>NC_134696.1:95711211-96311211 GCF_050947455.1 Rhinoderma darwinii | reverse complement strand
CAAAACATAAAAAAAAGATATACATATAGTATTGCCATAATCGTATCAACCCGCAGAATAAAGTAAAATGGTAACATTTTATTAATAGCCCACGGTGAACACTGTAAAAAAAAAAAAAACTGTAAAAAACACTGTCAGAATTTATGGTTTTTGGTCACCTTGCTTGTCAAATAATGGAATAAAAAGTGATAAAAAAATCGCATGTACCCTATAATGGTACCAAGGAAAACTACAGATTGTCCCGCAACAAATAAGCCCTCAAACAGCTCCGGTGGAGAAAAAATAACGAAGTTCTGTCCCTCAGAATATGGTGACGCAAAATGTGCAGAACGTTGCAAAAGCGGTTAAAATCGGGCACTATTTAGCAGTGCGACACGGACCACACATCTATGAATTATTATTTATTTACATATACCCTGATGTACTCTGCACAGCTTACATGTACCCTGATGTACTCCGCACAGATTACATATACCCTGATGTACTCTGCACAGCTTACATATACCCTGATGTACTCCGCACAGATTACATATACCCTGATGTACTCCTCACATATTACATATACCCTGATGTACTCCTCACATATTACATATACCCTGATGTACTCCTCACAGCTTACATATACCCTGATGTACTCCTCACAGCTTACATATACCCTGATGTACTCCGCACAGATTACATATACCCTGATGTACTCCTCACATATTACATATACCCTGATGTACTCCTCACATATTACATATCCTGATGTACTCCGCACATATTACATATACCCTGATGTACTCCTCACATATTACATATACCCTGATGTACTCCTCACATATTACATATACCCTGATGTACTCCTCACATATTACATATACCCTGATGTACTCCTCACATATTACATATACCCTGATGTACTCCTCACATATTACATATACCCTGATGTACTCCACACATATTACATATACCCTGATGTACTCCTCACAGCTTACATATACCCTGATGTACTCCTCACATATTACATATACCCTGATGTACTCCTCACATATTACATATATCCTGATGTACTCCGCACAGCTTACATATACCCTGATGTACTCCGCACAGATTACATATACCCTGATGTACTCCTCACATATTACATATACCCTGATGTACTCCTCACATATTACATATACCCTGATGTACTCCTCACAGCTTACATATACCCTGATGTACTCCTCACAGCTTACATATACCCTGATGTACTCCTCACATATTACATATACCCCGATGTACTCCTCACATATTACATATACCCTGATGTACTCCGCACAGCTTACATATACCCTGATGTACTCCGCACAGATTACATATACCCTGATGTACTCCTCACATATTACATATACCCTGATGTACTCCTCACATATTACATATACCCTGATGTACTCCGCACAGATTACATATACCCTGATGTACTCCGCACATATTACATATACCCTGATGTACTCCTCACATATTACATATACCCTGATGTACTCCTCACATATTACATATACCCTGATGTACTCCTCACACATTACATATATCCTGATGTACTCCTCACATATTACATATACCCTGATGTACTCCTCACATATTACATATACCCTGATGTACTCCGCACAGCTTACATATACCCTGATGTACTCCTCACATATTACATATACCCTGATGTACTCCTCACATATTACATATACCCTGATGTACTCCTCACAGATTACATATACCCTGATGTGCCCCTCACATATTACATATACCCTGATGTATTCCTCACATATTACATATACCCTGATGTACTCCTCCCATATTACATATATCCTGATGTACTCCTCACATATTACATATATCCTGATGTATTCCTCACATATTACATATACCCTGATGTACTCCTCACATATTACATATACCCTGATGTATTCCTCACATATTACATATACCCTGATGCACTCCTCACATATTACATATATCCTGATGTACTCCTCACATATTACATATACCCTGATGTACTCCTCACATATTACATATACCCTGATGTACTCCTCACATATTACATATACCCTGATGTACTCCTCACATATTACATATACCCTGATGTACTCCTCGCATATTACATATACCCTGATGTACTCCTCACAGCTTACATATACCCCGATGTACTCCTCACATATTACACATACCCTGATATACTCCTCACATATTACATATACCCTGATGTACTCCTCACATATTACATATACCCTGATGTACTCCTCACATATTACATATACCCTGATGTACTCCTCACATATTACATATACCCTGATGTACTCCTCACATATTACATATACCCTGATGTACTCCTCACAGCTTACATATACCCTGATGTACTCCTCACATATTACATATACCCTGATGTACTCCTCACATATTACATATACCCTGATGTACTCCTCCCATATTACATATATCCTGATGTACTCCTCACATATTACATATATCCTGATGTATTCCTCACATATTACATATACCCTGATGTACTCCTCACATATTACATATACCCTGATGTACTCCGCACAGATTACATATACCCTGATGTACTCCGCACATATTACATATACCCTGATGTACTCCTCCCATATTACATATATCCTGATGTACTCCTCACATATTACATATATCCTGATGTATTCCTCACATATTACATATACCCTGATGTACTCCTCACATATTACATATACCCTGATGTATTCCTCACATATTACATATACCCTGATGCACTCCTCACATATTACATATATCCTGATGTACTCCTCACATATTACATATACCCTGATGTACTCCTCACATATTACATATACCCTGATGTACTCCTCACATATTACATATACCCTGATGTACTCCTCACATATTACATATACCCTGATGTACTCCTTGCATATTACATATACCCTGATGTACTCCTCACAGCTTACATATACCCCGATGTACTCCTCACATATTACACATACCCTGATATACTCCTCACATATTACATATACCCTGATGTACTCCTCACATATTACATATACCCTGATGTACTCCTCACATATTACATATACCCTGATGTACTCCTCACATATTACATATACCCTGATGTACTCCTCACATATTACATATACCCTGATGTACTCCTCACAGCTTACATATACCCTGATGTACTCCTCACATATTACATATACCCTGATGTACTCCTCACATATTACATATACCCTGATGTACTCCTCCCATATTACATATATCCTGATGTACTCCTCACATATTACATATATCCTGATGTATTCCTCACATATTACATATACCCTGATGTACTCCTCACATATTACATATACCCTGATGTATTCCTCACATATTACATATACCCTGATGCACTCCTCACATATTACATATATCCTGATGTACTCCTCGCATATTACATATACCCTGATGTACTCCTCACATATTACATATACCCTGATGTACTCCTCACATATTACATATACCCTGATGTACTCCTCACAGATTACATATACCCTGATGTACTCCTCACATATTACATATACCCTGATGTACTCCTCACAGATTACATATACCCTGATGTACTCCTCACATATTACATATACCCTGATGTACTCCGCACAGATTACATATACCCTGATGTACTCCTCACATATTACATATACCCTGATGTACTCCTCACATATTACATATACCCTGATGTACTCCTCACAGATTACATATACCCTGATGTACTCCTCACAGATTACATATATCCTGATGTACTCCTCAAATATTACATATACCCTGATGTACTCCGCACAGATTACATATACCCTGATGTACTCCTCACAGATTACATATACCCTGATGTACTCCTCACATATTACATATACCCTGATGTACTCCTCACAGATTACATATACCCTGATGTACTCCTCATATATTACATATACCCTGATGTACTCCTCACAGATTACATATACCCTGATGTACTCCTCACATATTACATATACCCTGATGTATTCCTCACATATTACATATACCCTGATGTACTCCTCACATATTACATATATCCTGATGTACTCCTCACATATTACATATACCCTGATGTACTCCTCACATATTACATATACCCTGATGTACTCCTCACATATTACATATACCCTGATGTACTCCTCACAGATTACATATACCCTGATGTACTCCTCACATATTACATATACCCTGATGTACTCCTCACATATTACATATACCCTGATGTACTCCGCCCAGATTACATATACCCTGATGTACTCCTCACATATTACATATACCCTGATGTACTCCGCACATATTACATATATCCTGATGTACTCCTCACATATTACATATACCCTGATGTACTCCGCACAGCTTACATATACCCTGATGTACTCCGCACAGCTTACATATACCCTGATGTACTCCACACAGCTTACATATACCCTGATGAACTCCGCACTTATGAATAATTAGGGGCTTTGCAAATGCGACATGGCACCGAAAACCATTCCAGCTAAATTTGAGCTCCAAAAGCCAAATGGCGCTCCTTCCTTTCTGAGGGCTATCGTGTGCCCAAACAGCAGATTATTACCACATATGGGGTATTTCCGTAATCAGGAGAATTTGCTTTACAAATGTTTGGGTATTTTTCTTCTTTGCCCCTTGTTAAAATGAAAACATTGTATGTTTTATTTGAAAAAATTTAGATTTTCATTTTTATGGCTATTCAAAGAAATGTAGCAAAAGAACTGTGGTATCAAAATGCTCACTATACCCCTAGATTAATTCCTTGGGGTGCAGTTTCCAAAATGGTGTATTTTTGAGGGTTTTTCCTATGTTTTGGCACCACAAAACCTCTTCAAACCTTACATGGTGCCTAAAATATATTCTAAAAAAATGAGGCCTGAAAATCCACTATGTGCTCCTTTGCTTCTGAGGCCGGTGTTTCAGTCCATTACCACACTAGGGCCACATGTGAGATATTTCTAAAAACGGCAGAATCTGGGCAATAAATATTTAGTTGCGTTTCTCTGTTAAAATCTTCTGTGTTACAGATTTTTTTTTATTACATATGAATTTTGGCAAAAAAACTAATGAAATTTGTAAATTCCATCTTCACTTTGCTTTTATTCCTGTGAAACGCCTAAAGGGTAAGACACTACATAAGGCCCTCAAAGCCACTTCAGAACTGAACTGGTCCCTGAAAAAATAGCCTTTTGACATTTTCTTGCTGTCTTGTAATGTCCTAGAAAAATACAAGGACATTCAAAAAATGATGCAAACATAAGTAGACATATGGGAAATGTTAACTATTAACTATTTTGTGTGGTATTACTATCTGTCTTACAAGCAAATACATCTAAATTTAGAAAAATTCTAATTTTTCAAAATTTTCTCAAAATTTGGGTATCTTTCACAAATAAATATTGAATTTATTGATCAAACTTTTCACTAACATAAAGTACAACATGTCACAAGAAAACAATCTCAAAATCGCTAGGATAAGTAAAAGAATTCCCAAATTCTTATCACATAAAGTGACACATGTCAGATTTGAAAAAAATTGTCTGTCCCCACAAGGCCAAAACAGGCTGCGTCTCCAAGGGGTTAAAACCAGTCTGATGGAAATCATAATAAAATAATAGTTGTGTTATGTATTTAAATGTATCTAATAACCAAAGGCATATTATAACTAAATTAACAACATCATCATATTATTATTATTATTTCTATTACTATTATTATTATTATTATTATTATTATTATATTATTACAATTATTATTATTGTTGTTGTTATTGTTATAATTATTATTATTATTATGCTTTTTTTTAAATAATTATAATTTTTTTTAGTATTTATTATTGATTTATTGTTATATACATGGCCGGCCCCCTGGCTCATCACTAGACTTTACATTTACACTTTACAGCTGAATTATAAGTACGCAGCGCCATTACCTGGGTCTCTCATTTTCCCAATATATTCAAAGCATCGATCTTTTATCTCTTCACACCTGATCATCCGTTTGCTTTTGCATTCCCTCAGACCGCATCCGAAACAGGACGAACAATAATTTTTTTTTTTTACATTTCTGAGCAGCCGTTTTAATAGTAAACTAAATGGCTCCTTCCTATAAAGGAAAAGTTCAGGGTAACCATACATATTATGAAATTGTCGATAGTACAATCCCCTAATACTATAAATCCTTGATGTGATATTAGATCGTTCACTTACTATTATAGTTAAATGTGTTGCAGTTGTCTCCTTCACAGCAGTCTATGTGCACTTTCATGACTAGTTCATAATGATTAGATCCATACAGCGTCTTCCCACAAGTGTACAGCTCGTTGCAGTCCTTTTTAATGCTGTGATATGTATCTTGGTCTGTAGACAAAAAATACTGTAGTTAAAGTTAAACACCAGCTGAAAATCCAGCTTTTCCCCAAAATGAAGGTGCTCACCCCAAAATTATACTTACCTGACCTGTGCCATGGTCTTTTTGCACTTCACTGCTGCAGCCTGATTTCACTGAGATCCTGGGCAGTGGCTGTAATGACCCACCCAGGAACCTGTACAGACAAGAACTCCATGCTTCCGGGTGTAGACAGAGTTATATCTTATACAAGTTCTTGAGTGGGTTATGACAACCACTGCCCGGCCAGAAAGAAATCCATGGTGTTTTCATCCACATTGAAACATTCACACACATATAGATCACATAGATTTACAAGTGTGTGAATTTACTGTCTACATAGAATAAAGAAAATTGTGAACATTCATAAATGGCAGGTGGAAAGCACTACTTTGGGAATAGAGTTTGTCACCCAACTTTCCACAGACCTCAAATAACATATACAATTCCACTAATTTGGAGCGTTACATTCTTTCCAAGCACATTCTTCCTAAATGTCAGTGATCACAGTAATTCTGGCATTTTATTCATGATCTAGTCAGCTTAGTATAATCACTGCTATGGGTTTCTTCCAGGTAGGAGAGTGATTTAATACATATAGGAGGACATAAATCCTATATTTAATGAAAAAAAATGTCATCATTAGTAAGTAATATTTTATCAGGGGCTACTCCTGGAATAGTAAATATAAAAATAGATCAGAAAATTTACCACTTACCAATGTGATACAATTCAGATAGTACCATGCATTCTTTAGCTTTTCTACAAACTACAGAAGGTCCGTCAAGGGAATCACTGTTTTTCCCAATACACTGTATACATTCCAAAGCAAATGCTGTGAGGAGAGAAGGTCACATGGAAGAAAAATATCAGAAACCTGGAAAATAGATCAGAATGAGTAATTTCATATTTTTAACCTTTGTTGAGGAGCTGGAAACAAAGCAAAATAAGCACTGGCTATGCTAAGCAGCACCACTCAATGCCAATCAGCAGCTAAAAAGCAAGTACAATTTTAAGGTATATATAAAAAGACAGATAAAAACCTGGAATTTTAATATAATAGATCTTATCTTGAATATGAGTACAATTTTGGGTTCCACACTGTGGATAAGATATACTAGAGCTAGGGAGGGAACTAACATGGGAAAAAAGGATTTGTAAATGGAATGTGTCTCTAATAATGCTGTGAAAACTTGGCTTCCTCAAGTTAACAACTGAGCAACTTTGCCAACTGTACATGCCCATTTTTTAGCACTCAAAAATATAAGTAATTAACTCACCAGTGAATGGTAGGATACAGATGGAACCAAGAAGAGTGACGAGGAGTTTCATGGTGAATAAAGGGATCAGATGTATGGAATTGACATATATTTATTTCGGCGTGAATGATCCCCTTACTTATATACACTGAGAGACTTTGTGACAACCTATAATTAGGGCATGGACCAGTCATTCAAACAGATTTGGCAAACACAACGCCTGTAGGCATTCAGATATAGAGTATAATGCCAAAAGCACAGCTGTTGACCCAGCCTGATGTAATATTTACCCAACAAACAACAGTCCAGATGGTAATATTAATATACTCTCTACAAAAACTTTTCTAATCGTAATTTGAGGTACATTAAGAACTTGGAGCATCCTCAACTTAAGTTATTATCTTCCCGAGTTCCCATGTGTCACCATTATCTTCATGCATACACTTACCTATTAAAGGCCAGTGCATGGCACACATCTGCACCTATGACCCTTGCCCTTGGTTTGTTCCTACCCAATCTGTCAAGGTCTGTAGCACATTCGGAGTCTAATGGCTGAAACGATTATGCAGGAGGGTGCTAATAGCAAGAGTGGTCAAGTAACAGTTCAGCTTCGGTAGAAAGATAAGCAGCAACAGGTTGTAGAGTGAGGCAGAGTCATGGTCAGGAAACAGTCCAAGCTCGGTACACATATAAGTGCAACAGTTTAAAGCTTGTGGCAGAGACTTGGTCAGGAAGCAGTCCAAGCTCTGTACACAAATGAGCAGCAGCAGTCTGAAGAGAGGCAGCCAGGAGCAAGTCTGCAGACAGAAACCTCAATAGTCTGGCAATGAGGTGCAAGGGCCAGACTTTTATAGTAAACCAATTGGGTGAAACCAATCAAGGTATGGAATCTAGGGAAGACAGGAATAAAGAGATCCTGGACAAAAGATTTAACAGCGGAGCTGACCAACAGCACTAGTAGCTCAGTGAAAAGTGTTGCTGCCTGGGACTCAGGAGTTTCTCAGTTTAAGTATTGACAGTACTCCTCTTATTCCTGGATGTCCTAGGGGCTGACTTGCTAGGATATCTCTGATAAAACTCCTTTGTAAGTTTAGGAGCATGAATATTTTATTCTTGTTCTAAAGAATTCTGTTCAGAGCCAAACCACTTCAAGTAGATAGTTCTGTAGTTTATACCGATGGACTCTGCAGTCCAAGATGTTTTCAACAACATATTCTTCTTCGACATGCACATTAACTGGTGGTGGATTTTCCTGAAATGGCTTAAGAATAGAGCAGTGAAAAATAGGATGCACCTTCATAGTCTCAGAAAGTTTTTAAAAAAAGGGACTTTATTCATTTAAGCAGAAATTTGAAATTGTCCAATATATTTCTTGATCAATTTTGGAGAAGGTATTTTTAGCCTTAAATTCTTTGTGGAAAGTTACACTTTGTCCACTACATAAAAAGCAGAAGGTGCTTTTCGGTGTTTATCATCAGACTGTTTAAAAATAGTTTTCCAGGATTGTGCAAACTCTCAACAATCGTTTCTTGAACCTTTTGTAAAATTGTGAAGAGTTCAGTCATTACTTGAAGAGAGGCAGGAATTGGTAAATCAGGAATCAAGACTGGGTGAAGACCTATATTCGCATAGAAAGAACTTTATGCTGTTTTTTTGTCCATTTGATTGTCCAAGAGCAGAGCAAAAGCTTTTCCAGAATTTGGAAGTGAATTATACCCCTCAATCAGAGGCCACATTATCTGGAATATCATGTAATTGGAATATTTTCCGAATCATTAGTTCAGCAGTCTGTTACATAGTGGGTATTCCCTTGATTGGAATAGAATGGGCCATCTTTGTGAAATGGTCTACAACATGCAGGATGCTGTTCATTTCTCTGGAAGGAGGTAGGTCTACCAAAATCTGTAGAAACTAAGACCCAAGGGCGAAATGGAATGGGGAGTGGTTGTTACAAACCTAAAGAAAAAGAGTGTGGAGTTTTATTTTGAGCACAAACCACACATGAAGAAACATATTTTTGAATATACTACTGATAGCTTGGCCCCAAAAGTAAGGGAAAGAAGTTATTGAGTCTTTTTAATGCCTAAATGTCCAACCAACTTCAAATCATAGACTCATTTTAGATCATCAATTTGTGCTATTTCTGGTACATACAATCATTGAAGTTACATCCAGAGAGAATCCATCTTTGAAGAAGAGATTGACATTCCTTAGAGGATGACAGAGCAATGAGTAATTTTCATATCAATCCTTAAAGGGGTTGTACCAGATCAGTAAATTACAGGATAGGAGATAATTGTCTGATAATTTTCTGATCGTTGAGTCGGGCCCAATCCTGGGACTCCCATCGATCACGAAAATGGGGGTCTCGAATTTCATGTTCCTCCTCACTGTTCGACTGCAGTGAAAATGACATTGAATGGAGTAACGGTTGCGCATGCGCGTTGCCGCTCCATTAAATTTCTATAGGGAGGAGTAAAACAGTCAAACACAGCCTTTAATACTAAACCGCTATTCCAAAAAATTCTTCTAGTCTTCCGGTTACCATGCCTGGTCCTGATGCAGAGATTGAAGTTGAGGAGATTCTTGATGCCAAAAGATCTAGGATTAAACGTTACTAACTTATTGATTGGAAGAACTTTCGTCCTGAAGATAAGTCCTGAAAGCTTCAGGGGAATGTTTATTCTCCTTCTCTGGTCTGAAAATGTTTAGGACCCTTGTCCCATCACTCAGTGCCTGAGCAATTAAGTTTTTGTGCTATTAGTACTTTGTATCCATTGGTTATTGATCCGGCTTGTCTTTTGGCCATGTCTATTGTCTGCTGTCTGTCCTGATCTCTACCCGTTTCCTGTTATTGTCACTACTCTACCTACCCTGACCTTTTCCCGTCTAAATATGACTTCTGACTACTGTCTTTCTCCATCATCCTGGTGGCGTTTTTTCGGTTTCGTCAGTTGTGGCTAAGGGAGACTTATTCTATTGGATAAGAAGAGGTTGCAAATTAATTGATTATAATTTTAGTGCATTTCTTTCCATGAAAGGAGATACAGGGACAGGAAAGTGCTGAGTGAAGTGTTTCCAGCCAGTGTACTTGTAAGAAGAACTGTTCCAGATGTAGCCTGGGTGAGCTGTCTGTAGAGGAGCAGGCCGGTGAGAACCCAGAGTGGAACCACATCTTGAACTGAGGAGACAAGGCAGCTAGACACCCACAATTTGAAATCCAGAATCCAGTGAAACAGCGACTAAATTTAAGAACGGCAGGAAGCATCCATCCCGAACGAGTACATGAAAGTATACACTGGCCAAGACCAAGGTGGAAAAATACTCTGCACGGCCTAAGGCCAAAAGTGAGTCCTCTAAGCGTTGGAGTGGGTAGGCATCCCATACCGTGCATGCATTCAGGCATCTATAATCCACACGGAACCGTAAGCTTCGATCATTATTTTTCACTAACATAATAGGGGAAGACCAGGCACTCTTGCACTGTCTGATGAGGTGACAGTCCAGCATTTGTTTCAATAGCACCTTGGCCTCTTGAGTGCTGGAGAGATGTGTTGGTAGCACTCACAAATAGGTGTGGCATCCCCCATCCCTCTTGTGTTTCCCGGGGTCTGCATTAACCCAAAATTTGTCTCATTCCTATAGAAAGTGTTTAGACACTTCTAGTTCACTAACAGACAGTACACATTTTCCACCTTTTCCCTTCTTCAGGAGTTGCTTTCCCATAGTGGTCGTTGATGCAGTGCTGACTTGGCACACTGTATGGGTAGTGGTGCATGTATACATAGGCATCTACCAGTGTGATTCTTGTTCAACCAAGTCTTCTCTTATAGGGAACACATGCTATTAGCTACCCCGGCACAATGGTCACTTCATTGCTGGTGACATTCATCATCCCCAGCAGCACCTGTCTGGCCTCGACAGTTCACAGTGTTTTTGCCACAGTTATTCATTCTCTTTGCAGCACTGGCTCTATCAGGAAAGTGGTTCCTCTTAACTCTTGGCTGGTACCGACTGGCAAGGGCAACAACACTTCATGACTAGTTGGCACTTCTAGTTGTCTGGAGGGAGGCACCATTACCCAACCTACTCTACTGCTTAAGTCAAGAAGCATACAATGAATCCAACACTGCTTCAGGGTTAATTCTAGTGGTACCTGTGAAGTTTTTTGCCCTGAAACATACTTCCAGTACTTGGTGTAATTAAATCACTTGTTGAGCAATTCCCCAGAGTGCAAGTTATGGAAATGCTCTGTAAGAGACTCCCTAAAGGTAACTGGAGACTGTCTGGATAAAGCGTGCAGGTAATCCGCTACATCATGTGCGTCACTACTCTGATCAGCAGAGTCTAAGGCTATCTATGGTGTTCACCAGAGCCCACCGCAAGGCAGGTTGGATTTTGCTGCATAGAACCCAGGTTGCATTAACAGAATACAGTGTTGGACAGGAGGTGCAATGCAGGCAATACCAGAACAGAAAACCCGCGGACAGAGGGTAAACATCAAACAGAATAACTAACCAGGAGAGGCTGTAAGTCCAAATCAGAAAGTAGAAGAATACCAGGAGTTGCAGAGGTCAAAACCGGGCGAGAGCAGAATGTCCAAATCAAAGAGCAAAGGGTTACTCTAAAGACAAGCCAAGGTCCAGTTCTAAGAATCCAAATAGTCAGGTGATACAGAGTGCAGTCAGGAGCTTAATGAGATGCTTGTATACACAAAGAAATTCACAAGCAACAATGAAAGAACTGACCAGACCTAAATACTCCACCCTAGAATCTGATGGGATGAAAATGAGATTGGCTCTGCAAATCAACCCAGAGCCACCCCTCGAAGCTAGTCTAGTAGTCATGACAATCTTAAAGAAACGTAACTTCTTAACACTTGGGGCCCAACTGACAGACCATGAGTCCATCTAACTCCTGCAATCCATCACACTGACCACCACTACTACTCCTTTCTTGCTCAACTTCCCCATACCGAAATGTCTACCTGCATCACCCCTACACTGGGGATGGGCAAGCGGTTATCGACTTTGAGGCACACTCAAGATGCACTTTCATCGCATAACAAGAAGGGGTAGTGGTACAAAAATTTACTTGGTCATGGTGATCACCTTGGATCCTTTGAACTTTGGTAGATTATTCAACAGAACTCCCACAGGTAGCATTGTATGTGCTTGGATGGAGGATGACATAATGCCTACAGTTGCCATATTTGCATCTATCCTGCCGACTACGCCAAGTTTTAAGGTGCAGGAGGAAGGGAGACAAAATGGCTGAGACAGTGGTTGCAGTTAACTCTTAAATAGTCTTTATATTATTTACAGTATCAGGTTATAGCCCGACTTACTAGAATAGTCAGATTGTATGGCACTGTGTGGGACAGATTTTGTAGTAGCTGATATCTGTATGTGCCTCTACGTTATTTGATCTGTACACCAGGTTTCTTTTCTCTTTGGCCTGGTTGTCACAGACTAGCTCGGGCCTCTGCCTTCATTTCCACCTGGTACTCACGCTACAGTATGTGCACACCATCAGCCTCCTAGGTCTCCACCGCTCCTGGAGCCTTCCTGTACTCTCCTGGGAACCAATGAGAACCTGAATAAGGAATGACGCCTGGCCTTCACATTTCCTTGTATAATCAATTGTACGCTGTGTCCTGTGTACATGCTGTAGGTTTAGGGGACCATAAGCCTTGTCTTCAGTGACACAGGAAACCCTGCCAGTGACACCAAGAAAGCTTTCTTGAGTTTAAATCTGACCAGAAGTAGACCTGCATGGAGTTTCTCTGATCTTCTCCTTTTATTTTGAGTTGCTATAGCTTATACTTGTTTTTTCCAACACATGTAGGTGAGAGAGATGAGGAAATTAGATTGTGGGTTCCAATGAGACAAGCACTGATGTGTACAGAAATAAAAACACACAAATTGATATAAAGTTTCTGGTTGCCTGACCATCTGCTGTTATTTGTGGTTCTTAGTTTACTTTTAAGATGAGATAATTCATAATTTCTTGTATAATCTTTATCCTGATGGCTCAAGTATGTAGTGCAGCCATAAATGTTGTGTGCAACCTGCAGATTTTGGATCTTTACTTTCCTTCTGCTGGTTTTTGTCAATTTCAATTTTTTCTCTCCACACCTGCAGAGTGGATAGGCTCTTCCAGATGTGCTGTGTGCTAATCAGATGTCTCTCCGCTTCTGTTCTTCTTCCCCTTTCACATCAGGAGATGCACACGCGGGTACTAAGGCAAAGAACAAGAGTGAAACTGCAGCTGCATCCCCCTCCTCTCTATCTTCTATTTTCTGTTTTATACAAGATTATTTGTTTGTTTTTTAGGGACTGACTAAGTCAATGAAGATCTTAAAGAAGTTGACACAAAGACTGACATAAACAATTTAATATATAATATTTATTTTATTATTGTTTCAGAAGTTTTCAACTGGATCACTGCAAGTTAATAAAACAGACACAAGTTCCGTCACCCCAACCGAGGATTTAAATCCAAGCGCACAGCACTCTGGAGATAGACAACCTTTTAGGCTGATATCAAGTTCCTTGCCAGCTGCGAAGACAAGAAAACGGATAAAAGGACAAGGAAAATAAAAATAAAATAATATAAGTAATTGAGTTTTCCTCACACCCTCTGACCCTGCCCTATCAGCATTAAGCTGCTGCACACACAGTGTGAGAGAGTGAGGGTGGCGGGAAGGGGGATCACTTCAAATAGCCATATCTCGGCATATACTAAAACATTCTAATCTTTCATATGCCACCCGGATCGCAGTTCTAGCTGTGAATCAACCGGAGGTATCACCAGTTAAAGACACAGTCGGAAATGCGAACTGTATATTCATATAGTATACACCTTTCATTCCCGACTGTGAGATACCTCCGTTCATTTCAAAACTCGAATGCGATCCTGGTGGCATATGAAAGATTAGAATCTCACCTTTCATATGCCACCTGAAGCACTGTTCTAGGTGGGCCACAGCCCGAGACATGGCTATTTGAAGTGATCCCCCTTCCCTCCAGCCTCAGTCTCTCACAGACAACAAATCACCTTCCGGTTGGTCAATAGTCATAACATGCCTCTATCCATGGCGGATAATTGTTACTCAAGGAAACTCTTGGGCACTTTTCGTTGTGACTGTATAGATTGTGACCAAGTTCAAGTCACTAAGTCATTCAGTAGCTTCTCTACTTGAAGTCAATTTAGAATAAGAAAATTCAGTAAATATAAAAGCATGGGGTCGTATATCTGGCAAAGTGTGATTGTCCCTTGGATTATGTGGGAAAAACGAAGCTGGAGTACAGACGAAGAATCCGAGATCATTACAATGACATCTTAAACAAGAGGGACACCCCTATAACCAGACATGCTTTGTCCATACATGGGGGTAATCCTATGGCCTTCGAAATTCGGTGGTATGCAACTTATTACGCCACCATTCAGAGGTGGAGATTGGGACAAGTAGATTTTTCAAACCGAATGTCTCTGGATATATAAAATTAAATCTGTTAATCCTCAAGACCTAAATGAACATATAGTAATAATAATTTATGCATTCATAATATGATGCATTTTGTCAAATCTTATATACGCGACCGTTATACGTTATCTATTTATAGGGTTAACTATAGACATGGATAATAAATATATAGTTCATTAGGCATTATATATGATTTTTAACCTTTAACCCCTCAACGACGTTGCTATTGAGATGCACGCCCACTCTATGATGATTGGTCAATACGGAGGTGTGTTACAGGTCGGAGGGCGGTGCTATGAGTAAATATACAAGGAGGTACCAGCGCTGAACAGCCACTGCTGGAATCAGTTGTGGCATGTAGGTATGACTTGAATAGATGCCCTGATGGGTAAGACTTACGCCTGATGAAGTGCATCGGAGTAGTGAGCAATGCAAATCTAAATTAGGGCCGTTTTAGCCCCGTCAGGATAAGGTTCCAGAGCTGTCCTGGGGTTGTTCTTTTGAGAGCGGTCACCAGCCCCAGTGCAGCATTTAGGGATAGAATCTTCAATGTACTCAAGCCACACATAGGGTCGTATAATAATAAATCCTGAGGACCGGCTTCATTCACCATATGTCACTGTGCTGATTACAGATTCAATCCGAAATAAACAAGAGGTGTTTGCAATTGCGGTCCGGGCTCATTGAAATGAATGCACATCTTGTGTGTGCATGGTCCGTGATTGCGGAGGCCCGCGGACGACACTTTGCTGCCCGTTCGTGCTGTAATCACGGACTGCACATACCGCTATGGCTGTCAATGAGGCCTGACTGTAGATTAACATAATTTACAGTGTTTATGTATATATATATACACAGAAAAGCCAACAAATTAATCAATATATAAATAATAATACAAGTAAGTAAAGAAATACAATTTTACTGTAAAGTTAGTATTAATTAATATTATTTATTATGAGTATTATTCATTATTACTATTTTTATTTAGTATTCATTCATTTTATTATTAATTATAAATTTTTGTTTTTTTATATAGCCCCCTGGCTCATCACTAGACATTACATCCACAATTTACAGCAGAATTTGAAGTTTGGCGCACCCTTACCTGGGTTTTTTAGTTTCCCAATATAGTCATAGCATTGATCTTTTTCCTCTTCACACTGGATCATCCGTTTTATTTTACATTCGCTCAAGCCGCTTTCGAAACAGGACGAACAATAATGCCCTTTTAGTTCAACGTTCTCAGGAGGCACTGAAACCAGAAATTGTAGCGATAACATCTTCACTGAAATCATCACATTGTAGAAAATAATAATCAGCATTATTACGATGTGTGAGTTTAGACTGTCTCCTCTTTAAAAAAAAAATGGGATCAGTGGGGAGTCAGCTGCCAAACCTCCATAGATCTGACTTGATGTAGTGGACAAATTCTGCAGCAAATTTTTCAGTGAATTTGCGGCAAATCCGCATAAAATCAGCTGCAAATATTGTTGACAGAAGGGAGTGCATCTAATTTTTGCGCCTATAAAGTATTTTACTGTGAAGTCTGAATATACACGAACATATCATGAATCTGTTTTAGAGGAACACTGAAGCAGCGTGTTACGCCTCATGTAGACGACCGTGTGCGCGGTCCGAGTCCCGTCAGTCATCCGAGGAAAGATAGGACATGTTCTATCTATCCTCAGATCGGAGACTCGGGCCATTTTTCACGGACCTGATTCACCCGCTAAAGTGAATGGGTCCGTGAAGACTATCGGGTGCCACTCGGATGCCGTCAAAAATGGCCCGAGTGGCACAACGGTCGTGTGCATGAGGCATAATGCCTAGCGCAGGGCATGACGTTGCGAGGCATGACTCAGAAATTCAAAGAAACTAAAGAGAGAATTCGTCCCTTCGGGCCTCTCGCTAAGCTTAACACAATGTAACGGTTTTGCTTCGCGTGTTCTATTAAGTCGAGCTCCACCTTTAGGGCAGAATCACACATGCAGTTTTTTTATTTCATTTTTTTTTTTAGCCAAACACAAGAAAAGACACAAAATAAAGGAGATCTGTCTTTTCTTTATACCTGTTCTTCCTCTTGAATCCACCTCTATCTTTGGCTAAAAAAAACGGAGACAAAATCTGCAGCAAAACTGCGTGTGTGATCCTGGCCTAATGGGGTTGTCTCATTAGGAAAAATCCCTGTCCCTGTGCCCTATTAACGCACATTGAAACCATAGAGGGTGGGACCCCACTCAGGACCACCCTATATGAGTCAAAACGGATACTAGCCGTCCTGGCAGACAGTAGCCGTCCATTTATTACAGCTCAATGGCGGCCATGTGATATTACATTTCCCCTGACTGACTAGCTTCCCCCCAAAATCGTGAATGGCTCCCATGTGTAAGAAGGTATCTCTAGTGAAAATAAATCAACCCCTTTTGAGCCATCTTAAAAGTTATATTAAGGATTTGGTTTACCAGCAATTCCCGTATACATATATACAGTATTACCGATATCACTCTGTGTTTGAGATGATGAACTCCAGGTAATAGTGTAGGGAATTGTTGGAGACAAAGTTTAAAGTCAAGTAAATGAGTCTAAGCTGAAGTACTACATATGGCCTATGGACAAGAGTGGCGCTGTTTCAGGGGGAAAAATATATATATTATTTACATTTTGGGCAAACTTTTAAGGCTATGTTCACACAGGGTGGTTACGCTGTTTATGTATGATATGTGGTTTATGTATGATATGTGGTTTATGTATGATATGTGGTTTATGTATAATATGTGGTTTATGTATAATATGTGGTTTATGTATGATATGTGATTTATGTATGATATGTGGTTTATATATGGTATGTGGTTTATGTATGATATGTGGTTTATGTATAATATGTGGTTTATGTATAATATGTGGTTTATGTAAGATTATGTGGTTTATGTGTGATATGTGGTTTATGTATGATATGTGGTTTATGTATGATATGTGGTTTATGTATAATAGTTTATGTATAATATGTGGTTTATGTAGAATATGTGGTTTATGTAGAATATGTGGTTTATGTAGAATATGTGGTTCATGTATTATATGTGGTTTATGTATGGTATGTTTTTTATGTAGAATATGTGGTTTATGTATTACATGTGGTTTATGTATGATATGTGGTTTATATATGATATGTGGTTTATGTATGATATGTGGTTTATGTATAATATGTGGTTTATGTATGGTATGTGGTTTATGTGTGATATGTGGTTTATGTGTGATATGTGGTTTATGTATGATATGTGGTTTATGTGTGATATGTGGTTTATGTGTGATATGTGGTTTATGTATGATATGTGGTTTATGTATAATGGTTTATGTAGAATATGTGGTTTATGTATGGTATGTGGTTTATGTATAATATGTGGTTTATGTATGATATGTGGTTTATGTATGATATGTGATTTATTTATTGTATGTGGTTTATATATGATATGTGGTTTATGTGTGATATGTGGTTTATGTATGATATGTGGTTTATGTGTGATATGTGGTTTATGTATGATATGTGGTTTATGTATAATATGTGGTTTATGTATAATGGTTTATGTCGAATATGTGGTTTATGTATGATATGTGGTTTATGTATGAGATGTGGTTTATGTATGGTATGTGGTTTATGTGTGATATGTGGTTTATGTGTGATATGTTGTTTATGTATGATATGTGGTTTATGTGTGATATGCGGTTTATGTATGATATGTGGTTTATGTGTGATATGTGGTTTATGTATGATATGTGGTTTTTGTATGAGATGTGGTTTATGTATGGTATGTGGTTTATGTGTGATATGTGGTTTATGTGTGATATGTTGTTTATGTATGATATGTGGTTTATGTGTGATATGCGGTTTATGTATGATATGTGGTTTATGTATAATATGTGGTATATGTATAATGGTTTCTGTATAATATGTGTTTTATGTATAATGGTTTCTGTATAATATGTGGTTTATGTATGATATGTGGTTTATGTATAATATGTGGTTTATGTATAATGGTTTCTGTATAATATGTGGTTTATGTATGGTATGTGGTTTATGTATTATATGTGGTTTATGTATGATATGTGGTTTATGTATTGTATGTGGCTTATGTATGGTATGTGGTTTATGTATGATATGTGGTTTATGTATAATGGTTTATGTATAATATGTGGTTTATGTATAATGGTTTATGTAGAATATGTGTTTTATGTATGATATGTGGTTTATGTATGGTATGTGGTTTTTGTATGATATGTGGTTTATGTATAATATGTGGATTATGTATGATATGTGGTTTATGTATAATATGTGATTTATGTATGATATGTGGTTTATGTATTGCATGAGGTTTATGTATGATATGTGGTTTATGTATTACATGTGGCTTATGTGTGATATGTGGTTTATGTATATGTGGTTTATGTATGATATGTGGTTTATGTGTGATATGTGGTTTATGTATGATATGTGGTTTATGTGTGATATGTGGTTTATGTATGATATGTGGTTTATGTATAATATGTGGTTTATGTATGGTATTTGGTTTATTTATAATATGTGGTTTATGTATGATATGTGGTTTATGTATGGTATGTGGTTTATGTGTGATATTGGGTGTAACGTCTATGGCCACGGCCCGTCGTTCGGTCGTTAACCTCGATGGCCGTGGCCATGGACAGCTTAACTCCCTGCTGCGTCGTCCCCCAGTCAGGCGCCGGCACTCACTTCCGGATTCTGAGTGTCTCCGGCGAGCGCGCGCGCCCGCGCGTGCACGGCCTTAAAAGGCCAGTGCGCACGTTTTTGCAGTAAATCTGCAATCTGGCCCAGGATGCCCTGGGCTATAAAAAGGGCTCTGCCCTCTTGCCCTTTGCCAGAGCGTTGTTAGTTTTCCATTGTTCGTCTTGCTTATGGTCTCCCAGTGTCTTCCAGCCCCCCAGTGTACCTTGCTCCTGTATCCCGTATCCTGTTTCCGTGCTACCTAGTGATATTGCTGTGCTGTGCTACTTGCCGTACTGTGCTACAGCCTACGCCGACCTGCTACGCCTCACCGGACGACTTCCCACCGCCTGGTCCTGGACTTGCCCGCCTCGCCACTGCCTACGATTGCCTCAGGTACTCTCGCTGAACTATCGAACTGTGTACTTACCGGTTTGGCCAGCTGCCATCCCGCTACGCGGTACGGCCCAGTGGGTTCACACCTCGCACTGTGACATTGGGTTTATGTGTGATATGTGGTTTATGTATAATGGTTTATGTATAGTATGTGGTTTATGTATGGTATGTGGTTCATGTAGAATATGTGGTTTATGTATGATATGTGGTTTATGTATGGTATGTCGTTTATGTAGAATATGTGGTTTATGTATGGTATGTGGTTTATGTATGGTATGTGGTTTATGTATGATATGGGGTTTATGTATGATACGGTATGTGGTTTATGTATGATATGTGGTTTATGTACAATATGTATGTTTTGACATTTAAACCCAAATGTGTGTCCCTTTAAGACTGTCGAATATTGTGTATTTAAGTGCACTTAGAGGTGGGTGGGACAAGTTCGGTTCAGAGTGTTTGAGCTGAGGATTAGGGTGCTGCTTGGCACTTAGGGTATGTAACCGTACACCGGATACACTGCAGATTTTCTGCAACAGAAAATTTGCAGCAGAATCTCAAGAAAAATGTTGGTAAATCTGTTACAGAAATCCACACCATATAATGCGTTTTTGCTGAGCATATTGCTGCGGAAACAGTGTTTTTTTTTCTGCACCGGTTTTACCTGCAGATTTACAGTAAGGCCTCAAACACACGAGCGTGTTCCGTCCGTGATATACGGACCGTATGTCGGCAGTATTTCCCAGACCGAACACTGTGCAGTGAAGAACACTACCAGCATCATAGATATGTACGATGCCAGGAGTCACTGCCTCGCTACAAGAAAACTGTCCCGTACTGTAATGATGTAAGCATGTCTTCCTGCAGCGAGGCAGTGACTCCTGGCATTGTACATAACTATGATGCTGGTAGTGTTCTTCCCTGCACTGTGTTCGGTCCGGTAAATAATGCCGACATGCGGACCATATATCACGGACCGAACACGCTCGTGTGTGGGAAGCCTTATACTTTGTTATCATCAATCTGCACCTGCTGATTTCCACAAAATTAATCTGTTGCAGAATTTTTGCTCCCATTGAAATCTATGGGCCAAAGACGCAGCATCTGAACATGCAGCATAAATTGAAATGTCGCACCGCAGAACACATTCCGCACGACTTTTCTGCAGTGATTTTTTCCACAGCATGGACATGAGATTTTCTAGGTCTCATCCACTTTGCTGCTACTGTAAATGCTGCAGAGTTTCCACAAAAAATTTAATTGCGTAAATGACTCCACGTTTATGCTATGTGGGAACCCGGCCTTAGCAAGCTGCAATTTAACCCCTAATTTTCCTGCTTTTTGTTTATGGTTTTACTTTTGTTTTGTATATGCTCAAAATAAATACGATCATTGTTTGCCAAATCCTGAGTGAGGACTATTTATAACGACAAGAATACCCACATCTCAACAGGGAGATTAGGGTATCCGTACATATCGGACATGGTCCATAATACAATCAGTCCCTGATGTGACGTCGTTCACTTACTATTATAGCTAAATGTGTTGCAGTTGTCTCCTTCACAGCAGTCTATGTGCACTTTCATGCCCGCCTCATACTGATTAGTTATATACATTGTTTTCCCACAAGGGTACAGCTCGCTGCAATCCTTTTTAACGGTGTGATATGTATCCGGGTCTATGGACAAAAAAAAACTGTAGTTAAAGTGAAACCCCAGCTCAAAATCCAGCTTTTGCCCGAAGTTGAGGTGCCCATCCCAAAATTATACTTACTTTATTTGTGCCATGGTCTTATTGTACGCTACTTCTGCCGCCTTCATGTACGTAGAGATCCCGGGCAGTGGTGTTCATGACCCACTCAAAACCCTGTACACACAAGAACTCTATGCTACCACGTGTGGGCAGAGTTATTTCTTGTACAGTTTCTTAGGTGGGTCATGACAACCACTGCCCGGTCTGCAAGAAATTCATGGTGTTTTTATGCATACATACACAGATAGATCACATAGCACTATGAATTTACTGTGTATGTCGAGTAAAAATAATTTGGAAAATTACTTAAAGGGTATCACATGCCGGGTGACAAGCACTAATGGTAACCATAACTTTGGGTATAGGGGTTGTCACTGCACTTTCCACATACCCTGAATAACATATACATTTTCACTCATTACAAACTTCCCAATAATTTACCACTTACCCACGTGATACAATTCAGATAGTACCATGCATTTTTTAGCATCTTTACAAACAACAGAAGGTCCGTCACAAGTATCACTGTTTTTCCCAATACACTGTATACATTCCAAGGCAAATGCTGTGAGGAGAGAAGGTCACATAGAAGAAAAATATCAGAATAAGTCATTTCATATTTTAACCTTTGTTGAACAGCTGGGAGCAAAGCAAAAGAAGGACTGAATATGCTAAGCAGCAGTACTCAATGCCAATCAGCAGCTGAAAAAGCAAATACAATTTTAAGGTACATATAATGACAGGTAAAAACCTGGGATTCTAATATAATATATTCTTATCTTGAATATGGCTAAATTTTTTTGGGCACCACCCTGTGAATAAGATATAGTAGAGCGAGGGAGGGTCCTAAGGTGGAAAAAAAATATTCATAAAGGGAATGTCTCTAATATGGCTGGAATTAGACTTTATGAAGTTAACATCTGAGCGACCGTGCCAACTGTACATGCCCATTTTTTCAGTATTCAAACATACAATTAATTAACTCACCAGTGAATCGTAGGCTACAGATGGTACCAAGAAGAGTGATGAGGAGTCTCATGGAAAAGAAAGGGATGGGATGTATGATATTGGCATATATCGCCTCCACTATTACTGCGTGAATGATCCCATTACTTATATACACTGGGAGACTTTGTGACAACCTATAATTAGGGTATGGGCAAGTTGTTCCAACATATTTGGCATACACGATCCTGGAGGCATTCAGATATACAATATAATGCCAAATGCAGAGCTGTTTACCCAGCCTGATGTAATATTTACCCAACAACACATATCCAGATGGTAATATTAATATACTGTCTACAAAAACGTTTCTAACAGTAATGTGAGGCACATTAAGAACTTGGAGCTTCTTTGATTTAAAGCTGTTGCCTACCCTGTGTTCCTATGTGGCACCATGGTCTCTCATGCATACACTTTCCCTTAAATGGCCAGTGCATGGCAAACACCAGCACCTATGACCCTGGCTAATTCCTGACCCAGTCTATCTGTCAAAGACCACAACCTTTTCCTGTTTACTTCACCTCTGGACCCTAACTTCAGCTTGAACTGACTGTGCTTTTCTATTTCTGTCATCTCAGACAAGGATACCCTCCTGCAACTTTGACTACTGCTCTTTATTTTTTTTTAAAAGTCAAAGTCCTCCAAATCCTGTTTTTACCGTCACACAGCCACCACTAGGGGGAGCTTAGGAGCTTACGACATACTATTTTATTATTGAGTTTATTGTATAAACCGTATGCATTATTATCATTACTATTATTATCATTACTCTTATAATTATTTATCTTAAAGCATCTTTCATTCCTGGACGCTGTACATTTAGAAAAGGGTTCAAACACATAACTTTAGACAATAAAACAACAAGTACAATAAACATGAGCTCAATAAATGACAAACTAGTACAAAAGGAGACAGAAAACTGCTGTTGAGGGCTTACAATCTACGAGGGAAGGGGAAGGAGACAGTAGGTGAAGGTAGAAGTTCATCATCAGGTAGAGAATTGGCAGTAGGGTTATTGTAGGTTGTGAGCTTTTCTGGTAAGGTGTTTTTTTTAGGTTGGTTGCTTTTGAAGGTTTGGATGGTGGGAGAGAGTCTGATGTGTTGGGATAGAGAGTTCCAGAGTATGGGGGATGTAAAGGAAATATATTGGAGACAATGATGTAAGGAGAAGTTAAGAGGAGAGCAAAGAAAGGGGTTTGTGAGGACCAGAGATTGTGTGGGCAGTTATCGGGAGATTATAGCAGAGATATAACAATTGGATAGGTTACGTTATATATTAAAATGAATTTACTGGGCAATGGGCTGCCAATGGGATGCCAGTGAAAGATTGGCAGAGGGGAGAGGCAGAGGTGGAATAAGGGTAGTGGTGGATTAATGTGGCAGCAGAGTTTAGGGTACATTGGAGGGGTGTGAGAGTGTTAGATTGGAGGCCACAGAGAAGGATGTTGCAGTATTCCAGGCAGGAGATGATGAGGGCATGTACTAGTGTTTTTGTTGACTCAAGTTATATGAGAAAAGCATTTTTAAGGTGGAGGCGCCAAAAGGTGGTAAGGACTTGGATGTGTGGTTTGAAAGACAGAGCAGAATCAAAGGTTATCCCGCTGCAGTGGACTTGAGAGACTGGGGAAAGTGTGAGGACGTTAATTGTGATTGATAGTTTTACTAAGGGGCTTTAAAGAGATGGGGAAATATGATGAGTTCACTTTTTTCCATGTTGAGTTTTTATAAAGTGGGAGGGGAGAAGATAGCTGATAGTCACTCTGAAACTATTGATAGCAGAGAGGTGAAATCGGGTCCAGAGAGGTAAATTTGGGCATCGTAAGCATATGAGCACTGAAAGCCATGGGGTTCTATAAACTGTAACTGACAAATAGTATAGATGGAGAAGAGTGGGGGTCCCAGGACAGAGCCTTAAGGACTGTAACAAAAAGGTGTTGAGGAGGAGGTGGTGTGCGAGTGGGAGACACTAAATTTATGGTTGGTGAGGTATGAAGAGATCCAGGAGAGGGCCAAATCTCTGATGCCAAGGGACGAGAGAATTTGTAACAGGAGAGAGTGGTTGACTGTCGAAGGCAGAAGACAGGTCTAGAAGTAGAAGCACAGCATAATGTAGAAGGCACAGGACAGGTCTAGAAGGAGAAGCACAGAATAATGTAGAAGGCACAGGACAGATCTAGAAGGAGAAGCACAGAATAATGTAGAAGGCACAGGACAGATCTAGAAGAAGAAGCACAGAGTAATGTAGAAGGCACAGGACAGGTCTAGAAGAAGAAGCACAGAGTAATGTAGACGGCCGAGGACAGGTCTAGAAGAAGGAGGACAGAGTAATGTAGAAGGTAGAGGACAGGTCTAGAAGAAGGAGGACAGCGTAATGTAGAAGGCAGAGGACAGGTCTAGAAGGAGGAGCACAGAGTAATGTAGAAGGCAGAGGACAGGTCTAGAAGGAGGAGCACAGAGTAATATAGATGGCAGAGGACAGGTCTATAAGGAGGAGCACAGAGTAATGTAGAAGGCAGAGGATAGGTCTAGAAGGAGGAGTACAGATTAATGTGGAAAGCACAGGACAGGTCTAGAAGGAGGAGCACAACATAATGTAGAAGGAAGGGGTCAAGTAGGAGGAACACAAAGTAATGTAAAAGGTAGAGGACAGGTCTAGAAAGAGGAGCACAGAATAATGTAGAAGGCAGAGGACAGGTCTAGAAGGAGGAGCACAGGGTAATGTAGAAGGCAGAGGACAGGTCTAGAAGGAGGAGTATAGAGTAATATAGAAGGTAGAGGACAGGTCTAGGAGGAGGAGCACAAAGTAATGTAGGAGGTAGAGGACAGGTCTAGAAGGAGGAGCACAGAGTAATGTAGAAGGTAGAGGACAGGTCTAGAAGGAGGAGCACAGAGTAATGTAGAAGGCAGAGGACAGGTCTAGAAGGAGGAGCAGAGAGTAAAGTAAAAGGCAGAGGACAGGTCTAGAAGGAAGGGCACAGTGTAATGTCATGAGGCTATGGCAGTTTACTGAAATGGCCTTAACCAAAATCTCTAATGATCTGTTGAGCAGTGGGGTCAGAAGCCAGATTGTAGATTGTCGAAGGGAGTTGGATGAAAGTTGAGAGGACAGATCAAGGTGGACATGTTGTTCAAGGAGTTTTGAGTCAAACAGGACTAGTGAGATAGCAGAGGTGTAACTTGTAGCTCTGGGGTCCCAATGCAATATCTAAAACAGGGCCCCCACCTACCAGAAATCATTTATAATACTGATTCCTTATTATGTGGCGGAGGAGCTTTTGGGCCCATCAGGCTGTAGGGCCTGGGCGGGACTGATACCTCTGCACCCCCTATAGCTATGGGCAATGGGTAAAGAAGATGGGTCAAGCGATGGCTTCTTAAGCACTTAGTGACCAGCCTATTTTAGGCCCTAATGACTAAGTAATTTTTTTTTCATTTATCTATAGTCGCATTCAAAGAGCTATAACTTTTTTATTCTTCCGTCGACATAGCTATATGAGGACTTTTGCGGGATTAGTTGTACTTTTTAATAGCTCCATTTTGGTGTGGATATCATTTTTTTATTAACTTTTATTAACTTTTATTTGGGGGGAAAATAAAAAGACCCTGAAATTCCGCCATGTTCTATGCTTTTTAAATTCACGCCGTTCACTGTGCGGCATAAATAACACGTTACCTTTATTCTATCGGTCGGTACAATACCACATATGTAGAGTTTTTTATGTTTTACTACTTTTGCAATATAAAAACTCTTTTGAACTAAAACTATTTGCTTTTTGCATCGTCACTTTCCAAGAGTCGTAATTTATTTTTTTCCCGTCAATGTAGTGATATGAGGGCATGTTTTGATTGGTACAGTTTTGGGGTACATGGGACTTATTGATTAACTTTTATTGTGACTTTTTTGGGGGGCAATGGAAAAAAATAGGAAACATAGAAGCTGTATCTCAAAAAGTTATTTTTTTTTAAATAAAAAAAACAATGAAAAAGTTTAAAATACCATAATACATTGTTTAATTAAAAAAAAAAAAGTGTGCAAAGGTTTACAAAGCCTTTAAGTTCTCATCAAGCCTGATCATTAAGAAGTTATTCTAGCAAGCAGAGTGTGAATAATCACACTCTGTTTCCACTTATCTGGACTCTGGAGCGGCTGCAAAATGTATTCATCATCATTAGTAGTCTGTTTCCAATTGCCACAACTTCTCTGGAGAAACCTCTAGCAGTAGCTTCTGTGAATGGTCCACCAAAGCCAGACTCAATCCTCTCAATCACAGAACCTTTGAGGTTACAAGCGGGTGTTCTACACTCAGAACAAATAGTCTTTTATGTTCTGCCTAATGCTATTAACCCAATCCTGCTGGGACTACCATGGCTTTGCCAACACGCTCCTGTTCTCGACTGGAATTTCGGAGAAATACTCCAGTCGGGATCTCTATGTCTACACCACTGCCTGCCTCAGGTTCGTCCTGTCTAGAGATGAGCGAACCGGGACAACCGAACCTGGTTTCGGTCCGAACTTCCGGAAAAGTTCGGTTCGCAGCGAATCCGAACTTCACCGGGTTCGGCCGAACCCGTTTTGACCGAACCCGGTCAAAAATATTATACAAATCGTCAGCCACTTGTCTCTATCAATCACTGATAGAGAAAAGAGGCTGCTGATTAAAAATAAAATAAAAAGCATTTCATACGTACCTGGTCGTTGTCTTGCGGACGAGTCTCTGTTCTTCCTCCAGTCCGACCTTCTTTTCTGACGCGGCAGCCTGTGATTGGCTGCAGAGGCCTCTGCTGCCCGTGATTGGCTGCAGAGGTCTCTGCAGCCCGTGATTGGCTGCAGAGGTCTCTGCAGCCCGTGATTGGCTGCAGAGGCCTCTGCAGCCCGTGATTGGCTGCAGCGCTCACATGGGCTGCATCGTCATCAAGGAATGTCGGGCCGGATGTCGCGAGGGACGCGTCACCAAGGCAACGGCCAGGAGACCGGACTGGAGGAAGCAGGGAGTTCCCGGTAAGTGTGAACGTCTTTTTTTTTTTACAGGTACTCTATATTGTGATCGGTAGTCACTGTCCAGGGTGCTGAAACAGTTACTGCCGATCAGTTAACTCTTTCAGCACCCTGAAGAGTGACTATTTACTGACGTCGCCTAGCAACGCTGCCGTAATGACGGGTGCACACATGTAGCCACCCGTCATTACGGGGCCTCATGCACACGACCGTAAAAACACCCGTTATTAAGGGTCGTAATTACGACCCGAAATAGCGGGCCCATAGACTTCTGTTAGCCACGGGTACCTTCCCGTTTTCTCACGGGAAGGTGCCCGTGTCGTTAAAAAGATAGAACATGTTCTATTTTTTTATTTTACGGGTCGTGCTCGTAATTACGACTCGTAATTACGAGCACGGCCGGCCGCTTTTACGAGCCGTGCTGTCATTATAAGGGTATGTTCACACGACAGCGTCCGTTACGGCTGAAATTACGGGGATGTTTCCGCCTGAAAACATCCCCGTAATTTCAGCCGTTATGGCATATGCAGGCGCTTGAACGCCGCGTCCATTACGGACGTAATTGGCGCTGCTATTCATTGGAGTCAATGAATAACGGCTCCAATTACGGCCAAAGAAGTGACAGGTCACTTCTTTGACGCGGGCGTCTATTTACGCGCCGTCATTTGACAGCGGCGCGTAAATTACGCCTCGTGTGAACAGACAAACGTCTGCCCATTGCTTTCAATGGGCAGATGTTTGTCCGCGCTATCGAGGCGCTATTTTTGGACGTAATTCGGGGCAAAAACGCCCGAATTACGTCCGTAATTAGTGAGTGTGAACATACCCTGTGTTCACACGCACTAATTACGGATGTAATTCGGGATTTTTTGCCCCGAATTACGCCCGAAAATAGCGCCTCGATAGCGCTGACAAACATCTGCCCATTGAAAGCAATGGGCAGACGTTTGTCTGTTCACACGAGGCGTATATTTACGCGCCGCTGTCAAATGACGGCGCGTAAATAGACGCCCGCGTCAAAGAAGTGACCTGTCACTTCTTTGGCCGTAATTGGAGCCGTTATTCATTGACTCCAATGAATAGCAGCGCCAATTACGTCCGTAATGGACACCGCGTTCAAGCGCCTGCACATGCCGTTACGGCTGAAATGACGGGGATGTTTTCAGACGGAAACATCGCCGTAATTTCAGCCGTTACGGACGCTGTCGTGTGAACATACCCTAAATTTTATAGCAGCACGGCCCGTAAAATAGAAAAATAGAACATGTTCTATTTTTTTAACGGCACGGGCACCTTCCCGTGAGAAAACGGGAAGGTACCCATGGGTAACAGAAGTCTATGAGCCCGTTATTGCGGGTCGTAATTACGACCCACAATAACGGGTGTTTTTACGGTCGTGTGCATAATGGGAGCACGGCTTGGAAAAACGACCGGCTGCCTGTGGCCGGTCGTGCTCCTCTCCTGAAATACTCTGTGCTGCCTTAAACTCTGTGGACAGGTCAGGATCCTGTTTCTTTTAAATGCTGCTAGGGAACCCGCTCGATCCACTATGTAAGGCTGCGCTACAGTGCAGCATTTAAAAGAAACAGGATCCTGACCTGTCCACAGAGTTTAAGGCAGCACAGAGTATTTCAGGAGATGAGCGTGCAGATTCTGTGCTGCTGTGAACTCTGCTCTTACCATTACGTAGCTCTCAGTCTGTTACCTCTTCTCCACTCCTGTCCTCAATAACACCTTCACATGATTGGCAAGTCACCACCCCGCACAAGATCCGCACGCTCATCTCCTGAAATACTCTGTGCTGCTGTGAACTCTACTCTTACCATTACGTGGTGACTTGCCAATCATGTGAAGGTGTTCTTGAGGACAGGAGTGGAGGAGAGGTAACAGACTGAGAGCTACGTAATGGTAAGAGCAGAGTTCACAGCAGCACTGAATCTGCACGCTCATCTCCTGAAATACTCTGTGCTGCCTTAAACTCTATGGACAGGTCAGGATCCTGTTTCTTTTAAATGCTGCACTATAGCGCAGCCTTATATAGTGGATCGAGCGGGTTCCCAAGCAGCATTTAAAAGAAACAGTGTGTGTGTTTGGGTATGTGTCTTTGTCTGTTTTTGTTTTTATATGTGTGTTTGTGTTTATGTGTGTTTGTGTATATATGGGTGTGTTTGTGTATATGTGTTTGTGTATATATATGGGTGTATGTGTATATGTTTGTGTGTAGATGTTTGTGTGTGTGTGTTTTTGTATATGTGTGTTTGTGTATATGTGTGTATATGGGTGTGTTTATGTGTGTTTGTGTATATGTTTGTGTGTAGATGTTTGTGTGTGTGTGTGTGTGTTTATATATGTGTGTGTTTGTGTATATGGGTGTGTGTATATGTGTGTGTTTGTGTATATGTGTGTGTTTGTGTATGGTTGTTTGTGTGTGCGTGCGTGTATATATGTGTGTAGGTGAGTAGAAGTATTGTTATTGTTCACATTGATAACTGTTTTTTTATGTTGTTGCAGATTTTGATGTACCGATTGGACTACATCTTCGATTCGTTGGACTACTGCGTAGATCTACGTTTTTTTTAAATTTAATAAAATGGTTAACGAGGGTTTTGTTGGGGATTTCTTATTTCAATAAAAAAGAATTGTCTTTGTGTTTTTTTTTAAACTTTATTAGTGCCTAGATAATGGCAGTTGGCTGATTGACAGCGTCCATTATTAAGGCGGTACTTAGTGTTAGCCGGTGCAGAGGCTAGCACTAACCACCCATTATTACCCCGGTACCCACCACCACCAGGGGTGCCGGGAAGAGCTTGGTACGATCCAGTACCCGACCATCTGTTGTGATGGTCGGGTACTGGGGCGGCCGTAGGCTGGTATTATGAGGCTGGGAAGGGCCAAAAACAGTGGACCTTCCCACCCTTGTAATGCTAGGCTGCTGCTGCTGTGTTGTATCGGGCTGGTTATAAAAATAGGGGGGACCCTACGTCGTTTTTTTTTTGGAATTTAACAAATTTAACACTAGACGTTGGGTCCCCCACATTTTTAATAACCAGCCATATACGCAGCAGTCTGGCATTACATGGGTGGGAAGGGCCACTGGTTTTGTCCATTCCCAGGCTAATAACACTGTGTTGTATGTGGCTGGTTATGATAAATTGGGTGGAACCCCATGTCTTTTTTAAAAAAAATTAAAAATAAATAAATAATAAAAAAAAAATGACGTGGGGTCCCCCCCACTTTTATAACCAGCCAGATACAACACAGCAGCAGCAGCCTAGCATTACAAGGGTGGGAAGGTCCACTGTTTTTGGCCCTTCCCAGCCTCATAATACCAGCCTGCGGCCGCCCCAGAGCCCGACCATCACAACAGATGGTCGGGTACTGGATCGTACCTGGCTCTTCCCGGCACCACTGGTGGTGGTGGGTACCGGGGTAATAATGGTGGTTAGTGTTAGCCTCTGCACCGGCTAACACTAAGCCTCGCCTTAGTAATGGATGTTGTCACTCAGACAGCGGCCATTACTAAAGTGGTAGTAATAAAATTTGAAAAGAAAAAGACAAAGATATAGATAAAATATTTTATTGAAATAAAGCACCCCCAACACAACCCTCATTAACCATTTTATTGTAGAAAAAAAACCCGTCATCGAAGTAGTCCTCGAAACCGACGTAGTCCAAACACCAAACCTGTAAAAAAAAATAAAATGAAATAAAACATGTCGTAGGCTTAGATTCAGTTTAATGTGTGATACTGACTGTTATACCATGTATAGAAGCCTGCCGCGAAGTTGACTTAGATACAGGGCGCCAGCAGACAGTATCATACATGGCCATACAGACATGTATACAAACAAACATACATACATGCAAACTATCATACATACATGCATACACACACACATGAAACCATACATACAAACATGCAAAGATACATACATATATACAAGCATGCACAAATATACATGCAAACATAAATACATGCAAACATAATTACATACATGCACATATATATAAACATACATGCAAAAATAAAAACATGCAAACATACATGACAACATACATACATACATACAAACATGTATACATACATGACAACATACATACATGACAACATACATACATGCAAATATACATTCATGCAAACATACATACATGCAAATATATACATGCAAATATACATACAAACATGCACATATATACATACATGACAACATACATACATGACAACATACATACATACATACATACATACATAAAATGCAAACATACATACATACATTCATGCAAACATACATGCAAATATATACATGCAAATATACACATGCAAATATACACATGCAAATATACACATACATGCCAACATACATACATGCAAACATACACACATGCAAACATACATACATGCAAATATACATACAAACATACATGCACATATATACATACATACATACATGACAACATACATGCATACATACATACATGACAACATACATACATGCAAACATACATTCATGCAAACATACATTCATGCAAACATACATACATACATTCATGCAAACATACATACATGCAAACATACATGCAAATATATACATGCAAATATACATACACACATGCACATATATACATACATGCCAACATACATGCACATATATACATACATACATGACAACATACATACATACATGCCAACATACATACATGCCAAAAAAAATAATAATACGTTCATACTTACTTTCCTCCTGTCCAGGCTCCAGCGATGACGTTTCATCCATGTCGCCGCTGCAGCCTGTGATTGGCTGCAGAGGCGGTCACGTGGGATGAAGCGTCATTCTGCCGTGCGTGACCGCCACTACAGCCTGTGATTGGCTGCAGCGGCGAAAGGGATGAAACGTCATCGCTGGAGGCCGGACAGGAGGAAAGTAAGTACGAACGTATAATTTTTATTTTTTTATTACATTTAAATTGTATTTTCCGCGCGCCGAGCATGTACTGTCAAGGTTGCTGAAAGAGTTAGTGCAGCCCATTAACTCTATCAGCACCCCGGACAGTAGCATGCTCGGCGCACGTAAGTGACAGGTTCGGTCCGAATCGAACTTTTTTGTGAAATTCGGCGAACTAGCCGAACCGAACTTTTGAAAAGTTCGCTCATCTCTAGTCCTGTCCAATCTCCGATACATCAGTCACTCCCTGGTCTGCCTCCACAGTATGCCTGTTAAACAGATGTCTTCAGCTAAAAGGAGGCTGAGGTCCTGCCTCCCCATTGTCCTTACGAATGTCCGATTAAGTTGCTTCCTGAAACTTCAGCCCCTCCTGGACGGGTTTATCCTCCCTCCCTGCCTGAAACCCAAGCCATGTTGGCATACATCAAGGAGAACCTCGTGAGGGGATTTATCAGGGAATCTACGTCTCCAGCCAGAGCCGGTTTCCTCTTTGTGGAAATGAAAGATAAAGAAAGATGGATCTCTCCGGCCTTGTGTCGATTATCGTGGTTTAAACTAAATCACTGTCAAAAACAAGTACCCCTTACCGCTGATCTCAGAGCTCTTCGACAGAATACGTGGGGCCAAGGTTTTCACAAAGCTGAATCTACGTGGGGCTTATAGCTCGATCATTATCCGCAAAGGTGTCGAATGGAAAACCGCATTCAACACCAGAGACGGTCACTACGAATATCTTGTGATGCCCTTTGAATTAAGTAATGCTCCAGCTGTGTTCCAGGAATTTGTGAACGATGGTAGCGATATTCCCATTATGATGAGTGCAGAGAAATGAGGAAACTGCTCTGCTAGCCTTGTGGGCTAATGCCGTCCGATGTGTGGGTACATCTATTAGTTGTGAAGTGCTATAAGCTTTACTGCTTGCATGCTGAGAGGGGAAGGGCACGTCATTCAGGCTCTGGATGGGATTTATAACGGAGTTCTGGCTGGGTTATTATGAAAGGAGATGATACAGAAATAGGGGTGAAAAATTTGGACTCTTATGATTGCCTATGTGTTTGTCACAGTAATTTGACCGATTTCATGTTGATTGCCTAAACAGTTCCATTTGTATTTCAAGTAAGATTCCAACAATGGATATGGATATGGAAGTGTCAATAAAATAGTACCTATAGCAGCGGGGAGGGAAGGTGCGATCTAGGATTATTGAATTCTATGAAAAGAAGCGATCCATGAATGTACGAATGCAAGAAAACTGTGGAGTGAGTCTCATATTATAGTGTCGAGATTTCATTCAGACCATTTGGTTTAAGAGTGTTTAATTTATATATCCATTAAACGTCTCTTTTACAAAGGGTTTCAAAACTGTCAGTATGTGTGGGGTCAATGTGATCAATCGGTGTAATAGTATAAGGGTATGTTCACACGGCTTATTTTTGGCCTTTTTCGGGCCGAAAAGTGGACAAAAAATCGGAAGCAGAACGCCTCCAAACATTTGCCCATTGATTGCAATGGGAAAAACTGAGTTTTCGGCCGACGGGGCGTTTTTTTACGCGGTCGTTTTGAAAAATGGCTGCGTAAAAAAAACGGCCACAAAAAAGAAGAACATGCCACTTTTTGAGAAGTTTTTGGAGCCATTTTTCATTGACTCTATAGAAAAACAGTGCCAAAAACGTTCGTTAAAAATGCAGCGAAAAACGCGAGTTTGATTAAAAAACGCCTGAAAATCAGGAGCTGTTTTCCCTTGAAAACAGCTCCGTATTTTCAGACTTTTTTTTAGTAAGTGTGTGAACAGAGCCTAAAACAGTTGAAGCAACCTGTGTGTTTGAGTAAGCAGCGTCCGGATACACGGTGTTGTAAGAAGTTGGTGGTACAGTTAGAGTGTAATGGTTGTATGTATTGTACCACATAACATACTAGGAAGTTGAAAAAAATATATTTGTGGAGTGAACTGAGAAAAAAACAACGATTACGCCATTTTTTGGGGGTTTTGTTTTTACGGCACACTTCAGGCGGTAAAAAATACATATTCACTTTATTCTACAGGTTGATACGATTACGGTGATACCAAATGTATATGTTTTTGTTTTATGTTTTGCCACTTTTAAAAAAAAACAATTTGATAAATTAAAAAAATATTTTGTGTAGCCATATTCTGACAGTCGTAACTTTTTCAGTTTTCCATCAATTTAGCGATGCGAGGGCTTAAATTTTGCAGGGTGAGCTGTAGTTTTCACTGATACTATTTTGGGGTATATGCGACTTTTTGATCACTTTCTATTTCATTATTTTTGGAGCGCTAAGGTGACCAAAAAACAGCAATTTGCGTGTTTTATATATATTTTCTTTTACGGCATTCACCGAGCGGGTTAAGCAATGCTATATTGTGATAGTTCGAATTTTTACGGATGCGGCGATACCAGTTATGTTAACTTTTATTTATTTTATCATTGATTTAGGGAAAAAATGTTTTGTTTTTTTTTAAAATTTGGAACATAAAAAAACCCTTTATTTTACTGTTTTTTTACATTTTTTATTAGTCCTCCTAGCAGACTTGAAGCAGCGATCGTTGGATTTCTTGCATGATATACTGCAATACTAATGTATTGCAGTATATATCGTGATACTGACAGTCTCGCTTGAAGCCCTGCCGGAGGCAGAGCTTCAAAGGAGTACAAAGATGGCAGACCTGGGGGCCACGCAAGATGGCTTGTTTCAGGGGGCGCCCCCCTGATTCTAACACTTTAAATGCCACGGTCGCGATTCATTTTCTTTGTTTGTTTTATGAATACAATAAGCCTTCTGGACTCTGAGACTGTTACCTGATCTATTCACTCACTGCTGTCACTTAGGGTATTGAGTTTAAATCTGACCAGGAGAACATCTTCATGGCATTTCTATGTTCTCCTCCTGTTATTTTGAGTTGCTATAGCTTATACTTGTTTTTTCCAACACATATAGGTGAGAGAGATGGGAAAATAAGATTGCGAGACCCAATGGGACAAGGACTGATGTGTGCAAAAAACAACAACAACACACAGATATAGTTTGTCTGACCATCTCCTTTTATTTGTGGTACTTAGTTTAAATTTGGGATGAGCTAAATCATCATTTATTATGTAATCTTTATCCTGATAGCTCTACTTGCACATATTTTATTGGAAGGGTTTTACATTCACATTGTACATTTAGTTGGCATTGAATTGTATTGATATTGGCATCACTTGATAATTATCTTCAAGCCAGAAACTCAGAAATAATAAGCTGGAAAATTAATATATAGATATAGCAGAGTTGAAGTAGCTATTTAACAGTTAATTTTACGCACCACAATTGAGTTAAGATAATTCAGTAGGTTTACCTGCAGTCCTATGTAAAACCACAGACAACACATTGTAATACCATGACAAACTCAGTGGAGGAAGGTGAATGTATGTAGTGCAGCCAGAAATATTGTATGTAACCTGCAGAATTTGGATCTTTTATTTCCCTCTGCTGGTTTTTGTAAATTTACATTTTCTTTCCTTATGCCTGCTGAGTGGTCGGGCTCTTCCAGATGTGCTGTGAGCCAATCAGATGCCTCCCCACTTTTGCTCTCCTTCCCCCTTTACATCATGAGTCACACACACAATGAGGCAGAGATCAAGAGTGAAACTGAAGCTGCATCCCCCTCCTCCCTCTCCTCTCCATCTTCTATTTGCTGTTTTATACAGGATATATATATTTTTTAATATATTTTTTTTCAGGGACTGAGGAGTTTAATGAAGACCTTAAAGAAGTTGACACAAAGACTGACATATGATATATTTTATATTTATTTTAGATGTTTTTATCTGGAGCAGTGCAAACTATAGAAACAGACACAAGTTCCGTCACCCCAACGAAGGATTTATATCCAAGCGCACAGCCCTCTGGAGAGAGACAACCTTTTATGCTGACATCAAGTATCTTTCCAGCTGTGAAGACAAGAAAACAGATAAAAGAACAAGGAAAATAAAAATAAAATGTAATTGAGCAGCTTATTTATTAGTAATAATAAATATTATTATTAGTATAACTTATTAGCATTTATTATTATTTATTGTTATTAATTATTCTTTGTTAATGTTCTAAATAATATTATTATTATTATTAATGTATTTTTTTAGATTTTTTATATGGCCACCCTTTGCCTCATCACTAGACATTACATCCACACTTTACAGCAGAATTAGAAGTACGCAGCACCGTTACCTGGGTTTTTGAGTTTCCCAATATAGTTATAGCATTGATAGTTTTTCTCTTCACACTGGATCATCCGTTTTCCTTTACATTCGCTCAAGCCATTTTCGAAACAGGATGAACAATAATCCCCTTTAAGTTCAATGTTCTCTGGAGGCACTGAAACCAGAAATTGTAGTGATAAGATCTTTACGGAAATCTTCATATTGTAAAAATTCATATCTATTAGCATTATTACGATATGTTATTTTAGATCAGGGGTCTCAAGCACGCGGCCCGCGGGCCACATGCGGCCCCTGGGGCTGTCATCTGCGGCCCGCGGGCCACAGAGCCGCTAGTATCGGCTCTGCTCCGAGACTCTGGAATTCCCTGACATCGCTGTCCACATATGAACAGCGATGTCTGGGGCTTCCCCAGAGCCGGAGTCCCGAGCAGAGCGCTGGTGTCGGCTCTGCTCCGGGACTCTGTGGAATTCCCTGACATCGCTGCCCATATATGGACAGTGTGTCAGGGTCTTGCCCAGAGCGGAGCAGAGCGCTGGTGTCGGCTCTGCTCCTGGACTCTGTGGAATTCCCTGACATTGCTGTCCACATATGAACAGCGATGTCTGGGGCTTCCCCAGAGCCGGAGTCCCGAGCAGAGCGCTGGGGTCGGCTCTGCTCCGGGACTCTGTGGAATTCCCTGACATCGCTGCCCATATATGGACAGTGTGTCAGGGTCTTGCCCAGAGCGGAGCAGAGCGCTGGTGTCGGCTCTGCTCCTGGACTATGTGGAATTCCCTGACATCGCTGTCCACATATGAACAGCGATGTCTGGGGCTTCCCCAGAGCCGGAGTCCCGAGCAGAGCGCTGGTGTCAGCTCTGCTCCGGGACTCTGTGGAATTCCCTGACATCGCTGCCCATATATGGACAATGATGTCAGGAGCTTCCCCAGAGCAGGAGTCCCAGTGATGTCAGGAGCACAGCTGGAGTCCCAGGAAGAGCCTACTAGCGCTCTGCCTGGGACTCCAGCTCTGGGCAAGCCCCTGACATCACTGGGGCAGCCTCTACAGAGGGCACTGGGGCAGCCTCTACAGAGGGGACTGGGGCAGCCTCTACAGAGGGCACTGGGGCAGCCTCTACGGAGGGCACTGGGGCATCCTCTACAGAGGGCACTTTGGCAGCCTCTACAGAGGGCACTTTGGCAGCCTCTACAGAGGGCACTGTGGCAGCCTCTACAGAGGGCACTGTGGCAGCCTCTACAGAGGGCACTGTGGCAGCCTCTACAGTGGGCACTGTGGCAGCCTCTACAGAGCGCACTGTGGCGTTATCTACAAGTGGGTGTGTGACAGTATCTGAAGAGGACACTGGCATTATCTAGGGGTGTGTTGCATTATCTACAGAGGGCACTGTGGCCTTATCTACAGTGGGCACTGTGGCCTTATCTACAGCGGGCACTGTGGCCTTATCTACAGAGGGCACTGTGGCCTTATCTACAGAGGGCACTGTGGCCTTATATACAGAGGGCACTGTGGCCTTATCTACAGAGGGCACTGTGGCCTTATCTAGGCGTGTGTTGCATTATCCACAGAGGGCACTGCGGCAGCATCCACAGAGGGCACTGCGGCAGCATCCACAGAGGGCACTGCGGCAGCATCCACAGAGGGCACTGCGGCAGCATCCACAGAGGGCACTGCGGCACTATCTAAAAAGGGGCTGCCCAATCTTGACATGTGTGCTAACTGAGCCGCCGGACTGCATTTAGCGACACTTAAACTGGAAAGCTGGATTGTTGAAATAAGCACGTGGAGAAATATCTCAAATTTTAAACCTAGCGCTATTATTATAGGAATGTAGTATTATTATTCTAGTAATATACTGTTATAGTAGTTCAAATAACTAATTGATTAACAATAATTTTGTATTGTATCAAATTTGAAAGTAATGCGGCCCGTCAACTTCCCATTTGTTCTATATGCGGCCCACTTACCCGGCCGAGTTTGAGACCCCTGTTTTAGATGGTCTCCTTATTAAAAAAAAAAAAAAAAGATGGGATATGTGGGGGAGTCGGCTGTCAAACCTCCATAGTTCGGACTTGTCTAATTAAGGCTGAGTCCAGACATGGCGGAAAAATTCTGCAGCAAATTTTTCTGTGAATTCACAGCAAATCCGCATCAAATCAGCTTATTGCAGAATTTTTTATGAAAATCCAGTGCATTTCCGTGACCGAATTGGAATGCTGCTTATTTTTGCTCCGATTACGTTTTTACATTTTTTGCATATTTTTGGTGCATAATCGCACCGAAAATCCGCTACAAAATCCATAACATCTGAATATAGACTAACACATCATGAAACTCCTCTAAAGGAACACTCCAGGTGAAACTGATGCAGCCCCCTATGCCTAACACAGGGCATGAGTGGGCAGGGCATGACACCAAAATTCAAAGAAGCTAAAGAGAGAATTCGTCCCTTCAGTATTCTGGTCAGTATTGCGCTTCAGTATTTGGAAGCCAAAACCAGGAGTGGGTCCAAAACACGGAAGAGGTGCAAATCTTTCCATTTTAGGTTTCCTCTGTTTATGTTTCACTACTGGATTTGGCTTCCAAATACTGAAGCAAAATACTGACCAGAATACTGACGTGTGCATGAGTAGAGGCGTAGCTTGGTTCTCCTGCACCCAGGGCAAAGATTCAGATTGGTGCGCACCCCAATTTCTTTCTCAACATTTCCTTACCCCTCGCCAGGTCTGCTTTCTCTACCAATCAATGAACCATTTCTATATTTTACAAGTGATATAGTTTACAAGTGATATAGTTATATAAGGGAGTTTAACATAGCCACACACAGCCCCCTGTAGATAGTACCACACACAGCTCCCTGTAGATAGCACCACACACAGCCCCCTGTAGATAGCGCCACACACAGCCCCCCTCTTGTAGATAATGCCACACAGCCCCCTCTTGTAGATAATGCCACACACCCCCCTCTTGTAGATAGCTCCACACATAGCTCCCTGTAGATAGTGCCACACACATCCCCCCTCTTGTAGATAGTGCCACACACAGCCCCCTGTAGATACCTCCACACATAGCCCCCCTTGTAGATCATGCCACACACAGTCCATATACACAATAACTATATACAATAACAAGGGACGGCGCTGTATATTATGACACAGAATGGTGCTGTACATAGGGACAAGGAACGGCGCTGTAAATAAGAAAAATGGGCAGTGCACTATATAAGGACAAGGGAAATTGCTGTATATAAGGACAACCAGTGCCGATGTATACAATAATAAGGTGTTGAGCTGGTCGTACTTACTCATGTAAGCTGGGGTATTGTGGCTGATGACTGCTTCCTGCTCTAAGAGTCCTCGATTGGAGTTCGACCGATGCAGGTGCTGCTGCTCACTGCTAGGTATCTTTTGGGCAGTTGAGCGAGCGGTACGTTCTAGGTGTACTACAGTCATGGCCTAGGGCAGTCTGCTCTTGCTGGGCTGGCCTTGGCCTGGGCTGAAGCGCTTGCTACTTCCTCTTTCCTGGCACCAAATGTGAAAAGCAAGAGGCGACACAGGATGTTTGTAGGGGCAGGAATGGTGCAGGGCATGGCTGGCACTGGACCTAAAAATTGTTTTAAAAAAAAATCACCCGTCGGTCCTGCCCCTTCTTCCCCGTGTGTGGGTGTGCCCTGCCACAGCCGAGAATTTTTCAGACGCCCCGGGATGGCGGGGAGAAACTATCTTAATAGCGGCAGCTGTCTCAGCGGCACCGCCTCTTCATTACATTCTATTTGTGCATGGGGCACATGCGCCATCTGCACCCCCAGCCACGCCCCTGGCATGAGGCCTAACAGTTCTGCTTTGAGTGTTCTTTTAAATAGAGCTCCACCTTTAGGGCAGGATCACACACACGCAGTTTTTGGTTCAGTTTTTTTATTTTGTGTTTTTAAGCCAAACAGGAATTTGTTTTGTACTCTGTATATAGAGCAGCTGTATCGTGTGCTGAAACCTTAATCCGTCAGGTCAACGGGACTGATGGGTTCAGAGTCGACGGGTTCTGTGTGTCTCTGAACTGTGTTATGAACTGTCAGTGACACTGATGGATACAGCTGCTCTGTATACAGAATACAGAGCAGCTGTATCTCAAAAAGTCTAAATAATATTTATTAAAAACTAATTATAAAGTTGCAGAAAACAAACTGACCTTTTTATTTAAAAAAAATCCCTTTCAAATGTGTGCATAGCCTTTAACCCCTAAGTTCCCTGCTTTTTTGTGTTGTTTCACTTTTATTTTGTATTTGCTCAAAATAAATATGAGTTTTGTTTGCCAAATCCTGAGTGAGGACTATTTATAACGAGAAAATACCCACATCTCAAAAGAGAGATAAGGGTATCAGTACATATTGGACATGACTATAATACAATCCCCTTATACTATCAGTCCCTGATGTGACATTGTTCACTTACTATTATAGTTAAATGTGTTGCAGTTGTCTCCTTCACAGCAGTCTATGTGCACTTTCATGCCTGCCTCATACTGATTAGTTACATACAGTGTTTTCCCACAAGGGTACATCTCATTGCAGTCCTTTTTAATGGTGTGATATGTATCAGGGTCTATGGACAAAAAAAAACTTAGTTAAAGTGACACCCCAACACAAATTATACTTATCTTATTTCTGCCATGGTCTTTCTGCAAGCCACTTCTGTTACCAGCCTGTACGGTGAGATCCTGGGCAGTGGTTGTCATGACCCACTCAGAAACCTGTACAGATAAGATCTCTTTACTACCATGTGTGGGCAGAGTTATTTCTTGTACAGGTTCCTGGGTGGGTCATGACAACACTGCCCGGTCTGTAAGAAATCCATGGTGTTTTATGCAACATTCATACATAGATCACATAGTACTATGAATTTACCGTCCCAATAATTTACTACTTACCAATGTGATACAATTCAGATATTACCATGCATTCTTTAGCGTTCTTACAAACAACAGAAGGTCCGTCACAATAATCACTGTCTTTCTCGAAACACTGTATACATTCCAAGGCAAATGCTGTGAGGAAAGAATAAAAATATCAGAAACCTGGAAAATAAATCAGAATGAGTCATTTCATATTTCAGCCTTTGTTGAGCAGATGGGAGCAAAGAAAATGAAGGACTGGATATGATATGCAGCAGTACACAATGCCAATCAGCAGCTGACAAAGCATATATAATTTTAGGGTACATATAATGACAGATAAAAACCTGGAATACTTATATATATAATATTTTCTTGTCTTAAATATGAGTACAATTTTGGGCTCTACACTGTCAATACGATATAGTAGAGCTAGGAGGGGTTCTAAGGTGGAAAAAAAAAATATTCATTAAGGGGATGTTTCTCTAATAAGGCTGAAAAATTAGACTTCATCAAAATAAACTCTGAGTGACCGTGCCAACTGTACGTGCCCATTTTTTACTATTCAATAATACAATTAATTAACTCACCAGTGAATGGTAAGATACAGATGGTACCAAGAACAGTAATAAAGATTCTCATGGCGAAAAAAAGGGATGTGATGTATGATATTGAAATATATTTCCTCTTCTATTACTGCATGAATGATCCCATTACTTATATACACCGAGAGACTTTGTGACAACCTATAATTAGGGCATCGGTCGGTCTTTCCAACAGATTTGCCAACACAATCCTGTAGGCATTCAGATATACAGTATAATGCCAAATGCACCCGGCTGTTTACCCACCCTGATTTAATATTTACCCAACAATCACCAATCCAGATGGTAATATTAATATACTGTCCACAAAAACTTTTCTAATAGTAATATGAGGCACATTAAGAACTTGGAGCTACTTTGATTTAAAATTGTTGTCTTCCCTGTGTTCCTATGTGGCACCATGTTCTCTCATGCATACACTATCCTATGAGGGGTCAGTGCATGGCAAATACCAGCACCTATGAACTTGGCTAATTCCTAACCCAGTCTATCTGTCAAAAACCACAACCTTTTCATGTTGACTTCACCTGTGGCCCCAGACTTCAGCTTGAACTGACTGTGCTTTTCTATTTCTGTAATCTCAGCCAAGGCTAACAACCCTGCGACTTTGACTACTGTTCGTTATTTTTTTTTGAGAGTCAAAGACCTCAAAATCCTGTGCTTCCCTTCACACAGCCACCACTAGGGGGAGCTTAGGAGCTTAATGAATACTATTTTATTATTGAGTTTATTGTATAAACAGTATGCATTATTATCATTACTATTCTAATTATTCATCTTATAATTATTTATCTTAATGCACCATTAATTCCAGGGCACTGTACATTTGAAAAAGGGTTTAAATACATCACTTTAGACAATAAAACAATAAGTATAATAAACAGAGAATAAGGAGAAGATAACTGATAGACACTCTGGAACTCCTGATAGCAGAGAGGTGACATAGGGCCTGAGAGGTAAATTTGTGCATCATAAGCATAAAAGTGGTACTAAAAGCCATGGGGTTCTATGAACTATCCCTGGCCAAGGGTATAGATGGAGAAGAGTGTGGGCCCCAGGACAGAGCCTTGGGGGACTCCAACAAAGAGATGGTGAGGGGAAATGGTGGTGTGTGAGAGGCAGTCACTAAATGTACGAATGGTGAGGTCAGTACAGGGCCAAATTTCTCATGCAAAGGGACAAGATAATTTGTGTCGAAGGCAAAATACTGGTCCAGAAGGAGAAGCACAGAGTAATGTAGAAGGTAGAGGACTGGTCTAGAAGGAGGAGCACAGAGTAATGTAGAAGGCAGAGGACAGGTCTAGAAGGAGGAAAACAGAGTCTCGTAGAAGGCAGAGGACAGGTCTAGAAGGAGTAGAACAGATTAATGTAGAAGGCAGATGACAGGTCCAGAAGGAGGAGAACAGTAATGTAGAAGGTAGTGAACAGGTCTAGAAGAAGGAGCACAGAGTAATGTAGAGGGTGGTGGAAGGTTCTAGAAAGAGTAGAACAGAGAAGGCAGAGGACAGGTCTAGAAGATGAGCACAGAGTAATATAGAAGGTAGAGGACAGGTCTAGAAGAGGAGCATAGAGAAATGTAGAATGCAGAGGACAGGTCTAGACGAAGGAGCACAGAGTAATGTAGAAGGTAGAGGCAGGGGTGGATTAAGAGTTCCATGGGTCCTGGGCAGTTCACAAAGTGTGCCCCTCCCCAGAATTCTGAAGACACTATATACCATACTTTTACAGATTTCTGTTTAGGCAGTCACAGATCTGGAACAGTTTTGAATTTGTTGTAATAACAGAATGAGCCATACAGAAAAGAGAATCCAGAATGCTTTGACCCTAAAAAGGTAAGGAGCTTTAAATTGTATGTGGTTTGTATGTGGTAAATTGTATGTGGGGAAAAAAATATCTGCTAGTCTCCTTAATATAAGTTAAATATATACAGCCCCACAACAAAGCTCAGTACATAAATACAGCACCGGAACAAATCTCAGTACATAAATACAGCACCAGAACAAATCTCAGTACATAAATTCAGCACCAGAACAAAGCTTACTACATAAAAACAGTACCAGCAGAGATACACCCATCATCTCGCTGCAGATCATACAGTGACTACAGTACTGATTAGAGGCAGAATAAACATTACATTGAGTGATTCACAGGTGACGTCTACTCAGATTATAGTCGTTCTCTTTCTATTTTCTTCTTCATCCGGTCCAGACGTTTCTTCTCCCTGCCACGGCTCATTTCTACAAGTTGGCCCCCAAATGTCTTCAGCTTCTCACTTTTCAAACATTTCCACACCTATGAACGAAGATAAAATTCTCATAGTGCCACACACTACGCCCCTAAATATAATAGTGCCATAATAGTGTAAGTGTAGAGTAATGTAGAAGGTAGATGACAGGTCTAGCAGGAGGAGCACAGAGTTTTATAGAAGGTAGAGGAAAGGTATAGAGGGAGGACCACTGAGTAATGTAGAAGGCAGAGGACAGGTATAGAAGGTGGAGCACAGAGTAATGTAGAAGTCAGAGGATAGGTCTAGAAGGAGGAGCACAGAGTAATGTCATAAGGCTTTGTCAGTTTACTGAAATGGACTTAACCAAAGTCACAAATGATCTGTTGAGCGATGGGGTAGGAAGCCAGATTGTAGATTGTCGAAAAGAGAGTTGGATGAAAGGTGGGAGGACAGTACAAGGTGAACATGTTGTTCAAGGAGTTTTGAGGCAAACAGGAGTAGTAAGATTGTTGGACAAAGAGGATGGGTCAAGCGATGGCTTCTTTAGGATGGGTGTGATGGTTGCATGTTTTAATCATGGAGGGAAGATACCAGTGCATAATGATAGGTTGAAAAGATGGGTTAAGTCTGGGATAAACACAGTAGTAAGGTTAGGGAAGAGGTGGGATACATCATGTGCACATGTGTGATTTGGAGAGTACGGTGGACATATTTTCATCAGTAATTGGGGAGAAGCAGGTAATGCAGGAAGAGCCCTGAGCAGTTGTGGAGAGGGGTTCATGGGGCTGTAGGTTGAAGCTTTGTCTAATGTTGTTGATCTTGTGTTTTAAAAGTATGGCAAAATCCTCACCTGGGATGAGAGAAGTTGGAGGGGCACCGGGGGACAGATTAGTGAGTTAAAAGTTTTTAATAATTGTTTTAGCTTGTGGCACAGAGAAGATATGACAATGGGAAAAAAGTCCTGTTTAGCAGAAGTGAGTGCTGGTTTTTATGCTGAGAAGTGCTTCTTTGTTATGTTTTGAAGTCTTCCTTAGATTACGTTTTCTTCCAACGTCGATCTGTAACACTGGAAGCTTGCCTCAGTTTTTTTCGTCCGATTGGTGTGTTGGGGCTGCCTATTGACTCTTCGAGCACTGTTGTGTGTGAGACTGGCCACTGAGTTGAGAGCTAAAGTAATTGTGGTGTTATGGAATACAGTGGCGGCTTCTGTGTCATGATGTCAGAATATAGTAGAGAGTGGTAGAAGAGAGTTAGAGAGTGTACGAATATCAAGACATTTAAGTTCCCTACGAGGGTGTACTAGTTTCTGGAGCAGGGGGTTAGAAGGGAAAAGGGAATGTAAGTAAAATGTGGTCAGATAGAGGGAGAGGTGAGTTTGAAAGGTTAGATTTGGGTTAGAGGTGGGTGAAATAAGGTCTATTGTGTGGCCCTCCCATTAAGTTTTTAAGCTCCCCATGGTAGTGGCTGAGGGTAGCCAGAACTTTTTGACTATTCAGGTTATTTAGAGCAATGCTTTCACCTAATCTCGATCACATCTAAGTTTATGAACTTAGATGTCATTGATATTAGGTGGATCCCGAGTTTCAGAGACACATAGGACCTGCTCTCAGCCGAGCAGTTATTTCAGCTGAACTGAAGGAATGGACTAAGAGAAAATTATACAGCCTATATGTATGCAGGATTAAAGCTGTATCGTAAAAAGTAAAACAAATAATAAATGTCGATTACAAAAGTGATTAAAACCACAAAAAACATTAATTTAATAAACAAAACAAAATAAATTCAAAAGTGTACTTAGCTTTTTAATAGAAAATAATATCACATTATCTTTACCAGTTCTACTAAATTCGATGGGCAGACTTTCCCACCACGAAGCGTAGCTTGGCCGGATGCCTGGTCTGTCAGTCAGATACCATAATGTCACCATGTAGCTCATTATTAAGGTGCCCGTACACTTTTAACAGCCGACTGCTATTCTTTTTCATTACCCATACACTCACAGGCTCCACCACGCATGCATGTGTTTACATTGGGGAGAAGAGAAATAAGTTTGAACACCTCCTTAACTAGTAGAAAGTCAACCAATCCTGCCAAAAGTGGCGTGTTCAACTAACTTTCCTCAGTGCGTATTTGGATCTTTAGAGAAGTCAAAAATATTTTGAAAAAAAACCCTCCGATGAGTTAAATTGGCAGTAGTTAGTAGGTCGCAAACAAAATGACATAAAGTTTGCCCTGGGATAGAGGCGATCTTGACACACAACAAATCATTTAACAGAAGTAGAGATCCAGCCAAGATTTCAGCATATAAATACAGTAGTCATATGTATCCCACATACAGAGAGTCAGAATTGTGTAACTTCACTTTGTCTCGGCCATGATGAGCTCCTTTATCATCTCTCTTACTATGTTCTGTGCCATCTCATGCACAGGTAAGACAATATCTGTTGTGGTAGGTAGACTCTTCCTGTAGACTCATCCAAGTAGATGACTGTATATGTATAGGATATGTGTTGTATATTACTTTTTATGGATGTATTCTATATGTCCTATCCATAGACAGTCACCAAATATGATGGAGTCCTTTAACACTCAACCGGGTTTTACAAGATTTCACTTAAAGATCAAAATGTAGAACAAAGTCTGTTAGGTAGATTAACGGGAACATCTCAGCAGGTCAGTTTTTATTTGCTTTGTATATTGCGCCCTCTTTGAATGAAAAACTATGGGGCCAGTTCTCTTGGAAGGAGCCATATTGTCTTGAAGCTAATTTCTCGGAGGAGGAGAATCCATCTACATGTTGTTTTCTCTTAGTGTTTTTACTAACTATTTATAAGTTTTCAAGCATAAAAATAATCCCATAATAAGATAATGTTCTGTCTCCTAGGTCTTGCTCTTAAATGTCTTGAATGTTTCCAAAAAAACAGTGACACATGTGAGGGGGTCTCAGTTGAGTGTTCAAACTCTACTGAATGTTTGGTGGTCTCTGAGTTCTATCATGCCGGTGAGTATTACTAAGTTCTCAATCTATTATAAACTATTGATGTTTCTTTAATTCTACACTTCACACTAATAATGGGAGACTTCCGCTTTAATTCTCTGTTAAAGAAGAATTGCAGAAACATTTACATGGTTAATAGTACTCAGACCCAAAGCGAGGAACTCTAATTGGGTACAACTGTGATGAATGCAGAGGGGGCATGATATAATAGAAAGAATAATAATGTCATCTATGCCTTGTATACCACTTCTCTTTGTCCGGTACCATGCTCAAATCCCTCTAAGAAGGAGGTCCCTATAGAGCACAAAACTCCTATTTTTAATCCAATAACCTTTTTAATAATAAACATTTTTTACCGTACCTTATTCCTCTAATTGGACGGTATTGGTCATACAATGTAATATTACATCCTGTCCGTTCAAATGAGCGGCCCATGATATACATGTAAGAGCCGGGACCTCCAAGAGCGAAATAAACTTTTTGTTCGTGGCAATCCTCTCTGATTAATAGAGGGGGGACAACTTCTTTTTATGACAACTGTATTCCCTAAAAACTTGTCTTCAAAGGCAACGGGCATGGAGAGGAAGACAAACGCCTGGCCCTTCTGTCCCTTCTGTCCTGGATGGCAGATACCGGTGGCAATATAGAGGATCCTTTTTGATATTTGCAGAAAGTCCTCGTCTCTTCTATACACGCCACTGTCCTCCTCTGCAATAAAAACTCACTTTGACCTGTTACTTTGACATTGACCTGATCATTCCTGATTATTAACCCTCTTCTTGTGCCAGACAATACCACATATTACTCCATTAGAAAAGGCTTCAATCCAGGCGTACCCTGCAACACGACAGAATACATCTCAAATTTTGCTAATAGAGAAGTAAGAATTAATGTTCAATGCTGTACAGGAGACAACTGCAACACAAATGACTACTACAGTAAGTACTTCATTTCTGATATTTTCACACATGTAGCAGAGATGACTTTGTAATGAAACTCTTTGGGGCTTTTTTGTGATAAATCTCTGGGTTATAATAATGCAGTAGATTTACTTCAGCCTTATGTCAAACCACAAAAAAAAAAACAACACATTGTAATATCATAATAAGTTTTGCCTGATTCTAAACTCAGCTCTGCTACGTCTGAGACAGCTATACTTCAACTGTTTCCTTATTCTCCCAAAAAAAACAAAAAATACAATTATTTGGTTAGAATTTCCACTTTTATAAATGTAAAGTGAAGATCCACCTTTAAATAAACTTTAGACTTAGTGTCAACAAATGTCTAATCTATCATCTTTTCGCTGTTGACACTTACTATATACTTTATTTATTTTTTATCCTTCTATGCTGTATAAAAAAACAATATCCTGTCACTAATTGGAAACCCTCAGTAAACTGCTGTTGATGGATCTATCATTCTAATTATATGTTCCTGTTTAGTACTGACATAGCACATAATGGTGTCCTGCTGTACATAGGCTGTAGATCTCATTTACTCTTTATTTACACCTTAGCACCCCCTGTATAAACACATGAATGAAAAATATCAGTGCTCGGATTATTCATTATTTAATCAAACCATAAAGATGTTAATGTGTTAATAAATATCACTTATTTTTGTGTTAATGATATAGGATGTCCTTGGTATTCTCATAAAGTTATAATAAAATCTGTCAAGAGCAGCCTCGTTATGGTTTCCATGTACTAATTAACTTTTTTTTTTTTTACACAATGATCAGTGACTACATCTTATCTACAGCGCCGTGTAGTCTTGTAGAGTCACTAAGCCACTTTTTTTCACGTTTCTGTTAATATCAGAGACACAGACTGACCTTATCACTTCCCCACCTCTGTCTTCTAGTGCCCCCTGAGCAAATACAGCACAATGGAAGGCTGTGCACCTCTTGTTATGGAGATGAATTGAATGAATGTTTCAGTGACCACACCATTAAGTGTTTAAATGAAGAAGACAAATGTGTTCATTTTATTGGAAGATTTAAAGATCCAGGTATTATATCTATTTTATATACTGTAAAATCTATCATATACTGTATACTGTCTGATTTTATATAAATAACTTGTAGCATCTTGAGAGGTGCCATGATACATTAGATAAGAATGCTAAAGCCCCAGTCATCCGCTGTTTTCTATGAGGGAAAGCAGCAGAAAGTGTAGAATTTGCCTGCAGCGCCTTCACAGGAGAAATTAAGCATTACACGTGTTGGGTCCTCCGGAGTGAGGAATGCTGGTTGTCACTCTCCACTCTAGCTAATAGATAGGGAGCTGAAGGGGGAAATTATTGTTCAGTATTACATAATAGAATATTTAATAAATGATTTTATAAATCAGACAACCCCTTTTAATACAGAAATATTTTATTCACAATTGGTGATCCATGTATTTTTTACAGAAGCAGTTCTAGGTTCTTAATGTAAAATTATTGTTTTTTGATCGCTAATTTCAATCACAGGAGTGATCTCATAATGAAGCACGGGAGCTGAAATGAATTCAATTTCCCTACAATTTATTTTTTTTGCAGCCTCTCAGACATTGCTGTATAACACTCTGTACCCACTATTGCATTGACAGATTACAGGCTTCCATAAATGTCTGCCTCCATTTTGCTGGTAGATTCTCTGGATAGTATTGGGAAATGTAATCTTTTTTTACATTTCCTAGTATATAAGCCAACATTTAGCAATGCATACCTCCCAACAGTCCTGATTTTTGCAGCACTGTCTTGCAAGCAAGACCACAATGAGTCCAGGCTTACTTGTATAAAACGGGTGTTTCTGGGCAGTTTTTGGAGGAGTTTGGGTCAGAACAGGGGCGATGCCTAAAATGTCCTTTTATATCTCCAAATACTGGGAGGTATGTACATAAATGACATCAATGAGTAATTTCTAATGTTCTATATTTACAGGTAATAATATCCAAGAACACAATATAAAGGGGTGCATGTCCTCCTTAGCTTGTGCACTTAAGTTTGAAGGAATAGTTGGCATTGAAGAAATTAAGACTAATACATTTGATTGCAGTGACTAACAAAATGTTGTAAAGGTTGTAACTAAAACCTAATAAAGCATTCAAGTGTGTATCAAGTGTGTATCAAAATATGTCACATATGGGGAAAATATTCATCTAGGTCCTCCCTGCATGTTACAGGTAGAAGGCTTCTTCAGGGCGCAGGTCCTCAGAGTGGATCATGTCAGAAAGATGGTGGAGACCAGGTCCCATCAGTCCAGGGCGAGGACTGATAAAGGAAATGCAAAGTAGGTAGTCGTCTAGGGCACAATAAAGGAAGGGGATTTATGGATTTAAAAAAAATAAAAAAATAAAAAAAAAGCTCTGCCTTAAAATGCTTTCCTAATGCTGCAGGTTCTAGGGTACAATGAGTATTTACCTTTAGTGAGGGAATAGCACCTGTAATATAGGAATAAACGTTCACAGTCTGTCAGAATCCTCTCCCCCTGCAACCAATCAGCATTTCCCTGTAGCTGACAGCGAGCATTGAGTATACAGCTACCAATCCTGCCACTAGAGAGCACTGCATTACCATAAAAAGTTGCCATCTATTCTGCGGCCATTATCTGCTCTGATAACCTATGCTTGTCTCACCATCAATGCCACAAAGGGCATTCAGTGCTGGGGCAGATCCCTTCAGGTCCAAATTGGCCTTTTCAGGTGCCATTGCCCCTTCCAAGTTACAAAAACATTAAGTCAACGAGAGCCAAAAGATTCCAACAAGTACTTCAGTCATGTTATCAATAGGGGCGTCTAACTATGGAGCCCAACTTTTGCTTATGAAAGGCCAGAAAAAACGCTATAAGGTAAAATATGTTGTATCTATCATGTTGACAGAAATAATTTCAGCATTATGGTATAGCAACTCACTTGTGAAGAGAGTACTCAACATCATTTCCCCCTCTCCTTAACATGTTGTCACGTTGGGTATGTGGACCCACTGGGCCGTACCACCTTGACGGTATGGCAGCTGGCCAACAGGACATAGGTCACAGTCTATAGTTTGTATGGTGTACCTGTGGTAACTCAGACAGTAGCAAGACAGGCGTGGAACACAGCACAGCATGACTTCAGCTCAACACGGCACTAGACCAGGATAGCACGGGATACAGGTTGCAGGTAGCAGGAATGGGGAATACTGGGATCTGGAAAACACTTAGGAGACCATTTGCATAGACATACTAGGATAACAACAACAAGGCTCAGGCAAGCCACGAATGGGCAGAGCCCTTCTTATAGTCCAGGCTGCTCTGGGAGCAATCAGCTCAATCTCACACCTGTGTGCGCTCTGGCTCCAAGGCTGGACTGAGCTCGCGAGCGTACCCTGGTGGTCACTGTGGAACAGGACGGCCGCATGTGCAGACATCGCTGGAGAGAAGGGCGTCGACCAGATGGAAGGAGTTCATGGTCAGCGACCACAGCCGTTATACATGTCCTGTTTCATTGCAATGCAGAGGGTTAAAAAAATGGAGCATGTCAACTTTTGGTTTGGGGATAGTGGAGGGATTCAATTGGCTTTGGCATTATCTGGGAGGCAGCTTGCTGCGGCATTAAACTCCCTTTTTGTGCCATGGAGGCCAAGAAAAATAGGCTCTGATTTAAGGTAACTCCTGAATTTCCAGGTGGCCGTCCTTGGAATAGTCACAAATTGGTGGCTGTGGTGGGGGGAACGGCATAACGTCGTCAGAATAGCAAAGATTAATATAAGATGTCAGACAAAGAATGGAACAACTAAACACTAAGTAAAAAAATAAGCCAAGGTCGAAATCCAGAAAAAAGAACTAGACAAGCAACCAAATCAAGAGACGAGTCGGCTATTGTATCCAAAGATAGTTGAGGTCAATATGCAATATAAAAAGGTCGGGAAAGGTTGGACCTCAATCAACTGGCAAAGAGTGTGAGATCTAAATGGGTTTATATAGCACCTGATGACCTCATCAGAAACCGCTGCACTCAGAGCTCAGAACCTCAGAGAATTAACCACTGATCAGATACAACAGCATGGATGGCAGGGAACAAAACCTCACCACTAATGACATATCCTCGGCCACATTCCTTGGCCCCATAGACACATATTTATCTTTAGTGGGTGCGGGTAGACCACAGCATTAATGAATAACTATTTGCAGTAACCAATTAGATTACCAATGGAGTCGTACGCACATAGCCAGTCGCCCAGTGAGGTGCGATGCTTGATGGTCCAACCACTCCAAGACAATACAACTACACACAAACCAAACAGGGTGGGAGTGCGTGACATAACTCTTCCACAGTCCAAAAACGGGAAGGAAAATAATATGTCCGAGGGATGGACACATGATCCTAAGACCACCAATCCCAAAAGATACACCCTTAACCACCTAACATGTGTCCCATTTAAAATATGGCCTGCCCCAGTAAACTAAACATCTTTTTCTCCTGTCCCTACAGTCAGGGAATGCCCCTCCAAAGCAGCACCCCCCTATAGAATGGACAGCGATCTATTTGCTTATATTCTCTGTATTAAATGACATTATGAATTATCAAGCAGGATGCCGAATTACAAAGATATTTATTCTCCATTATTTGAATGACCTTTCCTCTACATAGTTCTGCTCAAGTCTCAAAGAAATGTGTTATCTCTATGTGTTCATCGTGTGGTCTTCATGAATCCATGGCTAGCAGGTTGGCTGAACGCCCAGATATAAAGTGCAACTATTTGTCGTTATCGCAACAAACACCCTCATGGGAAAGAACATCTAACACCACTATACTGTACGCTTGTTTCCAGGTGTTACCTGACGTCAGCATTTTAATTAAGAATCATAATTATATATTTGAAATATTCTTATGGTCTGCTATTGGCTGAATAAGAATTATTGTCACATTGCCTCTGATTGGTTAACCTCAAGCCTACACCCCTTTTGAATGATATTATTGTAATTGAGTTTGGCAATAAACCCTCAGAGGAGTATTTTGAGCATACCAGCAGCATCTGTGTGTTATTTCTCGATATATATCAGTATTAAATCTCCTGATTAGGATGCTGAATAATGTTCCTGGCATGAGTGTCTGTTGGAACAGTCGTCTACATTTCAGTCTAATATATTTTGAGCCATTGACGTCCACAACAGTAATAGTGCCCAAACAACCCGGGAGATTGCTCGTCTGATAGCTGTCGCTGGAGAGGTCTGGCTTTACATCTGTGAATTCAAATACAGCAGTAGGTAAGGAGTTTATTCTTACACCATTCACACATGTATTGCACGAGCCTTGGAATTTAGCTGTCATGACATCACATCTTCTGGACGGTGCACTTTATCCAGTAATGGTATGAAAGGATGGATCCAAAAAGGTATGTTGAATCTTTTTTAGTGTGATGAAAGATTGCAGGTGCGTACGTAATCTTGAACTGTTGATATGAAAGACATGAGAGAATTTTTGTCGGCAATTACATTGTTAACCAGAAAATGTTGTGAGAAGTTATGACCTCCCCCTTTGGATTGCAGTGACGTAGCGCATGGTTGAGAGAAGTTGTAACTCACATGTGAAGTTTTTGAAATTAAAGGATTGTCGTTTGGACAGTGAGAAAAAACTTGTGCTGCTCTGTTGTAGTGTGTCATTTGTTACTTAGTTGTTGCGTAAAATCGTTAAGGATCAATAGTTATCCTGTATGCCTATTAGCAATGAGTGTCTGGCGAGGTCCTGACTGTCTGTAGGTGACAGAAAAGTTAGATATTTGTGAGTAATATCCTGTAGTACCACAAGGGCTTCAATGGTTCAGTCCTGATAATGGAGAATTCAGTGCAATAGGGAAAACTTTGAATGTTGTTTTGAACAATCATTGATGCGTTCTTAGCACACTGCCAGCTTTTAATACTGTGCGTAAGGGTCCTTAAAAACCACGAGTTGTATGCATTGTCAGACTGGCATAAGGTGGGAGTCAGTACAGATTGATTTCTAGCACGCATTTGATAATCCGGTATGGACTTTTGATGTAGTATAGCATCCAAAATCAGTCAGTCTGTATTAATATAACATCAGACCGCCGGCTTGAATACCATTGTAAAATAACATCCTGTATTCAATGAATGACCCTGACACTTACCCCAATTGCCATCTTTGTCATAGTAATATAACTACCTACACAAATTACAATGAAAGACATTGGTATTGGCTCACACCCAGTGCCCCTAAAGAAATTATCACCAAAATATATCATGGGCTGTATAAACCAAAAGCTATACCCCGGCAGTGAGGGGTTTGTAGATGTTTGAAGTTAATGTGACCAACTCCTGCTTGATTCAATGGAGGTTGACGAATGTCGATTGTGTTGAAGAATTTCCTCTTGCAATTGTTGATTGGCAGCATTTTGTCTGTTCTTGATGTTCAAAACAGTGAGGGATAAGAGGAAAGGATGCCCTACTGAAGAAATGTCTGGAGGAACGACTTTTAATATCGTATTGGTAAGACAATTTAGGGGATAGACGGGTCTGGGATATCTGGTGGAAAAAGAGGGCTTCTACCCTCTAGACAATTAGCAGGAATGTCGGAAGGCAGGATGTTTAGCTAAGTGGTGGGACTTAGCCTTGCTTGGTCTCCATAGCAGAAAGAGCACTGGGGGAGGTTTCTGCTGCAGCAATCTGCCTTCCAGTCATTGTCAGAGACACTTGAATTCCTCCACTATCCGAAAACAAAAAGTTTACATGTTCTTGTTTTATAACCCTATTAATTGCAATATGAAACAGAACATTATGAAGAGAGGAGGATATCATGTAAAGTGCTCTCCTATACCGTAATGTTGTAACTAATTCTGTTATGATAAATACAACATGTTCTACAACATGTAAAAGTGCAAAAGTTAAGGTCCGTAGATCGATATCCCTATTCATGACCTGAATGAAGTACTTAGTACAAGCTTGGGCCCCTTTGGCTCTTTTTGACTCGGTGTTTCGGTAACTTTGAAGGGGCAATGTCACCAAAAAAGGCCAATCAGACCTGAAGGGATCTGGTCCAGAACTGAATGGCCAAACAAAAGATCCATTAATTTTTGGCATTGATGGTGGCACAAAATTACGTTATGATAGCCGATAATAATGGCTGCAGAATAGATGGCAAGTGCAATGATTTCTGGTATTGCAGCGATGTCTAGTGACAGGATTGGTAGCTGTAAATATGCTGCCACACAATTCTCGCTGTCAGCCTTAGGCTGCAGGGAAGTGCTGATTGGTTAAAGGGAAAGGAGGCTATTAGTGATAGATTATTTGTATGTGACAGCTACTATTCACTCACTAAAAGCAAACTCAGTACCCCAGCACCTATAGCATAAGGAAAGTGTTGTTGTTTTTTTAATTCCACCCTCCCACCCTCAATGGTACCATAGGTGGTTGCCTACTTTGCCTTCCCCTCATTAGTACTGACGCTGGACTGACGGGACCTGGGCATCCACCATCTTTCTGACATGGCCCACTCTGAAGACCTGTGCCTTGAAGAAGCCTTCTACCTGTAACAAGCACGGAGGACCGTAAAAATGTTCCCAATATGAGATGAATTTTGACACACATTGACTTGAATGCTTCATTAGTTTTATTTACAACCTTTACAACTTTATATTAGTCATTGCATTCAAATTTATCCGTCTGAATTTCTTGCACGCCAATTAATCCTTCAAACTTAAGCATACAAGCTAAAGGTGATATGCACCCCTTCAAATTGTGTTCTTGGATATTGTTACCTGTAAATAAAGAACATTAGAAATTATTCAGTGATGTCATTTATGTTCATACCTCCCGGTAATTGGAGATATGAAACAATACTTTAAGTCTCGCCCCTGTACTGACCCGAAATCCTCACACACCTGAATAGAAACACCCCTTTTTATGCAATTGAGCCCCGTCTCATTGTGGTCCCGCTTGCGGGACAGTTCTACAAAAACCAGGACTGATAGGAGGTACACTTTGGTGAACCTTGACTTACATACTAGAAAACTAAATGGAATTAAAATTTCCCAAAATTATTCCAAAAATGTGCCAGTATTCAGGGAAGCCTGCATTCTGTCCATGCACTAGTGGGTACAGACTGCTGTTAACTGGGGTTAAAATAATAAGTTCCAGGGTAGATTCATTATTTATTTTATTCAACTGGCTCCATCTCTACATTGATTCCAACGGAGATAACAAAAGACTAATAAATCTACTGTTTTACTTATAGTTGATAGATATTTTCTTTGACAACATTTTACTGGTATTGTAAATAAATATATCCTTTCTAGTAACACAGAGATGGCTGATTTAGATCAATTACAATAGTTTTCTTAACTGCAGTCACAGTCATCACAGCGAGGAGAGCGATGGCTGACGGGTGTTATCTCCCAAAGTACCTTTTTTAAAATTCACTCTTAGGCTTCGTTCAAATCTGCGCTAGGGCTCCGTTTCGACTGAGCTTTCCGTCGGAACGGAGCCCTGACAGACACAAACGGAAACCATAGGTTTCCGTTCCCCTCACCATTGATTTTAATGGTGACGGATCCGGTGCCAATGGTTTCCGTTTTTCTCCGTTGTGCAAGGGCTCCGTCGTTTTGACGGAATCAATAGCGTAGTCGACTACTACTACCTATGGTTTACGTTTGTGTCTGTCAGGGCTCCGTTCCGACGGAAAGCTCAGTCGGAACGGAGCCCTAGCGCAGATGTGAACGAAGCCTTAGATTTATTCTTTCCTGAGAAATATGGTATCACCTGAGTGTAATCCAATGTGTCTATAGCATCTGATGTTTTACCTCACAGGCATCTGTACTTTTCTGGGTGATCAGGACTGCAAGGACCCATTATCCACTTTACCTGCCCAGGACCTTAACCATCCTTCTTTGAATTAACACACCAACACCTTCTTTATGCAAATGTGGAAGTGGCCACAGCTTTATTATTATTTACAACCATCGGCATGAAGACATATATATATTTATTTATTTCCTCTCCTCCTGAAATGCCGATGCTCCCTGTCTCCATCAGGCATGTAGGGTGCTACCTCCGTCTTCATCTGCCGTACTTTCCGCCAGCTGTGACATCTACGAAAAACCAGAAAAACGCCAGAACAAGAATATAACCGTAGAAAAATTTTTAAAAAACAAAACCAAAACCACCAGGGGAGGGAGGGCGGGTGTTTCTTCCACTGCAGCTTGAAGGTAAGAGGGCTTCCTGCTCCAAACCTCTGCCTTATATCTTCTTAACCACGCCCCTCTTACCCCTTGTTGACCAATCCTGATCCTGGGCATTATTTTAAACCGTTCCATCCTTTCTTAACCCCTTGCAGTCCCTGACACTCTCCCTAGGCGCTTCAGTGTCTACAAGACTGCAAGGACCCATTATCCACTTTACCTGCCCAGGACCTTAACCATCCTTCTTTGAATTAACACACCAACACCTTCTTTATGCAAATGTGGAAGTGGCCACAGCTTTATTATTATTTACAACCATCGGCATGAAGACATATATATATTTATTTATTTCCTCTCCTCCTGAAATGCCGATGCTCCCTGTCTCCATCAGGCATGTAGGGTGCTACCTCCGTCTTCATCTGCCGTACTTTCCGCCAAGAAGGGGGAACTGAGAAACCTACTCAGTCCCCCGACCACCCCCACCAAGCAACGCCAGCCCTCTCTCGGCACCATCCAAGAGATCCAATAAAAAGATATCGAGCCCGATATCATTCAGATGCACTCCATCCGGTGCCAGCAGATCTGCATTATCCCCCTCCAGGGATTGGTGTCGCAACCCGATCCCCCCTATAGAGCGAATGAACCGCGACACCCGCACATTAATTAACCTGCGCACTCTCTCCAAAGCTGCCATATTCCTCGCTCCTCGCCACACCGTGCGCGCCACTATTTCGGACCAAACTATCACGCAACGGGCGAACAGATCCCGAAAACGCGCCAAATCAGTTCGTATAATTGACAATAACTCAACCATTTTCACTTGGCCGATATCATTTCCACCCGCATGGATGATTAGGACAACAGGTCCGTACGTGTGCCTTGTAACTGCCACTACTTCTGGCAGTAACTGCACCCACCGTAATCCCCGGACACCTCTCCAATGGACGTCGGCCTGTGCGAGGCCCAAATTCGGACCTAATGGCCTTCGACCCGCTCGAACCGCTGCCCAATGCACATACGAATGCCCCAAGATCCACACTTGGGGGCGCCGCAACCCTAACAAAGAAATTAAGCTACATTCCGGTCAAATGAAAATTACAGGCAGGGTTAACATAACACTCCATATAACAGGAAGGAAAACAGGGGGGGGGGGGAAGGGGAGGGGGGGGGAAGGGGAGGGGGCGACCTTTCTTATGAAAACTTCCAGCTTACACCATCTTTAAAACCAGATCAGGTCGCACATATGACTTATAGCTATTAGAGCGCCATCTACCCAGACTCATGATAGCCGCTGAATCCAAACCCAAGGCATCCGCCTCAGTTGCCGCACCTATCCTAAATGAATGTGTACCAAACTCGCCCGGCGGCAAACCTAGATACTTCAAGCCGGCCTTAAAAATCGCCTCAAATTGAAAACGCGACATCGCGGATCCATCCTGATGGATCAAGAATTGCGTCCCGGGCACTCGGACCAACACGAATTCCTGGACCCATTTTACCGGGCAATACTGCCCCCCAATCCTCCCAATCGACAGCCAAGCCCCCTTTCCTACCACATCAGTCTTTGACCTCCGCACACAGACCCTGAGAGAATCTCCCAACGTTACTACATCCGATCCGAGAAGACCACCGCTCGCACTTACTCTGTGCGGAACCAGCTCACTAACTCGCAAAGCGGCAAAGAAAGCCAACGAAAACGCCGCGCCGAACAAGGACACTTCATATTCATCCCGACACACAAAACATAAAACGGCTAGAAGCCGACCCAAAAGTGAAAAAGATACTGGCCGCCTCGTGTCCCTTGAACACGCCTCTTTTTTCCACCCTTTTAAAGACTGCCGAACTACAAATTCTTTTGTAACATCTCTGCATCCCCACAATTTTAACATAAAGGCCACTCCTGCTAAAAACTTGCTCGCCGTGGCCGCACTACCCCCTTCCTGACGTATTTGTACCAAACTTGCTATCGTAACGTCCAGGTGACACCCCTCCTGTGATGGGAAGTCATTCCCCGCAATCTCCAACCACCGATCCCACGCTCTGCAATGACTCTTCCAAGTCGCCGGTACCACCGAACCCCTCAACAGTCTCATAAGTTGTCCTCGACCAGGGCCCATAAGTGAAGGGGGGGGGACACCCCTTCTGCCAAAGCTGCCGGGTGCAATTCCCGAAACCGGGACATCTGTGAACGAGACAAAGCATCAGCCATCACATTACTGACACCCGGAACATGTTTTGCACGAAACCACACATTCAAACGCAAACACTTCAAAACCAACCGTCTTAATAAAGCTAATACCGGCAACGAACTAGACGACAACCCGTTCACCGCATGCACCACCGCCATGTTGTCTGTCCAAAATACAATCCTCTTATTCACCATCACGCTACCCCATAACTCTATTGCAACTATAATAGGAAACAATTCCAATAGCGTTAAATTACGTAAGACTCCCAAATCACTCCAATGCAAGGGCCAAGGGGATCTACACCAACTTCGGCCCAAAATTGCTCCAAAACCATCACTTCCGGCTGCATCCGTAAATAATTCCAAGTCTACATTAGACAACTCAGCGTCCTGACACACCGACCTCCCGTTAAACGAACTCAAAAAGGAATGCCAGACAAACAAATCCTTCCTCATACAAGAGGTTACCCTGATAAAATGATTTGGCTTCGAGATACCTCTAGTGGCTAAAGACAAACGCCTAGAAAAAACACGACCCATTGGAATTATACGACAAGCAAACACCAGCAATCCCATTAACGACTGTAACTGTTTTAACGTCACTTTTTTCGACCCCATGACCTGGTCAACCTGCGTCACTAGCCTTGCCAATTTATCATCCGGCAACCGAAAAATCATCCGCTCGCTATCTATTTCGATACCCAAAAATGACAAAACCGTTACAGGACCTTCCGTCTTATCCTCGGAAATAGGTACCCCGAAACGCGACATCACCTGTCGAAACACTCTCAGCAACGTGCTGCACAACCCAGAGCCCCCCGGGCCCACAAAAAGAAAATCATCCAGATAATGAATGACCGAGTCACAACCAGACTCCAAACGAACTACCCACTCTAAAAATGACGCAAACATCTCAAAGTAACTGCATGATATTGAACAACCCATAGGAAGGCACATATCCACGTAAAACCCTTTGTCTAAACAACAACCCAGCAGGTGAAAACACTCCGGATGAACCGGCAGCAAACGAAAGGCCGCTTCAATATCAGATTTGGCTAACAACGCCCCTTGTCCAGCCGCCTGTACCAACCTTACTGCAACATCAAAAGACGTATACGAAACCGCCGCCTCCGCCCTAGAAATACCGTCATTAACAGAACCACCGCGAGGAAAAGAAAGGTGATGAATCAGCCTAAACTTTCCTCGTTCCTTCTTTGGAACTAAACCAAGGGGGGAAACTCGCAGATTCGTATACGGCGGCTCGCTGAATGGACCTGCCATTCTTCCTAATTCCACTTCTTTAGCTAATTTTAACCGCGCAATGCCCACATTCTCATTGATCGACTTCAAATTGTCAGCCAATGACAATGTCGCAGAATATTCAAAAGGAATCTCAAAACCAAACGAAAACCCGTTAGTGAGCACCTCTGCTTCCCGCCTCCTGTGGTACCGCTCTAACCATGGGCCCATCTCGAGCACGTTCACCGGCGTTCTCCGCTGCGCCGGAAGGAGGTGCCTTGACCGGCTGCTTACCTCTCCGGAAACACCGGAGCGCCGAATGAGCGCCCCCACAGATGGAGCATTCATGTCGAAATTTGCACGTGGCAAAGAAACGACAGTGGCCCTCATTGTAGAGCCAACAGGCACCTGTGGGCCTAGCGGCCGCAACTCCAGGGGCGGGGCCCGGTGCTGCGGCCGCACTGGGAAAGGGGCGTTGTTGCCTACTCCCTTGCGCTAAAATAAGCTGCAACCACACGTCCGTTGCCTTCGTCGCCCAACTAATATCAGGCGACAAAGCCAAACGTCGCCGAAATTCTTCATCATATCGCCACCAGGCCGCACCACCGTGCAGCCTGTGGGCGCTGAAAATTGTGTCAAAATAGACAAACAACTCGGCCCCTTTCCCAGGATAGCGTTGGCAAATAACATGAGCCAGTGTAGCGTAACACTGTACCCAGTTGCCAAATGTTTTCGCTACTTTTGCTTTCCTATCCGAACCTCTCTCAAAGCCCCGCTCCTTGTCGACAGTCACCTGCTCCACCGAGACCAAGGACCAAATATCCACAAATTCATTCCTCCAAATCTTGTCCTTGACCTCAGCTGACAAATGAGTCCCAAGAGGAGCGACTCCACAAAACAATGAATCTCTAAACGTCAAACTAGCTAAAGCATTCTCTTTCTCAGACGGGGGCATAGCTCCCTCTGGTGGCACAGAGGGACACGACGTTCCCTCATTCACTTTCAACCCAGCCACCACGGCTTTTAAAACAGAAATCAAATCCGCACCCGCTGCATTAGGTTTATTAAGCCATGCGTCACCGCAGGCCGACTCACCGCTCCCAGAGGTCCCACCGACTCCAGAGGGTCCTTCAGCCACTTGCCGCGGCACTGGAACCACGGCCTGCACCTCCTCCACCGGCCCGGCGGGAGGTACAACCTGGGACAGCTGCTCCTGATCCACCGACAAGCGCTGCACCTCCCGGCGTCGACTGCGTCTCTGCGGCCGTGAGGATCTCCTCGACGACCTCCTCCATGATCCGGATGATGCGGACGTCGTCGCAGACGAGGAGGAGAAACCATCGCTGGAAGACGAGGAATACCGTCGACCACGCCTCTTCCCGTCACCTGACCTGCGACGTCCATGATGGCCGTGCCGGCGATGTCCACCAGCCCGGCGTTTCCTCCCTCGCCTGGAACGCTCCCTTCTTGGACCTGCAGGAGAGAAAGATGACAAGGCAGGAGAAGGGCAAATAGCATCCAAAACACCCTCACTCCTATCTTTCCTAGCACACTCCCCCCCTGCCCCTGACCCGTGCTGACAGGGGCCCGGGGGGGACCGGGGTGGAGAAGCGACAGGCACCGCAGAAGCCCCCGCCCCCTGGCTGGGCTGCTTGCTCACCGTCCGCCTCCCCGCACCCGCCGCCATCTTCTTTTTTCGTGCGCCGCCATCTTGTGTCCTGGCTGCACTGCGCCTGCCAGGACGTCCCGCCCCTGTTCCCCCCGCCGCCAATTCTGGCTGCGTAGAGAACAGCACGGGGAAAGATGGCGCCGACCCCGGCTGCACACAGACCCCAGAAGCAAGTCCCAGCTCCTGTGAACATGCCGCATGGTAAGCGACCATGTCGGACCAGTCGCCTGAGTCCGCCATATTCACCCCACTGTCACGATAGTCGGCCGCTGCCTCCGCGCCCGCATCAGCAGCTCGAGGCGGGTTGTACCGTGCCCGTGCCGGTTTAACAGCCGCCCTCTTACCGCCATGGGGAAGGACGCCAGCGCGACGAGTGGACGGGGGGGAGGGGGGCACTATGTCGACCGACGAAGCACCCGTCGACATAGGCCTAGGGGACCTGCTGGGACCACCGCATGACTGTGCAGCAGTCACAGCACCCCTCATAGCAACAGGGCTAGGGCTTAGTCTAACCGGAGGGCGTGTAACGCGCTGCGGCCTACCTCGGGTAGCCGCTCCCGACTGTTCCGTGCCCCACTCCGCTCCTCGCCTCTCTCCTTCCTCCAACAGGGATTCCAGCCAGGCAGGCCCTTCTGCCGCTACCCGCTGTGCCACCTTCCGCAACAGTTCTTCTGCCATCTTCTTAACGACCACGCTCTGAAACTCCACAGCAGCAGCAAAGGTGTTTCTTCCACTGCAGCTTGAAGGTAAGAGGGCTTCCTGCTCCAAACCTCTGCCTTATATCTTCTTAACCACGCCCCTCTTACCCCTTGTTGACCAATCCTGATCCTGGGCATTATTTTAAACCGTTCCATCCTTTCTTAACCCCTTGCAGTCCCTGACACTCTCCCTAGGCGCTTCAGTGTCTACAAAGAAATCCTATTCTTGTCAACAGACATGACTTGTCTCTCTTTAGTATTGATATCTCTCTTCTGAACACAATTATTTATTCTTGTCACATTCTACATACTAGTCACATCCCACATACTAGTCACATCACACATACTAGTCACATCCCACATACTAGTCACATCCTACATACTAGTCACATCCCACATACTAGTCACATCCCACATACTAGTCACATCCCACATACTAGTCACATCCCACATACTAGTCACATCCCACATACTAGTCACATCCCACATACTAGTCACATCCCGCATACTAGTCACATCCCACATACTAGTCACATCCCACATACTAGTCACATCCCGCATACTAGTCACATCCCACATACTAGTCACATCCCACATACTAGTCACATCCCACATACTAGTCACATCCCACATACTAGTCGCATGCCACATACTAGTTACATCCCACATACTAGTCACATCCTACATACTAGTCACATCCCACATACTAGTCACATCCTACATACTAGTCACATCCCACATACTAGTCACATCCCAGATACTAGTCACATCCCGCATACTAGTCACATCCCGCATACTAGTCACATCTCACATACTAGTCACATCCCACATACTAGTCACATCCCACATACTAGTCACATCCCACATACTAGTCACATCCCACATACTAGTCACATCCCACATACTAGTCACATCCTACATACTAGTCACATCCCACATACTAGTCACATCCCACATACTAGTCACATCTCACATACTAGTCACATCCCACATACTAGTCACATCCCGCATACTAGTCACATCCCACATACTAGTCACATCCCGCATACTAGTCACATCCCACATACTAGTCACATCCTACATACTAGTCACATCCCGCATACTAGTCACATCCCACATACTAGTCACATCCCACATACTAGTCACATCCCGCATACTAGTCACATCCCACATACTAGTCACATCCCACATACTAGTCACATCCCGCATACTAGTCACATCCCACATACTAGTCACATCCCACATACTAGTCACATCCCACATACTAGTCACATCCCACATACTAGTCACATCCCACATACTAGTCACATCCCACATACTAGTCACATCCCACATACTAGTCACATCCTACAACCCCTATTTCTTGCTATATACCAGCTATTTGGGAGTAATTGCCACATAGCAACATGAGAACATAGTTCTCTGACAGTGCATCTAAACTACTACTTTCCTTTACCTTATACCAGAGATCAATCTTCCCATACATCAGGTAAGTCAATAAAGATTGTTTGCTCTATATAATTATGTGGCTCTGTACTTCTTAAATTCACACTTGTATACACATGTCAGATAAAGTAAACGTAAACATTAATAACAATGAAGTCTCAATATGACATACAGTACATGCACCTACTACACTGCCATAAAGACGTATCTGAGAGGCTGCAAGGAAACTTCAGGGAAAATTGATTCCTTGCAGCTCCCGTACATCATTATGACATCACTCCTGTGACTTAAATTAGCGATCAACAAAATTATTTTGCATTTAGATCCTAGAACTCTTTCTTTTTTTTTTTTTTTCAAATATCATGGCCACAAATTGTAAAAAAATTAAAAATCTTTCTGTATTAAAAAGTATGTCTGATTTAGAAAATCCATTTTCAAATGTCCTATTACAATGAATTCCCCAGTCAGCTCCCTCATTTATTAGCTAGAGAGAGCGACAACCAACATCTCTCATTCTGGAGGACCCAACACGTCCATGTAGAGTCCATTCATTTAAATGGGAACTGTAATGCTTCATTTCTCCTGTGGTCGTGCTGCAGGGAAATTTTACATTTGCTGCTGGGTTCCCCACAGACTACAGCTGATGACTGGGGCTATTGTATCCTTATCTAATGTATCTTGGCACCTGTCAAGATTCTACAAGTCATCTATAAAGTTAAACATATCAGATAATACGGAATATAAATAATATATAAATAATACCTGGATCTAGGAGTCTTCCAATAAAATCAATGCATTTGTCTTCTTCATTCAAACAATTAACCATGTGGTTACTGATACATTCTATCATGCCATCTCCAAAACAAGAGGTGCACTCCCTTCCATTGTGCGCTTTTTGCTCAGGGGGCACTAGAAGACAGAGGTGGGGAAAGAATTAAAGCCATTCTGAGCCTCTGATGTAATCAGAAACGAGAGAGACAGGAAGTGGCTTATTGACTCCTCCGGAATACACTGTGCGCTGAAGCTAAAGGGGGTTTTACACTAGACGAATATCGGGCAGACAAGCATTCTAGGAACACTCGTTGCCGATAATTGCCCTGTGTAAACAGGGGAACGATCAGCAGATGAACGAGCAAACTGCTCGATCATCTGCTGGTCGTATCGTTTTAAAAAAGTGAAACATTATCGTTGTCGGCAGCCCATCTCCCTGTATAAACAGGGAGTTGCGCTGCCGACATGATAATAATGTATGGGGACGAGTGATCGGAGTACCGACTGCTCGTCCCCCCCATAGCTCTGTGTGACAGGAGCAAACGAGCGCCGATCAACTATGTCTCGTTGATAGGTGCTCGCTGCCCCGGCCGCTTATCGGCCAGTGTAAAAGGGCCTTAATATGTAGTCACTGATCATTTTGTCAATAAAAAGTTATTTACTACATGGAAACCATCAAGAGGCTGCTCTTGACAGATTTTATTATAACTATATTTGTATCCTAATTCTTGAGAATACCAAGGGATGTTCATATCATTAAGGCATGAATACCTGTTATTTATTAACGCATTTACATCTAAATGGTCTGATTAAATGATGAATAATCCTGACACTGATATTTGTTATTCTTGTACTAATAACATGACCAATAGGAGGTGCTAAGGTGTTGACTGCTACCCTCTTTGGCCACTTTTGACCTTCCTGACATAGCCTCATTTTTCAAATCGGACATGTTTCACTTTATGTGGTAATAACTTCAGGATGCTTTTACCTATCCAAACGATTCTGAGATTGTTTTCTCATGACACATTGGACTTTATGTTACTGGCAAAATTTGCTCGATAGATTCAGTATTTAATTGTGAAAAACACCAAAATCTAGTGAAAAATTGCAAAAATTAGCATTTTTCTAAATTTAAATGTATCTGCTTGTAAGACAGGCAGTTATACCACAAAAAATAGTTGCTAATTAACATCCCCCATATGTCTACTTTAGATTGGCATCGTTTTTTGAGCATCTTTTTATTTTTCTAGGACTTTAAAAGGCTTAGAACTTTAGCAGCAATTTCTCCCCTTTTCAACAAAATTTCAAAAGGCAATTTTTTTCAGGGACCAGTTCAGATGTGAAGTAGCTTTTAGGGCCTTATATATTAGAAACCCCCAATAAGTCAGACCATTTTAAAAACTGCACCCCTCAAGTATTCAAGACAGCATTTAGAAAGTTTCTTAACCCTTTAGATGTTTCACAAGAATTGAAGCAAAGTAGAGGGGACATTTAAAAATGTCATTTTTTTTTTGTTGCAGAAATTCATTTTTAATACCCCACATGTGGTCATAAACGGCTGTTTGGACACACAGCAGGGCTCAGAAGGGAAAGAGAGCCATTTGGCTTTTGGAGTTTACATTTAGCAGGAATGGTTTGCGGAGTCCATGTCACATTTACAAAGCCCCTGAAGGACCAAAACACCAAAAAGTGACTCCATGTAGGAAACTACACCCCTTGAGGAACTGATCTAGGGGTGTAGTGAGCATTTTGACCCCACAGGTGTTTCATAGATTTTATTAGAATTGGGCAGTGAAAATAAAAAAAATCCTTTTTCTTCAATAAGAGGTAGATTTAGCTCAATATTTTTTATTTTCTCAACAAATGAAGGACAAAAAGAACCACACAATTTGTAAAGCAATTTCTCCTGAGTACGGCAATACCCCACATGTGGTCATAAACTGCTGTTTGGGCACACAGTAGGGCTCAGAAGGGAAGGAGCGTCATTTGGCTTTTGGAGTGCAGATTTTGCTGGATTGGTTTCTGGTCGCATTTGCAAAGCCCCTGTGGGACTAAAACAGTGAAAAACCACCAGAAGTGACCACATTTTGGAAACTACACCCCTCAAGGTATTCACCTAGGGGTGTAGTGAGCATGTTACCTCCGCAGGTTAAGTGAAAATGGGATTTTTTTCCATAGATATGCCAATATGTGGTGCCCAGCTTGTGCCAACATGACAAGACAGCTCTCTAATAATTATGCTGTGTTTCCCAGTTTTATAAACACCATACACGTGATGCTAATCTTTTGCCTGGACATTCAACCAGGCTCAGGAGTGAAAGAGTGCCATGCAAAATTGAAGCCTAATTTGGCGATTTACAAAGTATTGGTTCACAATTTCAGAGACTCTGATGTGAAATAATAAAATAAAACCCTGAGAAGTGACCCCTCAAGGCATTTATTAAGGGGTGTAGTGAGCATTTTCACCCCACAGGTCTTTTCCATAAATGATTGTGCTGCAGATGGTGCAAAGTAAAAAAGTTTTTTTCCCTTGATGTGACATTTCAGTGGCAAATATGTCATTCCCAGCTTGAACCACTGGAGACACACGCCAAAAAAAATGTTAAAATGGTTCTCCCGGGTATATATGTGGAAGTAAACAACTGTTTGGGCACACTGTAGGGCTCAAAAGGGAGGGAGCACCATTTGGCTTTTGGAGCATGGATTTTGCTTGGTAGTAGTTTTGTTTGGAGTTTTGCTGGTATTTCAGTTTATAATGTGGAGGCATATGTAATCCGAAGCAGAGTACAGATGTAGCCATCATTAACTTGATTCTGATAACTTGCTAGAGCGTGATATCACACAACAAAAGCAATGGAAAAGTCATTGAAAAAGTCAAGATAATAGATCTAGCCACTGTTTATTTAATGCGTTAAAAGTCAAAGTAAAGACGGCTACATCTGTACATCAGGGGCATAGTCAGGGGGTATAATAATGGGGTAAAAAATAATAATAATCCATAGATGTGTGTTACGCTGTGAAGCAATCCTTTCTGCACAGGCTGATAAATGGTGTCTTTACTTATCCCCCTTTTGGTCCACACTCCGCACCATTGCAGTTTGGGGAATTTTGCTGGAAAGCGTTGTCCTGGTATAATACGGGCACCCTCGCTTCCAGCAGATATATTTGAGTCCTCCCCTTCCTGGTTCCCTTATTTTACGGTCTTGATGAATCGCCTCTTGAAACAGAAGAAATGTTCCCCTCGGGCTGCACAACTGCATATTTTTTAAGACTTAATGGAGCCTTAACTAATTTTATTTTTTCATAGACGTAGTGTTATGAGGGCTGTTTTTTTGCGGGACGAGCTGTAGTTATTATTGGTACCATTTTGGGGTACATGCGACTTTTTGATCACTTTTTATCCTATTTTTTGTGAGGCAAGGTGACCAAAAAACTGCAATTCTGCCACAGTTTTTTTAGGTTTTTTTATACAGCGTTCACCATGCGTTATAAATTACATGTTAACTTTATTCTGCGGGTCAGTCCAATTCCGGCGATACCTAATTTATAGAACTTTTTTATGTTTTACAATGTTTTGCACAATAAAATTACTTTTGTAAAAAGAATGTATTTTTTCTGTCGCCAAGTTGTGAGAACCATAACTTTGTAATTTTTTCATCGACTGAGCTGTATGAGGGCTGTTTTTTTGCGAGACGAGCTATAGTTTTTATAGGTACCATTTTTGGATACATGCAACTTTTTGATCACTTTTTATTTCAATTTTTGTAGGGCAAAGTGACCAAAACCCAGAAATGTTGGCATTGTTTTTAAAATTTTTGTTTTTACGCCGTTCACCGTGTGGAATAAGTAATATAATATTAATATATTTTTTACAACCTTTTTTACACTTTTCTTTACACTTTTTATTAGTCCCACTAGGGGACTTGAAGGTCAAACTGTCAGATTTTTTTTTCTAATACATTGCACTACCTATGTAGTGCAATGTATTAGATCTTTCAGTCACTCACTGACAGCAAGCCAATTAGGCTTCACCTCTGGGCGGGGCCTAATCAGCTTTCATAATGGCAGAGCAAGAGGCCATTGTTTGGCAGCCTGTTGCCGTAGCAGCAGCAGGGCAGAGCTGCCGATCTGCTGCCAACCACTAAGATGCAGTGATCGCTTTTGATAGCTGTATCTAAGGGGTTGATGGCAGGGATCGGCACTAGCTCTGGTTCCTGCTGTTACAGGTGGATGTCAGCTGTAACATACAGCTGACGTCCATTGCTGATGACGCCGGCTCATCTCCTAAGCCGGCGCCATCCTGCCGACGACTGTGGAGGCCTTTTAGGCCCCGCCTCCAGGTGGGGCCTGGAAGGTTTCCATACTAGGCAGACCGGGAGGTCACTATTAGGCCTTCAGTTACCATTGCAGCCACCGGCACCCCGGCAATTTCATTGCTCGGGTGCCGATGAGCTGCAAACACCTTAAATGCAGCGATCACTTTTGACCGCTGCATTTAAGGGTTTAATAGCGGGGATCTAAGCTAACTTCGGTCCCTGCCATTACAGCAGGGTGTCAGCTGTAAGATAGAGCTGACATCCGGGGATGATGGCACCGACTCAGCTTCTGAGCTGGTGTCATCCATTTGTCGTAAGTATACAACAATTTGCAGGAAGTACTGGCTTTTCATGATGTATACTTACGACAAATGTCGGGAAGAGGTTAATGATAAGTGTGATAATATAAATGATCATAGATTTAGGGTATGTTCACACGTAACCTCAAAAACGTCTGAAAATACGGAGCTGTTTTCAAGGGATTTTCGCTGCGTTTTTCGTGGTGTTTTTTACGGCCGTTTTTGGAGCTGTTTTTAATAGAGTCTATGAAAAATGGCTCCAATAACATCCCAAGAAGTGACCTGCACTTCTTTTTCGTGGCCGTTTTTTTCGGAACAGAACACAATTTTTCCATTGCAATCAATGGGCAGATGTTTGGAGGCGTTCTGCTTCCGAAAATAGGCCATGTTAACATACCCTTACTCTTAATAAAGAGTAAATCTGTCCTACAGCCCATTCACAGCAGGACACCATTATGTACTATATAAGTACCAAATAGGTGTGTAAAATCCATCAACAGCAGTTTACTGATGGTTTCCAATTTGCAACATTAAGTAGATTTTATATACTGCACAGAAAATAAAAAAATATGTATATATATGAATACATAGCAAAAAGGTTAAACATTTTTCATTTGCTGACTTTATATACAAAGTTATATAAAGCTTCACTTTAAAATTTCTGAAGTGGAATTATTTTAGGATAGATTTAAAAATAGAATTATAATAGTTTTCCCTGCAGTCTTCAATTTGAGAATATGTAACCAGTTGGAGTTCAGCTGTCTCCAATAATCACCATTCGCTTCTTATAGTCCACAAAGTGCCGATATAGCAGCGTTAAATATGAAGTTGTCAGATGTAGCAGAGCTGAGTTTATAATTAGGCAAAAACATATTATGATATAAAAATGAGATTTGTGGATTGAGATAGGCCTGTGTGTAAATTTACTGCATTAATATAACACAGATATTATCACAATACAGCCCCAAAGAGTTACATGACAAATTTATCTCCTCTACTACATCTATAAAAATATCAGAAATGAAGTACTTACTTTGGTAGTCATCTGTGTTGCAGTTGTCTCCTGTACAGCAGTGCATATAAGATACTAATTTTTTATCAACAAAATTTGACATGTACTGCGATGTGTTGCAGGGTACCCCGGGATTGCAGCTCCTTTTAATGGAGTGATATAAAGAATCACCTGGGGTGAGAAGGGTTAATTATCAGGAATCATCAGGTCAATATCAAAATAAAAGGTCAGAATACAATACTCATAGGGTATGTGCACACACAAACTCTAAAACTTCTCAAAATACGGAGCTGTTTTCAAGGGAAAACAGCTCCTGATTTTCAGAAGTTTTTTGAGCAACTCGCGTTTTTCGCTGCGTTTTGTTATGGCCATTTTTGGAGCTGTTTTTCTATAGAGTCTATAAAAAACAGCTCCAAAAACGACTGAAGAAGTGACATGCACTTCTTTTTCGCGGCCGCGTAAAAAAAGGCCCCGTCGGACCAGAACGCCATTTTTCCCATTGAAATCAAAGGGCAGATGTTTGGAGGCGTTCTGCTTCCGATTTTTTGGCCATTTTTCGGCCGTTTACAGCCCGAAAAACGGCCGAAAATAAGCCATGTGAACATACCCATAGATACTAGTATAGAAGAGAGGTGGTCCCAAAGCAAAGATCTAAATGAGCTCCATTATGTCACCGGCTTTCAGCATACGACATTGGGGAAAGTTTTTTGTTTCCCTCTCAATTTGTTTTTAATAAAAAATGGGTCAAAGAGAAATGTCTCATGAAGACAACCCGTTTCCATATGCCCCTATTTAGTCATAATTGTAAAACATAAAAAATAGGACCATCGGCGCTGCATGGATGAACAAAAAGATGGAAGACTTACATAACCATCATGGCAAAGTTTTAATGGAAGGGCTACGCGTTTCAACACCGGACTGGTGTCTTCATCAGGCCAGTAAGACACCAGTCCGGTGTTGAAACGCGTAGCCCTTCCATTAAAACTTTGCCATGATGGTTATCTAAGTCTTCCATCTTTTTGTTCATCCGTGCAGCGCCGATGGTCCTATTTTTTATGTTTTACAATTATCTTCTGGACAACAAACTTCGTTTGATGTGATTTGGACCTGGCAGCAGCAGCCCTACTACCTTTTTGACACTCATTGGTGTCCCTTGGGCTAGGTGAGCTTATTCCTAACAAAATTTTCTCCCTTGCCCTATCTTACTTTTACTTTGCACCATGTGGCGCTGTGTCTCTTTTTATTTCCTATTTAGTCATATCCATGTCAGAGGTTCCCCACTAGGGACCTTCCCCATATTAATCAGATTGGAATGCCCAAGGATGTCATTATTATGCTTACTTTTGTAATGTGCCCCCTCTGCATTCATCACAGTCGCACCCAATAAAAACCCCTCTTTCTGGGTCTGAGTTCTTTAAACCATATCATAGAATGATATAAATCTGTTATAAAACTGAATCAAAGTGGAAGTTTTTATTTTATTAGTATCAAGTATAGAACTAAAACAAAGTAGCATATAATAAATTGAGAACTTAGTAATACTCACGGGCATGATAGAGCTGGGAGACCACCAAACATTCAGTAGAGTCCGGACACTCAACTGAGACCCCCTCACATGTGTCACTGTCTTTTTGGATACATTCAAGACATTTAAGAGCAAGACCTAGGAGACGGAACAATATCTTATTATGGGATTATTTTTATGTTTTTTTAAATGTATTCATTGTTAGTAAAAATGTAGATGGATTGTCCTCCTCCGAGTGACCAGCTTCAAGGCAAAATGGTTCCTCCCAAGAGAACAGGATCCATAGTTTTATATTCAAAGAGGGCACAATATACAAAGGAAATCAAGTAGAATATGGGACCTGCTGAGATGTTCCCTTTAATCTACATGACATACATAGAGTTACATGTTGAGTGTTGAAGGAGTTCATCATACTGGTGACTGTCTTTAGATTGGACATAAATAATTCATCTATAAAGAGTAATATACAGCACATATCCTATACATATACAGTCATCTACTTGGATGAGTCTACAGGAAGAGTCTACCTACCACAACAGATATTGTCTTACCTGTGTATGAGATGGCACAGAAGATAGTAAGAGAGATGATGAAGGATCTCATCATGGCGGAGACAATGTGAAGTTACACAATTCTGACTCTCTGTATGTGGGATACATATGACTATTGTATTTATATGCTGAAATCTTGGCTGGGTCGCTACTGCTGTTAAATCAATTATCATGTGTCAATATTGTCTCCATTATTCCAGGGCAAACTTCATGTCATGTGTTTAAGAGCTGATAACAACTGGCAAGTTAAATCATCCGAGGGCTATTTTTTCTAAAAGTTTCTAACTTCTCTAAAGGTGCAAATTCACATTAGAGGAAAATCATTTGAACCCGCAATTTTCAACATGAGCAGCTGACTAATGTGTATGGAGTATCCCGACTCGCCCTCAATGAAGATGTTGGAGCAAAGAAGGATCAGGCATGTTGGAGTCCAATTTCCTCAATACTTTGTCCCCACAGGACTTAGGAGTAGTCTGGCAGTGGCTATACCCCTCCTACAGTCTTAATACAACACAAGTAGATCTCTATTTATTTTTTTATATCTATTATTTCTGGAAAGATTTAAATTGTCAGTAAATCTAAGGTCTATCAGGCAGGGTAATTTATGAAAGAAAAATAAGAAATGCACGGCGCCACCGCAGTACATAGATATTTTGGGTGAGAAGAAAATGGACCCTATGATGGCGCTGCTGTTAGTGAATAAAATCTGAGTAAAAGTATTGAATGAAATAAATACTCGTTTTATTAAGGCTACGCGTTTCGACGCTGAACTAGCGCCTTCATCAGGTCGAAAGAGTAACAATAAAAGAGGCACCTTAAATGGAGTGTGCTGGTAAACAAAACTGCCAAACACAGGTCAGAGAATAGCACTGACGCCATATGGTGGTCATAGTGATGCAAAGAGAAAAGGTGACGTAACAATCACAAAATTAATAAAAGGTACAATAATTGCAGATCATTATGAGCATTTTTTACAGAGTAAGGACAACAGAAAGAGTATCAATAATTTAAAAAGTGAAAATGAAATATAATATACAATAATGGTAGGAACGGGGGAGAGGGACCCCCCGATATACGGCATATAAATATGAAGGGACGCATTCAAAAGAATTATGTGCCGGCAACATAATAGGGATGGGAGAAGAAAACATCGGAGGTAGAACACGATCCGCTGGAAGCTAAGCGGGAATACACAGGCAAACGCTAGAAGAGCGTCCCTGGCGTCAAAGCAACCAAATGAAGATAATGAGGGCTACGGAAGCCGAGGAGGGACATATCAAAAGAACATAGAGTAGGTGAGTGCTCTGATGCCGGAGTGCAAAGAGATAGAGGGAGAATTGCATTAGGATGCAGGATACATGTGTAATAAAACCTACCCGGCAAAAAATTTATGGAATAAAAGAATGATATACATAAATTAAAACCATGAAGGTGCACATTAGAGTTATCAAAGATTGATTAAATAAAATAAAATCACAGTATCTAATATGGATATGTCATAACAATTGGAACATATCTGATTGCGAAAAATTGACATTCATTACAAAATGTTTAGAGTCAGAACAGTTTTTTCTGACTTCTAAATTCACCAAACGGTATATTTTTGAGACAGGGTGGATAATGGGCAATTTTAAAATCAAGATAACTATTAACATCAACTGATTTAAAATGTGTGCGAGTGATAAAATTACCATTATCATCTCTATTTGAAGTGAGCAAACCAAAAACGAAAAAAGATGCAATGCGCAATTGTAAAGTATCAAATATAATATGTAATCTTTATTGAAAATACTGAAACAAAGTATATAAAAGAGGTCCACAGACACACTAAAAGAGGGACGCACATCACAAGCTCATGGACGTAAAGAGATGAAAAAGCATATACATGGATCAGATAATAAAATATATAATGAAAAATACAGACAAAAAAGTGTACAAGTAATTGTATATAAGGACATATTCAGTAATAATCTGTATCAACCAGACAACAATGATCTGAAAAATATATATATAACCATACTGACCCATAAAGTGCTAGAGCAACAGAAGGCGTCCACCCCAATGCGCGTTTTGACGTGCTTGCCTTTGTCTGGGACCCCAGATAACAAAACTGTTATTAAGAAACTCCATAAAAGCGATGGCCCCCGACTGGTCCCCTTTCCATATAAAAAATAGGTCATCAATATAACGCCGATATAATAACATTTTATTTTTAAAAGGGTGATTACCTAAAATATGTGAATCCTCAAAGGTCCCCATATAGAGGTTATCATAAGTGAGTGCCAAGCGTGACCCCATGGCGCAGCCCCTAATTTGTTTATAAAATTTCTCCATGACAAAGGTATACAAGCGACTGAATTTGATCTACTCTCTGACCCTAACATACCGAACACCCAAGCACTCTTTTTAATCAACTATACTAATTTTATCTTTCAACACAATGTTTTTAGCTTCGACAGCAAATTTTTTAAACAAATTACTCCAATAGAACAAATCTCAGCAGACACTGCTAATAGATTCTCTAAACTAAAACAGCGTGAACATTTCTGGATTTATAAATTATCCTGCTTACATAATGGGGGATTGAACGACATTACTGAAAACTCCTGAGATTAAAGTTTACCACAATTATAGACACTGTTTTTATTGTTGTCTTATGTTTCGATATATGTTTACATTTTAAATATTTATATATTTCCATATACTGTTTTATATATGCATTCCTCTCTGTATGTGGAGTTCCCTTCATATTTACACTGTGTGCACAATTATTAGGCAAGTGAGTATTTTAACCATATCATTTATGCATATTTTCTAACTCCAAGGTGTATAAACTTGACTGTTTATTGGATGAAGCATATCAGGTGATGTGTATTTGTGTAATGAGGGAGGGTGTGGCCTAAGGAGATCAAGACCTTATATCAAGGTGCGCAGAATTGTTAGGCAGCTTGTTTTCCTCTGGCAAAATGGCCCAAAAAAAAAAGAGATTTAACTCACTCTGAGAAATCAAAAGTTGTTAAAACATCTTATAGAGGGAGGCAGCACTCTTGAAATTGCTAAGAATTTGGGGCGTGATCTCAGAACCATCAAACGTTTGTTGCAAATAGTCAACAGGTTCGCCAGAAACGTGTTGAGAAAAAAAAAAGCAAATTAACTGCCAAAAATGTTAGAAGAATCAAACATGAAGCGACCAAGAACCCATTATCCTCCAGTGCTGTCATATTCCAGAACTGCTACCTCCCTTGAGTACCCAGAAGTACAAGGTGTTCAGTGCTCAGAGACATGGCCAAGGTAAGGAAGCCTGAAATCCAACCACCACTGAACAAGACACATAAGTTGAAACGTCAAGACTGGGCCAAGAAATATCTGAATACAGATTTTTCCAAGGTTTTACGGACTGATGACATGAGAGTGACTCTTGATGGACCAGATGGATGGGTCCGTGACTTAATCAGTAACCGGCACAGAGCTCCACTTCAACTCAGACGCCAGCAAGGTGGTGGTGGGGTACTGCTATGGGCTGGTATTATTAAAGATGAGCTAGTTGGACCTTTCGTGATAAAGATGGACTAAAAATTAACTCCCAAATCTACTGCCAGTATTTAGAAGACACTTTTATCAAGCTGTATATATACAAGAACTCGACACTCAGGTATGTGGGGAAATAACTTGTAATTTTTATTATGCATTCCACTTATATTTATGAAAGTTTTCGGCCACGTTAGGCCTTCATCAGATAATTCGGATTGCTCAGGAACTAAACGAAAAAAACAAGACTTTAAGACTCGGTGAATCGCTTTCATACACAATACCCATTGCTGTAGTAAATGGCGCCATAGTGTTAGAAAAAGTTCTTGTACCTTATTTCAAACGCATTTGTTGGTCTGGAAGAGATATATCGATGATGTCTTTTGCATATGGGGTGCCCATTGGATACCCTTCTTGCCCTTCAATCATATATAAATAGCATATGGCCTGAGCTGCAGTTCACAGTACAAATGACTAATTTAAAATAGATTTTTTTAGACACCACTGTCATCAAAGATGAACATGGGTCTCTCTATTGATGTATTTGTGAAACTGACAGACACAATCTGCTACATTTTAAGAGTTGTTACCCCACTGCTACTAAAAAATCTTTACCTATCTAGAAGTTTCAGCGTATTGACCGCATAGTTACGGTTGATGATACCAAAACGCTATTAAATTCATAAAAAGTTTAGTGATAGAGGATATCCACAAACTATTTTGGAGGAATGTAGACGTCCTAGAGATTCTAGACCCAAGATGATTAATGCTAGGATTCCTTTTGTTCAATCTTTCCATGCCCTTTGCTTATAAATTACACAAAATGATTGGCCAATTTTGCAGAAGAGTTATCCTACAGTAGAATCCTTTAAACAACCTTTCTTACCTTGTTTTCGCCATCCTCAAAATTTACGAGACAAATTGGTACGTGCAGATGAGGGTTCAAAATCTGTGGTTTCTCGCCAATAATTCTTGAAAACCAATAAAATGGGCACTTTCCCATGTATACAATGTGCTCAATGCACTAATGTCACAAAAGGAGATCAGGTCTTCCATCCATTATCAGGGAAAGGATTTCCCATTAAGTGTTATTTCACATGTGATTCCTCATACGTGGTTTATGTTGTGAAGTGTCCGTGCGGTCTCGTGTATGTTGGGGAGACAACCCATCATATACGGGACCGTTTTATGCAGCATGTCAACCATTAGATGCAAAATCATTTCCAGTTTTTAGGTTATAATGTATCTCAATTAAAGTTCCAAATATTGGAACAAGTGTCCGTTCCTAGGAGAGGTGGCGATCATAGGAAGAAACTGAAATTGAGGGAGGCCTTTTGGATCTATGATTTACATAGCTTTATTTGAGTAGTGATAGTTTTCGTGCTGTGAATTGCAGTTTCCGCAGATTCAGTAATTCATGGATTAATCTATTTGATGAATTTACTGGACACTATCTTATATTTTATAAATATGGTAGAATATGATATTTTTTATATATTCAACAGGCACGCGAAGGATTTATATCCTGTAAATCTTGGAGGATGCCCCCTTCATCACGCCGCATTGTTGAAAGGCAAAAAATCTCAATTGACCTCATTCAGCATAGTACTATAATTCACGCATTTGCATCATGTTTACATCATGTGATCCACCACACCCAGGTGTCGTAATCGTATATCCAGGCTACATACTGGATGATCACATGGCCGGCCCAAGTAATGACGCTGAGTGTCAGCACCGTCAATGATCATATGAAGTGAAGTAGTCTTAAATGCACGCTGCATGCATCCTGACTTGGCGCCATTTACTACAGCAACGCATGTTGCGGATGAGAGTGATTCACCGAGTCTTGGGGTCTTGTTTTTTTCATTTAGTTCCCAAGCAATCCGGTAGGATGATTTTCCTTCTCCTTTGTATTATGTACAATGGGACACTCTTCTTGATAAACTTTTGCTGATATCTCTGTCTTATACAGAGGCCAGGGCATGTGGACTAGTCTGTTCAAACACTTCATAGAACTAACAAGTTATTTGTAATTTTTTGGCTATTACACTTGAAACAGTGAGTATGTATGTCACAGTTACTACCCCTATGTATACTATGTGGTTTATAACATTTATACTATGTGTATGCTATATGTGGTCTTTAACATGAAAAGGAATGTTACGGATATAAGGTGGTGATGTTTTTGCCCTATTTTTCTTAGTCCTTATTTTTGTATTATTTTTGGATAACGCTGTTATTTGTCTTTATAAAATTATAATGTGACATAAAGATGATGTTGTACTATTATATTTTGTATAGAATTATCTGATAAAGGCCTAATTTGTCCGAAAACTTTCATAAATATAAGTCGATTGCATAATAAAAATGACAAGTTATTTCACCACATACCTGAGTGCCGAGTTCTTGTATTTATACTGTTAAGGAGTGGAGTTCTGCTCGGGCACTACCAAACATCGGAGTGCCATACATTTCCTAGGAAAAAGTCTGCATCTTTCAAGAAAACCATGATTTTGATGCAGGACAATGCTCCATCGAATGCATCGATGTACTCCACTGCATGGCTATCCAGTAAAGGCCTTAAAGATGAAAGAATAATGAAATGGCCCCCTTCCTCATCTGACCTAAACCCTATTGAGAACTTGGGGCCTTCTTAAATGGTAGATTTACGGTGAAGGAAAACAGTACACCGCTCCGCACAGTGTCTGGGAGGCTGTGGTTGCTGCTGCACAAAAAATTGATTGTCAACAAATTAAGAAACTGACAGACTCCATGGATGGAAGGTTTATGACTGTTATTGTAAAGAAGGGAGGCTATATTGGTCACTGATTTTTTTTAAAAATAAATAAAAGTTTAAAATAAGTGTAAACAGCCAAAGATGCTAGATTTTACATTTGCTAACAATATATCAAAAGGTATTTAAAAGTGGAGCTTCACTTTACATTTTGAAAAAGTGCAAATATTGTGGGATAATGATTAAACAATAGAATAATAACAGGGTGTTTTTTTTTGTAGTTGAGAATAAGGAACCAGTTGGAATATAGCTGTCTAGTTTCTCAGATGTAGGAAAGCTGAGTTTAGAATTAGGCAAAACTTATGATATCGCAAAATATTTTTTGTGGTTTAATATACTGTAAGTCTGAAGAAAAACCTACTGCATTATTATAAATTTTTTATTACAAAGTCACCTCTGCTACATTGTAAAAATATCAAAAATAAAGTACTTTTTTTGTTGTTGTTATTAATATTATTATTATTATTATAATTATTATTATTACTATTATTATTATTATTATTATTATTATTATTACTATTATTATTATTATCATCATTATTATTATTATTATTATTATTATTATTATTATTATTATTACTATTATTATTATTATTACTTTTATTATTATTATTACTATTATTATTATTATTATTATTATTACTTTTATTATTATTATTATTATTATTATTATTATTATTATTACTATTATTATTATTATTACTTTTATTATTATTATTACTATTATTATTATTATTTATTTATTTATTTAGTTAAAAGCTCCATTAATTCCTGGTGCTGTACATATAGTATGAGTAGGGGGTTAAGTACATGAAACAATACAATAAAAACAACAACTACAATAAACATGAGCTTAACCCCTTAATAACCAGCCTATTTTAAACCTTAATGACCAAGCCATTTTTTACATTTTTACATTGTCGCATTCCAAGAGCTATAACGTTTTTATTTTTGCATCGACATAGCTGTATAAGGTCTTGTTTTTTGCGGGACAAGTTGTATTTTTTAATAGCACCATTTTGGGGGACATATTATTTATTGATTAACTTTTATTAACTTTTATTTGGGGGGAAATAGAAAAAACCTGAAATTTCACCACTCTTTTTCGCGTCTTAAATATACGCCGTTTACCGTGTGATATAAATAACACAATAACTTTATTCAGCGGGTTGTTACGATTGCAACGATACCAAATGTGTATAGTTTTTGTATGTTTTACCACTTTTACACAGTAAAAATGCTTTTTTTTCAAAATTATTTGTTTTTGTGTCTCCATATTTGAAGAGCCGTAACGTTTTTATTTTTTCGCCGATGCGGTTGTATGAGGGCTTTTTTTTTGCGGGAAGACTTGTAGTTTTTATTGGTACCATTTTGGAGTAGATGCGACTTTTTGATCACTTTTTATCACATTTTTTTAAAGTCAGGATTCACAGAAAACAGCAATTTTTCCATAGTTTTTTATTACATTTTTTACGGCATTCACCGTGCGGGTTAAATAATGTAATCGATTTATAGTCGGGGTCGTTACGGACGCGGCAATACCAAATATGTGTAACTTTTTAACTTTATTTTGTTTTTTTAATAGTAAAGCAGTTTGTAAGTGGAAAAGCTGAGTTTTTAATTTTTTTTCACATTTTTTTATTAAACTTTTTTTTTACTTTTTTACTAGTCCCACTAGGGGACTATAATATGCGATTCTGCGATCGCTATTATAATACACTGCAATACTTTTGTATTGCAGTGTATTACTGCCTGTCCGTTTAACACGGACAGGCATCTGCTAGGTCATGCCTGCGGCATGATCTAGCAGGCATTCACTCCAGGCAGACCTGGGGGCCTTTATTAGGCCCCCGGCTGCCATTGGAGGCACAGACACTCGGCGATCATATCGCCGGGTGTCAGTGAGATGAGAGGGAGCTCCCTCCCTCTCTCCAAAACCCCTCAAATGCGGTGCGCGCTATTGTGCACCGCATCTGAGGGGTTAAACGGGTGAGATCGATACTAATATCGATCTCACCCGGCAGAGCAGGGACGCTCCCAGCCCTCAGCTGCCTCTAGCAGCTGAGAGCAGGGAGATTTGACAGCTCCCTGCTCTGTTTACTTATTCCGATGCCGCGACGTAAAAAGTCTATGGCATCGGAATAAGGCCCGTTAGTGACCAACGTAAAAAGACTATGGGCCCGTCACTAATGGGTTAATAATTGACCGACTAGTACAGAAAGGGAGGACCCTGCTCACAAGGGCTTACAATCTACAATAGAAGGAGAAAGGAGATAGAGTTTGATGGTAGAAGCTGTTCTTCCGGTAGAGTGGTGGCAGCAGGGTTATTGTAGGTTGTAAGCTTTTCTGAAGAGGGTGCCTTTAGGTTAGTTTTGAAAGTTTGGATGGTGGGAGAGAGACTGATGTGTTGGGGTAGGGAGCTCCAAAGTATGGGGTATATACGGGTGAAATCTTGGAGACGAAGATGTGAGTCGCAGGTAAGAGGATGGTCTTGTGAGGAGGTATCAGGAGAGTAGGGCAGAGACGTATGGAGGGGACAGGGTGTGGACAGTCTGGTATGTCATTGTTAATATTTTGAACTAAATTTGCTGGGCAATGGGTAGCCAGTGAAGGGATTGGCAGAGGGAAGAAGCAGAGGTGGAATTAGAAAAGAGGTGGATTTACCTGGCAGAGGAGTTGAGGATGGAATGGAGGGGTGCAAGAGTGTTAGATAGGAGGCCAAAGAGAAGAATGTTGCAGTAATCTGGGCTGGAGATAATGACGGCCAGTACTAGCATTTTTGTTGACTCAAGGTTGAGGAAAGAGCAGAATCGACAAATGATTTTGTTGAAGGCGGCGGGAGTTGGTTAGGGCTTGGATGTGCGGTTTGAAAGACACAGCGCGTTGCTCTGCAACCCTGGAAGATTGCCTCAGTTTTTTCGTCCAATTGGTGTGCCAGGGCTGCCTATTGACTCGTCGAGCTCTGTTGTGTGTGTTAGAGAGGTAGTTGAAATGAGAGCTGAGGTAATTGTGGTGTTATAGAAAACAGTGGCTGCTTCTGTATTGTAAAGTAAAGATATGGTATAAAGTAGTAGAAGAGAGTCAGAGTGTATGAATATCATGAGATTTAGGGTTCCTATGAGGTTGTGCTAGTTTCTGGACTGAGGGGTAGTTGAAGAGAAAAGGAAGAAGAATAAGTAGATTGTGGTGAGATAGAGGGAGAGGTGAGATTAAAAGCCTTCTTGCAAACGCTGATGTCTTGCTGCTGGGAGTGTACTCGATGGAACCAGGAGGTGGAGGTCCCTTTTTTCCTTTTTTTGTAATCCAGCCCTGTGTCACACTGTAGAGCTGATTTAACCATCCTGGTAATATGGAGAGAACACAATGGTCATAAAATAGCAGCAATGCAGCTTATAGAGCTGATATGTCATTAGTCAGAGAAAGAAAATCCCCAGTGACCACAGTGTTCCCTTCATGACTGCCAAAACAGATCAACGCATTGCCTCTATATTCCTACAGTGCACCCTCCGCCAATTGGTGACTACTCTGCAATTCCCACAACCTGGGAATCTGACCATGAAAGACCATACCCAAGGGTTATCGTGAGAAGAACGAGGAGATTCCTTCGACTCCCCACCCCAGTGTAGCCAGTGTCAAACCAATTGTTGTTAAGTACTTTACTTTCCAATGGGAACTGTAACAACCCATCAAATAGCTCCTCATATCTCAGCTTCCTAGACCTCTATAAGTGTGATAAGGATGGAGTGGGATATTAGGATTAACTGCAGTCACACCTGAATTTTCGTGTGCAAAAAAGCGCTTGAGTGCTGATTTGTTTGTATTTGTATTCAGAAATATTTGTTTTCGAGTTAGTGACTTCAAATTGTATCTCCAGGAACACCCGAGGATGCAGAGCACAAGGATGATTATAAATCTTGTCAAGAAGGTTTTGCTTCCAGACATTGTCATATGATGGATAAAGTCAATGTGGTTCCTTCAGAATCTGATGTATTTCTTAAAGAGCTAGTCTGATGAAGACAACCCCATTTCATATGATTTATTAGGGTACACATATGTTATACAAAGCCCCCCTCTGTTAGCCAGAGTGGCTAATTAGACAACTTAAAGGGGTTGTCCACCTTCTGACAACTGATGACCTATACACCGGATGGGTCATCAGTATATCATCGGTGCGGGTCTGACACCCGGACCCCGCACCTTTAAGCCGCTCTGGTGGCCTGCGGGAACTGGATGTTATGGCACATAATGCTATGTACGGAGCCAGAAGCAGTTGGCTCCGTACATAGCATAGCGACCGTGCTGCAAAACTGCAGGTCTGCTCCTATTCAATTGAATGGGAGCAGAGCTGCAGTACTGCAGCTCGGTCGCTATTCCGTGGCTGGAGCCTACTGCTTCCGGTATGTACGTCCGGTGCATGGAGGCTCTGAACCAGCTGATCGGTGCGGGGTCCGGGTGTCGGACACCCACAGGTCATGTACTGATGACTTATCCAGTGGATAGGTCATCAGTTGTCAGAAGGTGGGAAACCCCTTGAATGAATTAGGATTTGAAATTTGGACATTAAAATTGTCCAATGGGTCATTTGTTTGTCAGGGATTTCTACCTGTCCCAAACTTACCACACTATTACAAGTTTTCTCTCTTGAGTAATCTCTCAACATTGCTTTGTTTAAATGGTTCCTTTGTTCCTTTCCACATCCTGCCACCCTACAACTTCAGATCACCATCACATTTCCACTAGATGCCACAAGTTTAGAAAGCTAGTATAACGGTTATATGAGGTCCATTGGTTGGGGGTGGAGATTGGCGAATCTTGACACGTGGCAGACATCTAGGGAGGTTTCAACTCTGGTGTACATAATCTCACAATTGGTTTGGATTCTTAAAGTCTCCACTGAATTGGAATATTAGATAATCTGAGACATTGGTCATAAACGTCCAAGCTTTTCACTCCTTAAATCTCATTTAAACTATGTCCAAAGTTCCATAGTTAAAGGGTTATTCCTATTTAAGATATTTATTTATATTCTGTGAAAATGTCATAAATATCTTAGATGGGAATACCCCTTTAACCATGTTTCCACCACCACCACCACCAGTCACTGGTATCATGGTCGTATGTGTTACGTTTTTTCTATATTCGAATTCTTCTTTTAGTAAAAAAAAAAGTTCAAAAATAGATTCATTAGTTCTAGAAGTTTTTTTTTTTTTTTAACTAGGACATAGTACTGGCCGGAGGAATTGGAGTTTGACTGTAAGTATCAAGAACTTGACCCAGCCTCCTTCCATTCATCTCTATGGAATCATTGGGTGGTTTCACTATTCCAGTTATAAGCTGGACTTCAATGTGTAAATGTTCCGCCTCAGATCCAGTGATATGTGACAAAGTCTGGGCCTACTGTCAGTCATCCCACTGGAGAGCACAATAGAAGATATTTTTATATTGACTATAGAGTGCCAACATATTCGGCAGTGCTGAACAGAAGTTCTCATTATTCACCTTTCCTAGTGGAGTTAACAAATATTCTCTGTATGTTTTTGGAGTAAACCCATGCAAAAAAACATACAAACCCCATGCAGATGTTGTCCTTGGTCAGATTCGAACCCTGGGCCAGCACTACAAGCCGATAATGCTAACCACTAAACCCCCCTACTGGATAGACCTTAGATTTAGTGCACCTTTAAATCTTCAACAGAAACTAATATATATATATACAGTATATATATATATAAAAAATAATGAGCAGACGTCTCCTTGTGTTGGATCAGAGCTGTAGCATCCCATTCCTTTCCCTTGAGCCACACATTATCGTTACCAGATCTACTCCATTCGATGGGCAGACTTTCCCACCTCGCAGCGTAGCTTGGCCGGATGCCTGGTCTGTCAGTCAGGTACCATAATGTAACCATGTAGCTCATTATTATGGTACCCATACACTATTAACAACCGACTGCTATTCTTTCCCATTTCCTATACACATGCAGGCTCTGCTAAGCCTCAGGCTTATCAGGAGATAAGCAGAGGCTTATCTCCTGTGGAACAAAAAATTAGGCATATTGAAATCCAACACGCCCGATCCTTTTTTCCTCTGATGTCTGGGGTAAAAGTTGGGACACCCCCTTAACTATTAGACAGTCAACCAGTCCGGCCAAAAGTGGGGGGGGGGGGGGTTCAACCATCTTTTGCCGGTGTGTATTTGCATCTTTAGAGAAGTCAAACATTTTTTTAAACATAACACTCCAATGAGTTAACTTGGCAGTACTTAGTAGGTCGCAAATACATGACATGAAGTTTGCCCTGGGATAGAGTAGATCTTAACACACAACAAATCATTTAACAGAAGTAGCGATTCAGCCCAGATTTCAGCATATAAATACGATAGTCATATGTATCCCACATACAGAGAATCAGAATTGTATAACTTTACTTTGTCTCAGCCATGATGAGATTCTCCATCATCTCTCTTACTATATTCTGTGCCATCTCATGGACAGGTAAGACAATATCTGTTGTGGTAGGTAGACTCTTCCTGTAGACTCATCCAAGTAGATGACAGTATATGTATAGGATATGTGTTGTATATTACTCTTTATGGATGTATTCCATATGTCCGATCCATAGACCGTCACCAATATGATGGACACTCTCAACACTCATCCGGGGTCTACAAGATTTCATTCAAAGATCAAAATGTAGAACAAAGTCTGTTAGGTAGATTAAAGGGAACATCTCAGTAGGTCACTTTTTTTTTTTGCTTTGTATATTGTGGCCTCTTTGACTGTAAAACTATGGAGCCAGTTTTTTTGGAAGAAGCCATATTGTCTTGAAGCTAGTTTCTCGGAGGAGGACAATCTATCTACATGTTGTTTTCTCTCATTGTCTTAACTTGCCAGTTGTTATCAGCTCTTAAACACATGACATGAAGCTTGCCCTGGCATATTGGAGACAATATTGACACATGATAATTGATTTAACAGAAGTAGGGACCCAGCCAAGATTTCAGCATATAAATACAATAGTCATATGTATCCCACATACAGAGAGTCAGAATTGTGTAACTTCTCTTTGCCTCCGCCATGATGAGATCCTTCATCATCTCTCTTACTATATTCTGTGCCATCTCATGCACAGGTAAGACAATATCTGTGGTGGCAGGTAGACTCTTCATGTAGACTCATCCAAGTAGATGACTGTATATGTATAGTATAGGTGCTGTATATTACTCTTTATGGATGTATTCCATGTGTCCGATCCATAGACCGTCACCAATATGATGGACTCTCTAAACACTCATCCGGGGTCTACAAGATTTCACTTAAAGACCAAAATGTAGAAGAAAGTCTGTTAGGTAGATTAAAGGGAACATCTCAGTAGGTCAGGTTTTTTTTTTTATTTGCTTTTGTATATTGCGCCCTTTTTGAATAAAAAACTATGGGGCCAGTTCTCTTGAAAGGAGCCATATTGTCTTGAAGCTAATTTCTCGGAGGAGGAGAATCCATCTACATGTTGTTTTCTCTCAGTGTTTTTACTAACTGTTAATAAGTTTTGAAACATAAAAATAATCCCATAAAAAGATAATGTTCCGTCTCCTAGGTCTTGCTCTTAAATGTCTTGAATGTATCCAAAAAAACAGTGACACATGTGAGGGGGTCTCAGTTGAGTGTTCAGACTCTGCAGAATGTTTGGTGGTCTCCGAGTTCTATCATGCCGGTGAGTATTACTTTGTTCTCAATCTATTATAAACTATTGATGTTTCTTTAATTCTACACTTCACACTAATAATGGGAGACTTCCGCTTTAATTCTCTTTTAAAGAAGAATTGCAGAAACATTTACATGGTTAATAGTACTCAGACACAAAGCGAGGAACTCTAATTTTGTACAACTGTGATAAATCTATAGCGGGCATGTTGCAATAGAATGAATAATAATGTCATCTATGCCTTGTATGCCAACTCTCTTTGTCCGGTACCATGCTCAAATCCCTCTAAGAAGGGGATCCCTATAGAGCACAAAACTCCTATTTTTAATCCAATAGCCGCATCTTTTTATTAATGAACATTTTTTAATTTTTTTTGCCGTACATTATTCCTCTAGTTGGACGGAATTGGCCATACAATGTAATATTACATCCTGGAGATTAAAATGAGCGGCCCACCATGTTATACATGTAAGAGCCAGGTCCTCCAAGTGCGAAAGCGACTCTTTGTTAGTGGTAATCCTCTCTGATTACTAGAGGGGGGTCCCGAGTGGGGGGACTTCTTTTTATGACATCTGTATGCTCTAAAAGGTTGTCTTCAAAGGCAACGGGCATGGAGAGGAATACAAACACCTGGCCCTTCTGTCCCTTCTGTCCTGGATGGAAAATACCGGAGGCAATATAGGGGATCCATTTTGATCTTTGCGGAGAGTCCTCGTCTCTTCTATACACGCCACTGTCCTCCTCTGCAGTAAAAAATTTCACATTGACCTGTTACTTTGACATTGACCTGATCATTCCTGATTATTAACCCTTTTCTTATCCCAGACAATGCCATATAACACTCCATTAAAAAAGGCTGCAATCCAGGCGTATCCTGCAACAAGATAGAGTACATCTCAAATTTTGCTAATAAAGAAATAATAAATTATGTTCAATGCTGTACAGGGGACAACTGCAACACAAATAACTACTACAGTAAGTACTTTCTGATATTTTTACACATATAGCAGAGATGACTTTGTAATGAAACTCTTTGGGGCTTTTTTGTGATAAATCTCTGGTTTATAATAATGCAGTAGATTTATTTCAGTCTTATGTCAAACCACAAAAAAAACATATTGTAATATCATAATAAGTTTTGCCTGATTCTAAACTCAGCTCTGACAAACTACATTGGAGACAACTATACACCAACTGTTTCCTTCCTCTCAAAAAAATAAATGCAATTATTCTGTTAGAATTTCCACTTTTAAAAATGTAAAGTGAAGATCCACTTTTAAATAAACTTTAAATTTAGTGTCAGCAAATGTCTAATCTATCATCTTTTTGCTGTTTACACATACTATGTACTTTATTTTTTTTAACCTTCTATGCAGTATAGAAAAACAATATCCTGTCACTAATTGGAAACCCTCAGTAAACTGCTGTTGATGGATCTATCATTCTAATTATATGTTCCTTTTTAGTACTGACATTGCACATAATGGTGTCCTGCTGTACATAGGCTGTAGGTCTCATTTACTCTTTATTAACACCTTAGCACTCCCTGTAGCTCATGTTATTAACACATGAATGAAAAATATCACTGCTAGGATTATTCATTATTTAATCAGACCATAAAAATTATAATGTGTTAATAAATATCAGGTATTCATGAGTTAACGATCTCGGCTGTCATTGGTATACTCAAAAATTAGGATAGAAATAAAGTTATAATAAAATCTGTCAAGAGCAGCCTCATTATGGTTTCCATGTAGTAATAAACGTTTTGTTTTTAGTGACTACATCTTATCTACAGCGCAGTGTAGTCTTGTAGAGTCACTAAGGCACTTCTTTTCTCATTTCTGTGAACATCAGAGTCTCAGACTGACCTTATCCCTTCCCCACCTCTGTCTTCTAGTGCCCCCTGAGCAAATACAGCACAATGGAAGGGTGTGCACCTCTTGTAATGGAAATGGTTTGAAAGAATGTTTCAGTGACCACACCATTAAGTGTTTAAATGAAGAAGACAAATGTATTAATTTTATTGGAAGATTTAAAGATCCTGGTATTATGTCTATTTTATTATCTATATACTGTATAATGTCTGATTTATATAGATGACTTGTAGCATCTTGACTTGAGATACAATAGATAAGAATGCAAAAGCCCCAGACATCAGCTGTTTTCTATGAGGGGAATCAGCAGCAAGTGTAGAATTTGCCTGCAGCGCCTTCACAGGAGAAATTAAGCATTACACTTGTTGCGTGGTCCAGCGTGAGGAAGGCTGGTTGTCACTCTCCGCTCTAGCTAATAGATGAGGGAGCTGACGGGGGAATTCATTGTTCAGTATTACCTAGTAGGATATTCAATAAAAGATTTTATAAATCAGACAACCCTTTTTAATACAGAAATTTTTTATTCATAATTGGTGGCAAATGTATTTTATTACAGAAGCACTTCTAGGTTCTAAATGTAACATTACTGTTTTTTGATCACTAATTTCAATCATAGGAGTGATCTCATAATGAAGTACGGGAGCTGCAAGGAATTACATTTCCCTACAGGTTGCCTGTCAGACATTGCTGTATTGAGAAAGAGAGCAAAAACCACGGCGCCACATGGTGCAGGTCAATAGGATAGGCAGGTGAAAGAATGTAAAACCATGCTCACCAGATCCTGGCAGACATTGCTGTATGACACGCTGTATCCGCTATTGCATGAACAGAATACAGGCTTCCATAAATATCTGCCTGCATTTTGCTAACAGATTCTCTGGATAGTATTGGGAAATGTAAATACTTTTAAATTTCCTAGTATACAAGTCAAGATTTAGCAATGCATACCTCCCAACAGTCCAGGTTTTTCAGCACTGCTTTGCAAGCAAGACCACAATGATTCCGGACTTACTTGTTTCTGGGCAGTTTTTGGAGGAGTTCGGGTCAGAACAGGGGCAAGGCCTGAAATGTTCTTTTAGATCTCCAAATACCGGGAGGTATGTACATAAATGACATCAATGAGTAATTTCCAATGTTCTTTATTTACAGGTAATAATATCCAAGAACACAATTTAAAGGGATGCATGTCCTCCTTAGCTTGTGTACTTAAGTTTAAAGGAATGACTGGCATTCAAGAAATTAAGACTAATACATTTGAATGCAGTGACTAACAAAATGTTGTAAAGGTTGTAACTAAAACCAAATAAAGCATTCAAGTCAATGTGTGTCGAAATATGTCACATATGGGGAAAATATTTATCTAGGTCCATGTTGCAGGTAGAAAGCTTCTTCAGGGCGCAGGTCCTCGGAGTGGGTCATGTCAGAAAGATGGTGGAGGCCAGGCCCTATCAGTCCAGGGCTAGAACTGATAAAGGAAATGCAGAGTTGGTTAGCCACCTAGGGCACCATTAATGGGGGGGGGGGATTTATGGATTTAAAAATAAATAAATAAATAAGCTCTGCCTTAAATCGCTTCCCTAATGCTGTAGGTTCTGGGGCCAAAGGATTCCAACAGGTACTTTATTCAGGTTATCAATAGAGGCGTCTATTTGTGGACCCCAACTTTTGCTTATGAAAGGACCAAAGAACCACTGTAAGGTAAAATATGTTGTATCTATGATGTCGACAAAAATAGTTTCAGCATTACGGCATAGTAACTCACTTGTGAAGAGAGTACCCAACATCATATCCTCCTCCTTATCATGTTCTGTTTTGTTGCAATGCAGAGGGTTATAAAACTGGAGCATGTAAACTTTTGGTTTGGAGATAGTGGATGGATTCAAGTAGTGTTGGCATTGTCTGGAAGGCAGCTTGCTGCAGGAGAAATCTCCCTCAGTAATTTTTGTGCCATGGATGCCAAGCAAAATAAGCTCTGATTTAAGGTAACTCCTGATATTCACATTTTAAGCTCCATACAAAGATGTGGACTGCCGCAGGGGAATTCCCAGGTGGCCGTCCTTGGAATAGTCTCAAACTGGTGTCTATGCAGCGAGGAACTGTATAACGTGGTCAGTATAGCAAGATTAATATAAGGTGTCAGTTAAAGAATGGAAGAACTAAAGACAAACTAAAAAAATAAACCGAGGTCGAAATCCTGAAAGAAGAACTGCAAGTAACCAAGTCAAGACGGAGATTGTATCCAAAACTAGTTGAGGCCAATATGCAATACAAACAGAGTAGGAAAGTTTGGACCTCAATCACCAGGCAATGAGTATGAGATCTGATTGGGTTTATATAGCACCTCATGACCTCATCAGAAACCGCTGCAAAGCAACAGAGCTGAGAACCTCAGAGAATTAACCACTGATTAGACAACAGCAGGGACGGCAGGGAACAAAACCTCACCACTAATGACATATCCTCGGGCCCATTCCTTGGCCCCATGGACACAAATTTATCTTTAGTGGGTGCAGGTTGACCAAAGCATTAATGAATAACTAGTTGCAGTAACCAGACAGAATACCAACGGAGTCGTACGACCATAGCCGGTCACCCAGTGAGGTGAGACGCTTCATGGTCCAACCACTCCAATACAATGCAACTCCACACAAACCAGACAGGGTGGGAGAGAACGGGACACAACAATTCCACAGTCCAAAAATGGAAGGAATACGATATGCCCGAGGGATGGACACATGGTCCTAAGTCCACCAATTCCAAAAGGTCTCCCCTAACTATCTAACATGTGTCCCATTTAAAATATGGCCTGCCCCTGTAACATTAACACCTTTTTATCCTGTCCCTACAGTCAAGGAATGCCCCTCCTAAGCAGCAAAGCCCCCTATAGAATGGCAGCAAAAGAGCAGAACTACACAGGAACCTGGTGAGGTGTATAACAGCTGCAACATTAAAAACATAACAAATATATAACTTCTGTAAGATAAGCCTGAAATAAGACAAGGATATTGAAGATTAAGGATCGCGCCGCCCCGGTCAGGCTGATTACCGTGTACAATAGAGGATCAAATGTCTCCAACATTTCCTTAGTGCCAATATAATTTGATTTGAACTAATTAAAGCTGATGGTCTGAGCGGCATGGAAACATAACCCTTTCACTGTCAGTGTAGAGATCACTGACTAATTAAAAAATATTTTACAGAGTACAGAGTCAGAAGAGAAGGGTTTTGTGGTCATGGAAATGGTTGTGCTTTGCAGCGGCTCTCTGTTCTGGCTAATAGAGGGGGGACCCAAGCAGGAGACACCCCTCTATGATGTATATATGTCATAATAGTACATATGGACAGGGGGCTCTCACCTAGTCAGCAAGTTCTGTGCTGATCTTTCCTAAGATTAGTGTCTCAAATTAGCTAATGACCATCATGGTAGCCATACATCTTAGATAGCGGTCTATCCCGACCCCCATACACATGCACGCTAACTAATCATGCATGTCTTCTCAAGGGGAGAAGGAAATACGTCAGTGTCAGAGATGTCTTATCTTCCATGAGAACAAAGGATCGGGGATGTTGAAATTTAACATACCTAATCCTTTTTTCCCCGGCATCTGCCATTGGGGGACAGTCGGAATACCCCCATACACATTAGATGGTGGGCTGACGTTAATCTAATGTGTATTGGCACCTTAATACTCCTTCAAGGTATCAATAAGTTGTGGTGAAGTGAGATTTTGTTTTTTTTGCAGAACAATGTGCACCATCTAATTTCTAATTTTCTTACCAAAGAATTTTGTGTGGGATTCGAACCAATGGCTAATCTTGGTGGAACCCACTATCTAAGATATCACTGGTTAGACAGGGAAACCACATTAATGCAGTGCAACCTTAGATCTGGTTATGGACTAGTAAGACTAAAGGTCCTCTCACACCTTTAACCATTGGGAGATAACACCCGTCAGCCATCGCTCTCCTCGCTGTGATGACTGTGACTGCATTTAAGAAAACTATTGTAATGGATCTAAATCAGCCATCTCTGTGTTACTACAATGAATATATTTCTTTACAATACCAGTAAATATCTCTCAACTATAAGTAAAACAGTAGATTTATTGGTCAGTTGATCCATGTTATCTCTGTTGCAATCAAATGTAGTGAAAGAGCCCGTTGAGTAAAATAAATAATTAATGGAAATTATTATTTAACCCCAGTTTACATTTGGCGTTATGAACAGGATGAGCCTAGATATTCCTGAAGCAACAAAAGCTGTGTTTGTTCTCCCTCCTGAACAATGAAAATATTTAGATGATATAATATACAGATTAGGGACATTATATGGTGATGCTACACCAGCTACTGAGCTAAGAAATAAATTCTTTAGTTGATGTCAACGTGATGGTGAAAATGTACAGACATTTTCTGTAGGTTTACAGGGTCTTTGGAGTAGACTCATTAAGAAAAATAAGGAAGGTTGTGAAACTGTTCCAGATGCCGATAAATTGATGAAGGATCAGTTTATTGCTGGATTGCGAAGCCATACTATAAAGAGAGCATTAAAAAATATGCTTAGGATGGATGAACATATTACCTTTGTCAATGTAATAAATGAAGCCATTGAACTTCAAAGAGATGAAGATGAGAGTATTAAAGTCTCTGTACAAATCTTAGATAAATAAATACCAGAGCAAACACTGATAAAACACCTGTCAATTTTAATGAGTTTGCCAGAGATTTTAAAGAGTCAATTAGAGAGTCAATAAGAGAGATTAAAAATGAGATTAAAGATTAGATTGTACTATGCCATACAGAGAAAACCTTCCGTGTATACCGAGGAAGAGGGGGTCGATTTTCTGGGGAAAGACAATGTAATCAGCCCGGACACTATGCTAGAGAATGTCGATCAAGCCGACAAGATAGAAATGGCCCGGCACTGTTAAAGTAGTTTCTCCCGCGACTGTAGGCCAAGCCACAGGAAATCATAATGAAGGCCCTGAGTATGATACAAACAAAATTGCTGGACCATGTCTATTAGTAAGTGCTTGCATAAAAGGACATTTAATAAGATGCCATGTAGACACAGGTTCAGAAGTTACCACAATAAAGCAGCAATTGTATATGGATTATTTTCAGGATATAATACAATTGACAGCTATGGTTTCCCTGACATCTGCTAACAACTTGCCCATTAATGTAGTTGGGATTACATGGTTGGACATTGAAGTGTTAGCTCGAAGCTTCTTAAATACATCTGTAGTAGTAGTAAAGGAAAAAGCGCGACTGGGAATTCCTATGTTATTAGGGGTGAATTTATTACAAAAATCAGATGGACTACTATTAAGTGAGATGGGAATTAACTATTGGCAACAGTTGAATGAGAACTCCATGGTCAAACAGACTTTACAACAGTTACAAATAATCTGTAGACAGCAACAAATTTTGTCTCAACTAACTAGAGGAGCTGGAGTATCCGAGCCTTAAGTAAAGGTAATCTACGAATGCCACCACGACAACAGACCACCTTGCCGCTCATGGTGGGCACCTATCATTTCTTACAAAATGCTTTAGTGATGGTTGAATCAGCACCAATTTTTCATGAAACTACCACATGGACTATAGGTAGAACTTTGTGTCGAGAATCTAAGGGATGGGTCACGGTAAGCTTCATTAACTGTGGAGATCAACCCGTCACAATTCCATCATGTCAATTGTTAGCTGAGGTCTACGACGTACAAGCTCATGAAGTAGAGAATATACCTAAACTTGATGAAGAGAGCTCTACAACAGGACCATCTTCTGTGGATATCGCTAGGTTGTGGGAATTGTTACAATTTGATGGAGTAGCCCCTACTCCCATGTTAGAAAAATAATTGAAGAGACTAATACAAAAACATAGAACCTACAGAGTGTGGAGTACAATTAACACACAGTAATATTTTTTTGAAAAAATGCAAACTTTATTCAGAATACAAAAATGATTAAAAGATGAGTCATGCAGAGCATGAACAAGACGTTCCTTATTGCAGGGAACATGCATGGACAGCAGTATAACACATGGACATGGATTAGATAGAGATGGGTAAATACAGGATATAACACGTATGTATCCTGAAGTCACTATGTATCCTTAAATATATTAGCTGAACAGCTGGCAAAAAGATGCAAGTATGCAGCTGGTCATTAGATGCAATGATCAATGTTATATTATATGGAACAACATTTCATTAGACTTGAATGCACAAAGTGCGTTTGAATTACATACCCATGTAACTTGCCCTGCAGGAGAAAGACGTCAGACCCGACGCGCGTTTCGGCGAGATGCCTTCGTCCGGGGGACAAAAACATGAGAATGCCTTCACACGTCATGATGAAGATTATGGGTATACAGAAACAATTGAACATCAGATATATACCGGAGATGCCATACCGGTACGAGAATGATAAAGGCATATACCACCTGCATTATATCCAGAAGTTAAAGTATCAAGGTATACTTCCTTTTCCCTGTTATTTCACATTGAATAACCACCTCCGTAAGTTGGAAACTGAGTGCATGCATGGAAGAAATATACCAGGCAGACAAGTTGGTACACATCCTCCCTCAGTGAAGCAGGAAGTAAGATTAAACTTTATTGAACAAATAATTCACAAATCTCCTCCCTAGAGTTGTGGGACGTGCTTAAGCCCTATTGGCTCTATTCAGCTGCAAGTTCATCTGTACACTCCTCTTGCATTCCAGGGCGGTGTCTCCATAGGCGTGTTCCTGATACAGGCTCCATTTTGTTACATTCGAGTTCTTTGTGGAATATACTGATGTAAATTAATAATGTTTTTGCAAGCAATATACAGGCTAATGATCCCTGACAAAAGAACTGAACACGTTAGATGGAAAAGTCACACAGGAAAGTAATAGTCCATGGGCAGCCCCAATTGTATTGGTTAAAAAGAAAGATGTGACATTACGATTTTGTGTTGATTATAGGCATCTAAATGCCTGTACACTTTGAGATGCATTTCCACTGCCTAGAGCAGCAGAATCACTCACCATTATATGGGAAGCAACATTTTTTACAACATTAGATTTGGCTAGCGGATATTGGCAGATATCTGTTAGACCTGAAGATAAGGAGAAAACTGCTTTCATTAGCCTAATGGGACTATTTGAATTCAATCGTATGCCATTTGGACAAAAGAATGCCCCTAGCACTTTTCAGCGATTGATGGAACGTTGTTTGAGTGATTTAAATTTTGAAGTGACTATGATCTATCTGGATGACATAATTGTGTTTTCCAACACCTTTGAAGAACACCTTGATCATCTAGATGTAGTGTTGAGCCGTTTACGAAAATTCGGACTAAAGCTAAAACCAGGCAAATGTTATATTGCTCGAACTGAAATCTGTTATCTGGGACATATCATAAATAGTCAAGGTGTATCCCCTGATCCAGACAAAAATTTAGGCCATAATGGATTGGCCTGCACCTCAAACAGTCAAGGAATTAAGAGCTTTCCTCGGATTAGTGTTGATGACGCCTTGCCAGTATTCTGTTTTGCTCTGTTTATTTTGCATGTCCATAAAGGAGGCAGGCCGCAATACTTTGCAGCACTTCCGGTCCTGCGGTACCGTTCTCAGTGAAGGGAGGTTGCATATAGCGGTGACAGAGGAGACTTGAGGGACTGGCAGGCCATAAACGAGCCTGGTACTGGCAAGTAGAGCATGGTGATGCTGATACGCTACTTCACCATGCTGGTAGGTGGAGAGACCCGAGGGAGGAATATAAGGGAGTGTTTTGATGCTCAAAGGGGGAGTAAGCGGTTGAACCACGTGAGGTGCAGAGATAGCTGCTGATGTTGTTCTGTGGTGGAGATATCCGGGGAAAAGACCAGACTTGTCTTTCTGCAGGAGAGCAGTGGAAGGCTGGAGGCTGCAGCTTCTATGGTTAAAGACTAGAGGGTGGTGTGGTGTGGAATACAGTTGGAGAACTGAGTCACAGAAGAGATGGTGAACTATCAAACTACACCTATAGTCTAGAGTGGAAAGAGGTAGGCCGTGGTGGAGGGTCACATGGCAAGAACAAGAGGGCAATTGCTGAAGCGTTGCCAGTGATAGAGTATTTTGCATTGCTGGAATTGTAGCTCTGGGGGAGTTTTCTGGAGGCTGTGGAAATAGTCAGCTCAAGAGTGGGGACCAGATTGGAATGAGTGGTAAAGTGTCAGATTCTGGAGAAGTTTGTGTTTGGTCTAGTAGGGGTTTTTAGAAATTCCCTTAACAGATTGGTCTAGTAGAAAGATACAGTGGGTTGGGTTGCCCTGGAGGTCTGGAGTAAGGTAGCGTCTTTAGAGTAGGCAGTGGTAGAAGACCCTTAAGAGCATGGCCCTAGTAGTATGGCTACCTGGATCCTTTAGTGACTGGAAGTGTGTGGGACCTGGGAGGGTATGTAAACCTTGTGGTGGAAGTGCCTGTTGGGCGAGATTAGTAGAACATGAAATTACAGTTTCCAGGAGTGAATTGCCCCAAGGGGTTGGATAGAAGCTACTGGGTAGCAAGAGCCTGAATAGGTAGAGTCGGAAACTGTGGAGAGGCACCTAAAGGGCGCAGATAAAGGGAGAGTGATGCCTGACGAAAAGGTGGAATACCGTTTTTCGCTGCGTTTTTTACGGCTGTTTTGGAGCTGTTTTTCTATAGAGTCAATGAAAAACAGCTCCAAAAACGGCTCAAGAAGTGACATGCACATTTCAAAACGGCCACGCAAAAAAACGCCCCGTCGGAACAGAACTCCTGGACACTGTAATTTCATGTTCTAGAGATGTTTGGAGGCATTCTACTTCCGATTTCTCTGCCGTTTTTCGGCTGTTTACGGCGTGTGAACATACCCTTAGAATAATTTTTAAAAGACTGTGCTACCTAAAGTGTTGTAAGCAATAACCTTGCCATGTCGCTTAAAGAGAAAGTTACCCTAGACTGGCAGTGAAAGGGTTATGTCTCAATGCTGTTCAGACCATGAACTTTTAATTCACCCATTCCAGCTGCAGCCATTTTTTTTCTTTTTCTTTTTTCTTTTTTTCTTCCTACCTTCTAAAAGCCATATCTTTTTTTATTTTTCCATCGATATAAATGTATGAGGGCTTGTTTTTTTCGGGACTTGTCATAGTTTTTCCAGATACCATTTATTGTACTATATAATGTGCTGGAAAACTGGAAATCAATTCTTTGTGGGGTGGAATGGGAAAAAAAACTGTACTTAGCGTCTAGCACAATGGGCCAATGGGCCATCCTTCACTTGTATTACTAGCCTGCTGCTGCTATGTTGTATCTGACTGGTTATAAAAGATGGGGGGATCCCATGTAATTTATTTATTTTTTAAAGAAATAATTAGAAAAATTGATGTGGGGGTCCCCCACATTTTGTATAACCAGTTAGATACAACACAGCAGCCACAGCCTAGTATTTTCAGGGTGGGAAGGGCCACGGTTCGGGTAGACGCCCGGGGCCCAAGGCACCCAGGGGGCCTATGGCCACTGGAACCGCACATGACCGCAAGCCCCCTCATGCCCGTTGGTGTCGCTAGCACTGGAGGGGGCCCCAGTGCCAGGGCCCCACCTATCATGAAGCGAGGTGAGCTTCTGTCCTACTCCCAGCTATTAGCAGCCGTGGTCTGTGCTGCAATCTTAAAACTCCGTCTGGTGCTTTATAAGCTCACCCTCCAGCCCCCCTTCCCTGCTCTACACACCTCTCCTCCTCCTGCTGCTGTTACCAGTCGGGACGTAAAGGAAGGGAAGACTGTCTGCGGCACTGTGTCGGGCCATCAAGCTGCTAAGTGCATGTGTGTTTACAATGTGTACTTTATATGTGTATAATGTTCATATTCATCTGTGTCTGTAATGTGTACATGTGTGTGTATGTATATATATATATATATATACGGTATGTATGTATGTATGTATGTATGTATGTATAGTGTGTATATAAATGTATATATAGTGTATGTATGTATATATAGTGTGTGTATGTGTATATATAGTGTTTGCATGTATATATAGTGGTTATATGTGTATATATATAGATATAGTGTGTGTATGCATGTATATATAGTGTGTGTCTTTGTGTATGTATATATAGTGTGTGTATGTTTGTATGTATGTATTTATGTATGTATGTACACTACCGTTCAAAAGTTTAGGGTCACTTAGAAATTTCCTTATTTTTGAAAGAAAAACACAGTTTTTTTTAATGAAGTTAACATTAAATTAATCAGAAATACACTCTATACATTGTTAATGTGCTAAATGGCTATTCTAGCTGCAAACATCTAGTTTTTAATGCAATATCTACATCGGTGTATAGAGGCCCATTTCCAGCAACCATCACTCCAGTGTTCTAATGGTACATTGTGTTTGCTAACTGTGTTAAAAGGCTAATGGATGATTAGAAAACACTTGAAAACCCTTGTGCAATTATGTTAGCACCGCTGTAAACAGTTTTGCTGTTTAGAGGAGCAATAAAACTGACCTTCCTTTGAGCTAGTTGAGAATCTGGAGCATTACATTTGTGGGTTTGATTAAACTCTCAAAATGGCTAGAAAAAGAGAGCTTTCATGTGAAACTCGACAGTCTATTCTTATTCTTAGAAATGAAGGCTATTCCATGCGAGAAATTGCCAAGAAACTGAAGATTTGCTACAACGGTGTGTACTACTCCCTTCAGAGGACAGCACACACAGGCTCTAACCAGAGTAGAAAGAGAAGTGGGAGGCCCCGCTGCACAACTGAGCAACAAGACAAGTACATTAGAGTCTCTAGTTTGAGAAATAGACGCCTCACAGGTCCTCAACTGGCAGCTTCATTAAATAGTACCCGCAAAACGCAAGTGTCAACGTCTACAGTTAAGAGGCGACTCCGGGATGCTGGCCTTCAGGGAAGAGTGGCAAAGAAAAAGCCATATCTGAGACTGGCTAATAAAAGGAAAAGATTAATATGGGCAAAAGCACACAGACATTGGACAGAGGAAGATTGGAAAAAAGTGTTATGGACAGACGAATCGAAGTTTGAGGTGTTTGGATCACACAGAAGAACATTTGTGGGATGCAGAACAACTGAAAAGATGCTGGAAGAGTGCCTGACGCCATCTGTCAAGCATGGTGGAGGTAATGTGATGGTCTGGGGTTGCTTTGGTGCTTGTAAAGTGGGAGATTTGTACAAGGTAAAAGGGATTTTGAATAAGGAAGGCTATCACTCCATTTTTCAACGCCATGCCATACCCTGTGGACAGCGCTTGATTGGAGCCAATTTCATCCTACAACAGGACAATGACCCAAAGCACACCTCCAAATTATGCAAGAACTATTTAGGGAAGAAGCAGGCAGCTGGTATTCTTTCTGTAATGGAGTGGCCGGCGCAGTCACCAGATCTCAACGCCATAGAGCTGTTGTGGGAGCAGCTTGACCGTATGGTACGCAAGAAGTGCCCATCAAGCCAATCCAACTTGTGGGAGGGGCTTCTGGAAGCATGGGGTGAAATTTCTCCCGATTACCTCAGCAAATTAACAGCTAGAATACCAAAGATCTGCAATGCTGTAATTGCTGCAAATGGAGCATTCTTTGATGAAAGCAAAGTGTGAAGGAGAAAATTATTATTTCAAATAAAAATCATTATTTCTAACCTTGTCAATGTCTTGACTATATTTTCTAGTCATTTTGCAACTCATTTGATAAATATAAGTGTGAGTTTTCATGGAAAACACAAAATCGTCTGGGTGACCCCAAACTTTTGAACGGTAGTGTATGTATCTATGTATGCATGAATATCTAGTGTGTGTATGTATGTATATCTAGTGTGTGTGTGTATATAGCATATATAGTGTGTGTCTGTGTGTGTATGTATATATAGTGTGTGTATGTAAATATAGTGTGTATGTATATATAGTGTTTGTGTGTATAAGACACTGGATGTAGCAGAAAACACTGGACGTGGCAAACGACACTGGACATGGCAAACGACACTGGACATGGCAAACGACAGCAGGTGCAATAGACTCTAGCACTGGTAGGCACAGGAGCAAGAACAGTACGGGATACAGGAACAGGTAACAGGGCACGGGTAACAACTGGAAACACTAAGGGACCATTTAAAAGACAGACTGGGATAAACAAACAATGCTCAGGCAAGGATCAGGAGGGCTGGGGCCTTCTTATAGACCAGGAAATCATGGCAGTTGATGAAGATGACGATTTCCTTTGTGCGCGTGCTGGCCCTTTAAGGCCGGGCACGAGCGTGCGCGCGCACCCTACCGGACACAGCAGAACGGAGCAGGAGTGAGCACTGGTGTCTCCTAGGAAAGAGATGGGGACCAGCGCTCACGGATCCATGGCTGCGGGCGTCGGGAGGTGAGTAAACCCGATGGCCCGTGGCCATGGACGCTACAGTATCCCACCTCTTACGCCCACTCTTCTTGGGGCCAGAGCAAGAGAGGAACTTTTTAATAAGGGCCGGAGCACTGAGGTTCTCTTTTGGCTCCCAGGACCTCTCCTCAGGACCAAACCCTCTCCAGTCCACCAATTAGAGAGTCCTTCATTCTACCCTTTTGCAGTCTAGGATCTCTCTTACCTCAAATACATCAGAAGGACCGCTGGGAGCAACTGTGGAACTAGAAGTCAGGACCACTGGTTTCAGGAGGGACACATGGAAGTAGTTGGGGATTTTGAGAGTAGGAGGCAGCCGCAGATTATAGGAGACAGGGTTTATCTGTCACAGAATCTCGAAATGGCCAAGGAACCTGGGAGCAAACTTGTATGAGGGTACCTTCAAGCAAATTTTCCGAGAGGACAGCCAGACTTTAGTACTCTTCTCTTAGTATCTGCCTTTCGCTTCATGCGATTGACTGCCAGCAAGATAGGGGAACGGGTCTGTTGCCAGATTTGCAGAAACTCCCCATATGCAGAGTCAGCAGCGGGTACCTGAGATGAAGTTGACACCGGAAGAGGGGCTCTAGGATGTTGACTGTATACAATGTGAAATGGAGTGGAAGTGGTGGACTCACTTGTGTGGTTGTTGTATGAGAACTCGGCAGATGGAAGAAGCGGTACCCAGTTATCGTGCTGTGAAGAAATGAAGTGGCGGAGATAATTTTCCATGTTCTGTTTGATCCTCTCAACTTGCCCATTGGACTGGGGGTGATAAGCTCAGGAAAAGTCCAAACTCACATCCAGGAGTTTACAGAGGGCTCTCTAGAACTTTGAGGTAAACTGAACCCCCCGGTCAGACACAATGTGAAGAGGCAAGCCATGCAAGCGAAAGATGTGTTGAATGAAGAGACTCGCCAGTCGGGGAGCAGAAGGTAGGCCGGTCAGCAGGATAAAATGTGCCATCTTAAAGAACTGGTCCACCATCTAAGCCTTTTATGAGTTATACTGTCTGCTGAACCACTGTATCTAATCCAATCATGTGTGATACTGTATGCTGGACCTTATATCTAATCCTATCATACGTGATAAAGTCTGCTGAGACAATGCATCCAATTCTATCCTGTGGTGTATCTATAGGGGCCAATAGTTTTATAGATATGCTATCTCCAATATGTTTGTAGAAATTCTTTTTGGGGGGTACAAATACTGTGTCCCGGGGCTTGTGCCACTGATCTTTTAAGACCCTAGCAACACCCTTGGTAACAGTAGCTATTTACTGTTTATTTTTCACAAAATTCCCTATTGGCGACCATACTCAAGACATACAGTTCCTTCAAGTATAGGCCGTGCATCTGGGTGTCTGCTTTATGGCAGCTGCACAGCTGCAATAAATTGAGTTAATGGACAGAAATGTGTCCATAGACCAATATACTCTCCAGTTAGTGATGGAGTACATCCCCTTCCTCTAGAGACCAGAGAGGGACAGGGGATTTGGAAAGAGTTTTTATTAGTGTGTGGTGTTCCTACTCTGCTTTATCTAGGCATCTTTCAGTATAATAGAGCTGTCTTTAAAAGTGTATTCCTATCTTCTACACATTGACGGCATATCGACAGAATGTGTTTGATAGGTGCGAGTAGCACTTCTGGGACCTGCACTTATCTGGAGTATGTGAACTTGGCTATTTCTGCAACTCCAACAATAAAGGAATGTACAGAGCTGCACACATGTGCGTTGGCTTTTACATTCATTCTTTGTCTGGATGTGGCAGTCATGCCCCCCCCCCCTCACCAAGCTAGACAGTGGGGTCGGGAGATCGCGTTCTCCACATAGATGTGGGACCCGCATCTATCAGATACTTCTGGGATCTCCTGTGGATATGCCCTAAATGGCTGGGATGGAAATTTTTGTTTTTAGAAATGGATAGGTAAAAAATATGTTTATAAAAATCTTGAAATTAATATATAATTTTCTGACGTTACACTTCGTTAAAATAAATATTTCACAAGCAACTACTACTTACATTACCAGCAGGTAATGTGCCCATCACTAGGTCTCCTCTGTTTGCTACGAGAGGTTACAAAATGAGGACAACTGCTTTGGACGCCATGTAACCCTTAGGGTATGTTCACACGCAGTGGTTTCAGACGTAATTCGGGTGTTTTACGCCTCGAATTACGTCTGAAAAAATGCCCCTAATACGCCTACAAACATCTGCCCTTTGGGAATTACGATGGGAATTACGATATTCTGTTCCCACGAGCCTTTATTGTACGCGTCGCTGTCAAAATATGGCGCGTAAAACGACGGCTCGTCAAAAGAAGTGCATGTCACTTCTTGGGATGTTTTTGGAGGCGTTTTTCATTGACTCCATTGAAAAACAGCTCCAAAAACGGGCGTAAAAAACGCTGTGAAAAACGCGAGTTGTTAAAAAACGTCTGAAAATCAGGAGCTGTTTTCACCTGAAAACAGCTCCGTATTTTCAGACGTTTTTGGTCACTACGTGTGAGCATACCCTTATAGTGGTTCTCAAAAGCCTTCACACATCGATGTATTTGAAAAAGTTGCGGATACTGATCCAAACATATACTGTATAAATTACTTAAATGAGGTTCTTTGAACATTGAGTATTTTTCTCCAAATGTGGTTGTATTTACTGCCTTCTGTAATATATCAGATTTACATTTCACTCACTCCCATAGTCAGCGACTATCACAATATATATATATATATATATATATATATATATATATATATATATATAAATGGGCCACTAAACCAAGAGGTTCCTGAGATCTGGTGCAAAAACAAGGCTTCTTCCCTTCTTGGTCCCCTACACAATTAGCAGGAATGTTGGAAGGCAGGATGTTTAACTAAGGTGGTGGGTCAGCAATGCTTGGTCTCTATAGCTGTAAGAGCACGGCGGGAGGTTTCTGCTGCAGCAAGCTGCCTTCCAGTCTTTGTCAAAGACACTTGAATTCCTCCACTATCCCCAAGCCAAACGTTTACATGCTCTTGTTGTATATACCTATTAATTGCAGTGTGAAACATAACATAAAGAAGAGAGGAGGATATCATGTAAAGTGGTCTACTATATCGTAAAGCTGCAACAATTTCTGTCGTCGTGAAAAATACAACATGTTCTACCTTATAGGCAGTTTTTCTGTCCTTTATCTAGTATGCAAACTTTGACATGTAAAAGTGCAAAAGTTAAGAGTGCAAAAGTTAGGGTCCTTACATAGACGTCCCTATTGATGACCTGAATGAAGTACTTAGTACAGGTTTGGGCCCCTTTGGCTCTCATTGACTTGGTGTTTCGGTAACTTGAAACGGTCAATTTCACCAGAAAAGGCCAATCAGACTTGAAGGGATCTGGCCCAGAACTGAATGGCCAAACAAAAGATCTATTTACTTATGGCATTGATGGTGGAACTAACTTACGTTATAATAGCCGATAATAATGGCTGCGTTGTCTAGTGACAGCATTTGTAGCTGTATATATGCTGCCACTCAATGCTAGGCTGCAGGGAAGTGAAAATTGGTTACAGTAGTGGGGGGGGGGGGGCTATCAGACAGTGAATAATTATTCCAGCTATCCCCTCACTAAAGGTGAACACTCATTGTACCCCAGCACCTATAGCATTAGGAAAGTGATTTTGTTTTTTAATCCAGAAATTGCTCCCTCCTCCCCTCAATGGTGCCCTAGGCGGCTACCTACTCTGCCTTCCCCTCATTAGTTCTAGCTCTGGACTACCGAGACCTGGGCATCCACCATCTTTCTGACATGACCCACTCTTAGCACCTGTGCCTTGGAGATTAGACTGTAGGAAGCCTTGGACCAGAGACCTGCAGGGAGGACCTAAGTGAATATTTTCCCTATTTGCGACATATTTTGACACACATTGGCTTGAATGCTTTATTAGGTTTTAGTTACAACCTTTACAACATTTTGTAATGGACTGCACTTCCATTTGGGTGTCGTAACTTGTTGAGGTCCAATCAGCATATTAAACTTTAATAAACAAGCCATAGGAGACATGCACCCCTTTGCATTTTGTTCTCGGATAATATTACCTGTAAATAAAGAATATTAGAGATTATTCAGTGATGTCATTTATGTTCATACCTCCCGGTAATTGGAGATATGAAAGAACAGTTCAAGCCATGCCCCTGTTCTGAACAGAATTCCTCCAAAAACGGAAACACCCTTTTATATGCAAATAAGACCGGACTCATTGTGGTCCCACTTGCAGGACAGTTCTGCAAAAACCTGGACTGTCAGGAGGTACGCTTTGCCGAATCTTGACCTTTATACTAGGAAAATTTAAGACATTTAAAATTCCAAATATTATCCTGAAAATTTACCAGCAAAACACAGGCGACCATTTATGAAAGCCTGTATTCTGTCCATGCAATAGAGGGTAAAGACTGCCATAAAGCAATGTCTGAGAGGCTGCAAAAAAATAAATAAACTGTAGGTAAATTGAATTCCTTGCATATCCCGTATATCATTATGAGATCACTCCTGTGATTGAAATAAGTGATCAACAAAATTATCTTGCATTTAGAACCTAAAACTGCTTCAGTAAAAAAAACATTGACCGCTAATTGCGAATAAAATTTTTATGTATTAAAGGGTTGTCTAAATTAGAAAATCTTTTATTGAATATCCTATTAGGTAATACTGAACAATGAATTCCCCCATCAGCTCCGTCATCTATTAGCTAGAGCAGAAAGTGACAACCAGCATCTCTCACTCTGGAGGACCCAACACATGTAATGCTTAATTTCTCCTGTGAAGGCGCTGCATGGAAATTCTACACTTGCTGCTGCTTTCCCTCATAGAAAACAGCTGATGACTGGGGCTTTAGCATTCTCATCTAATGTATCTTGGCACCTCTCAGGATGCTACAAGTCATCGATATAAATCAGACATTAGACAATATATGATAGCTAATACAGTATATAGATAATAAAATAGATATAATACCTGGATCTTTAAATACTCCAATATAATCAAAACATTGGTCTTCTTGATTTAAACATGTAACGGTGCGGTTACTTTCACATTCTTGCAATCCATATCCAGAACAAGAGGTGCACTCCTTTCCATTGCGCTGTATTTGCTCAGGGGGCACTAGAAGACAGAGGTGGGGAAGGGATAAGGTCAGTCTGAGTCTCTGATATTAAACAGAAATGAGACATGAAGTGGCTTAGTGACTCTACAAGACTACACTGCGCTGTAGATGAGATGTAGTCACTGATCATTGTGTAAAAAAAGTTTATTACTACATGGAAACCATAACGAGGCTGCTCTTGACAGATTTTATTATAACTTTATTTGTATCCTAATTATTGAGTATACCAATGACAGCCGAGATCATTAATTCATGAATACCTGATATTTATTAACACATTAATATCTTAATGGTCTGATTAAATAACGAAGAATCCTAGCAGTGATATTTTGTCCATGTGTTAATAACATGAGCTACAGGGGGTGCTAAGGTGTTAATAAAGACTAAATCAAATCTATAGCCCATATACAGCAGCATGCAGTTATGTACTATATAAGCACCGAAAAAGAACATATCATTAGAATGATAGATCTGTCAACAGCAGTTTACTGATAGATTCGAATTAGCAACAGGCTATTGTTTTTCTATATTGCATAGAAGGATAAAAAAACATATATAGTAAGTGTAAACAACAAAAAGATGATAGATTAGACATTTGCTGACAATATATCTAAAGTTTATTTGAAGTTGGAGAAATTTTATCAACAGAATAATGGCATTGTTGTTGTTTTTTTATTTTATTATTATTATTATTACAATTTGAGAATAACCAGTTGGAGTATCGCTGTCTCCAATGTACTTTGTCAGATGTAGCAGAGCTGAGATTAGAATTAGGCAAAACTTAGTATGATATCAAAATATGTAATTTGTGGTCTGACGTAAGACTGAAGAAATCCTACTGCATTATTATAACTTAATATCTCTGCGACATGTGTAAAAATATCAGAAAGTACTTACTGTAGTAGTCATTTGTGTTGCAGTTGTCTCCTGTACAGCATTGATAATTAGTTCTTACTTCTCTATTATACAAATTTGAGATGTATTCTGTCCTGTCGTAGGATACGAAGAGATTGCAGCCTTTTCTAATGGAGTAATATATGGTATTGTCTGGCACAAGAAGAGGGTTAGTAATCAGAAATGATCAGGTCAATGTCAAAGTAACAGGTCAAAGTGAAATTTTTTACTGCAGAGGAGGACAGTGGCGTGTATAGAAGAGACGAGGACTCTCCGCAAATATCAAAATGGATCCCCTATATTGCCACCGGTATCTGCCATACAGGACAGAAGGGACAGAAGGGCCAGGTGTTTGTCTTTCTCTCCATGCCCGTTGCTTTTGAAGACAAGCTTTTAGGGCATGCAGATGTCATAAAAAGAAGTCCCCGCACTCGGGTCCCCCCTCTCGTAATCAGAGAGGATTACCACTAACAAAAAGTGTCTTTCGCTCTTGTAGGACCTGGCTCTTACATGTAAAACATGGTGGGCGGCTCCTTTGAATGGCTGGGATGTAATGTTACAAAGTATGGGCAATACCGTCCAACTAGAGGAATAATGTAAGGTAGATAATGTCTAAAATGTTCATAAATAAAAAAGTGCGGCTATCGGATTAAAAATAATGTTTTTTTTGCTCTGTAGGGCCCCTCTTCTGTGGGAATTGGTGGTATTTGAGCATGGTACAGCACAAGGAGAATTGGCATACAAGGCATAGATGACATTATTATGCTTTTTAGTCTAACATGCCCCCTTTGCATTCATCACAGTTGTACCCAATGCTTTGCCTTCAAACACTATTAAGCATGTAAAAGTTTTTGCAATTCTTCTTTAAAAGAGAATTAAAGCGGAAGTGACCCTTTATTAGTGTGAAGTGTAGAACTAAAAAAAAAGAAATAACATATGATATATTGAGAACTTAGTATGACTCACCGACATTATAGTACTCGGAGACCACCAAACATTGAGTACAGTTTGGACACAATACTGAGACCCCCACACATGTTTTACCGTCTTGTTTGATACATTGAAGACATTTAAGATCAAGAAGACCTAGGAGACAGAACATTATCTTATTATGGGATTATTTTAATTTTTAAAAACGTATTATAAGTTAGTAAAGAGAGTGAAACCCAATGGAGAGAAAACAACATAAAGTCGGATTGTCCTCCTCCGAGTGACCAGCTTCAAGGTGAAATGATTCCTCCCATGGGAACAGGATCCATAGACTTATATTCAAAGAGGGAGCAATATACAAAGCAAATAAATTAGAATATGAGACCTGCTGAGATGTTCCCTTTAATCTACATAACATACTTAGAGTTACATTTTGGCCTTTAAGTAAAATCTTTTAGACCCCAGTTGAGTGTTGAAGGACTCCATCATACTGGTGACTGTCTTTAGATAGGACATATAGAATACATCTATAAGGAGTAATATACAACACCTATACTATGCATATACAGTCATCTACTTGGATGAGTCTACAGGAAGAGTCTACCTACCACAACAGATATTGTCTTACCTGTGCATGAGATGGCAGAGAAGAAGGTAAGAGAGATGATGAAGGATCTCATCATGGCCGAGGCAAAGTGAAGTTACACAATTCTGATTCTCTGTATGTGGGATACATGTGACTATTGTATTTATATGCTGAAATCTTGGCTGGGTCCCTACTTGTATTAAATGAGTTATCATGTGTCAAGTTCTCCTCTATGCAAGAGCAAGCTTCATGTCATTGTGTTTTCGACCTACTAACTACTGCCAAGTTAACTCATTGGAGGGTTATTTTTCAAAATGTTTTTGACTTCTCTAAAGATGCAAATAAACACCGGGGAAGGTTGGTTGAATCCGCCACTTTCGGCAAGATTGGTGGACTGTGTAATAGATAAGGGGGTGTCCCAACTTTTATCCCAGATATCAGAGGAAAAGAATATCGGGCGTATTGGATTTAATATGCCTATTTTTTGTTCCACAGGAGATAATCCTGTGCTAGAGGAGTCTTGCAGTGGCTTATGTTCCTTCTCCCCAATGTAAACACATGCATGCTTGGTTGAGCCTGCGAGTGCATGGGAAATGGAAAAGAATAGCAGTCGGCTGTTAAAAGTGTATGGGCACGTTAATAATGAGCTACATGTTGACATTATGGTACCTGACTGACAGACCAGGCATCCGGCTAAGCTACATTTCGTGTTGGGCAAGTTAAATTGAATAGATCTGGAAATGATTATGTGTGGCTCAAGGGAAAGGAATGGGATGCTACAGCTCTGATCCAACACAAGGAGATGTCTACTCATTTTATATATATATATATATATATATACATATATATATATATATATATATATATATATAATTACTTTCTGTTGAAGATTTAACCCCTTAGCGATCAGCCTATTTTAGGCTTTAATGACCAAGCAATTTTTTTTTTGTTTTTCCATAGTCTCATTCAAAGAGTCATACCTTTCTTATTTTTCCATTGACATGGCTGTATAAGGACTTTTTTTTTTTTTTTGGAACAAGTTGTATTTTTTAATGCCACCATTTTGTGGTACATATAATTTATTGATTAACTTTTTTATCAACTCTTTTAACCTGTTCCCGTACCTTGACGTAACTGCACGTCAAGGTGAGCGGTAACTTTGCGCACCTTGATGTGTGTGTGTGTGTGTGTGTGTGTGTGTGTGTGTATGTATATACAGTATGTGTGTATGTATATACAGTGTGTGTGTATGTATGTATGTATGTATGTATGTATAGTGTGTGTATGTATATATATATATAGTGTGTATGAATGTATATATAGTGTGTGTATGTATGTATGTATATATAGTGTGTATATGTACATATATATATATATATATATATATATATATAGTGTGTGTATGCATGTATATATAGTGTGTGTCTGTGTGTATGTATAAACTACAGTTCAAAAGTTTAGGGTATGTGCACACGATGAGTGGCTTTTACGTCTGAAAAGACAGACTGTTTTCAGGAGAAAACAGCTGCCTCGTTTCAGACGTAAATGCTGCTCCTCGTATTATGCGAGGCGTCTGTGACGCTCGTAAATCTTGAGCTGCTCTTAATTGACTTCAATGAAGAACGGCTCAAATTACGTTGCAAAGAAGTGTCCTGCACTTCTTTGCCGAGGCAATCAATTTACAGGTCGTCTGCACAGTACATCGGCAAACCCATTCAAATGAATGGGCAGATGTTTGCCGACGTATTGTAGCCCTATTTACAGGCGTAAATAGAGACATAATACGCCTCATTTACGCCTGCAAATAGGTTGTGTGAACCCAGCCTGAGGGTCACTTAGAAATGTCCTTATTTTTAAAATAAAAGCACTGTTTTTTTCAATGAAGATAACATTAAATGAATCATAAATACACTCTATACATTGTTAATGTGCTAAATGACTATTCTAGCTGCAAACGTCTGGATTTTAATTCAATATCTACATAGGTGTACAGAGGCCCATTTCCAGCAACCATCACTCCAGTGTTCTAATGTTACATTGTGTTTGCTAACTGTGTTAGAAGGCTAATGGACGATTAGAAAACACTTGAAAACCCTTGTGCAATTATGTTAGCACCGCTGTAAACAGTTTTGCTGTTTAGAGGAGCTATAAAACTGACCTTCCTTTGAACTAGTTGAGAATCTGGAGCATTACATTTGTGGGTTCGATTAAACTCTCAAAATGGCTAGAAAAAGAGAGCTTTCATCTAAAACTGGACAGTCTATTCTTGTTCTTAGAAATGAAGGCTATTCCATGCGAGAAATTGCAAAGAAACTGAAGATTTCCTACAACGGTGTGTACTACTCCCTTCAGAGGACAGCACAAACAGGCTCTAACCAAAGTAGAAAGAGAAGTGGGAGGCCCCGCTGCACAACTGAGCAACAAGACAAGTACATTAGAGTCTCTAGTCTGAGAAATAGACGCCTCACAGGTCCTCAACTGGCAGCTTCATTAAAAAGTACACGCAAAACATCAGTGTCAACATCTACAGTGAAGAGGCGACTCCGGGATGCTGGCCTTCAGGGCAGAGTGGCAAAGAAAAAGCCATATCTGAGACTGGCTAATAAAAGGAAAAGATTAATATGGGCAAAAGCACACAGACATTGGACAGAGGAAGATTGGAAAAAAGTGTTATGGACAGACGAATCGAAGTTTGAGGTATTTGGATCACACAGAAGAACATTTGTGAGACGCAGAACAACTGAATAGATGCTGGAAGAGTGCCTGACGCCATCTGTCAAGCATGGTGGAGGTAATGTGATAGTCTGGGGTTGCTTTTGTGCTGGTAAAGTGGGAGATTTGTACAAGGTAAAAGGGATTTTGAATAAGGAAGGCTATCACTCCATTTTGCAACGCCATGCCATACCCTGTGGACAGCGCCTGATTGGAGCCAATTTCATCCTACAACAGGACAATGACCCAAAGCACACCTCCAAATGATGCAAGAACTATTTAGGGAAGAAGCAGGCATCTGGTATTCTATCTGTAATGGAGTGGCCAGCGCAGTCACCAGATCTCAACCCCATAGAGCTGTTGTGGGAGCAGCTTGACTGTATGGTACGCAAGAAGTGCCCATCAAGCCAATCCAACTTGTGGGAGGGGCTTCTGGAAGCATGGGGTGAAATTTCTCCCGATTACCTCAGCAAATTAACAGCTAGAATGCCAAAGGTCTGCAATGCTGGAATTGCTGCAAATGGAGCATTCCAAGACCAAAGCAAAGTCTGAAGGAGAAAATTATTATTTGAAATAAAAATCATTATTTCTAACCTTGTCAATGTCTTGGCTATATTTTCTAGTCATTTTGCAACTCATTTGATAAATATAAGTGTGAGTTTTCATGGAAAACATAAAATTGTCTGGGTGACTGTTATGGAATAAATATATGTATAATGTATCTGGGACCTCAATGAGTGCAATGCTGAAGAGTAGAACATGTATTAGAATATATGTTGGGTATGTGATGGTATAGAACAACCTATAATCAATGATATAAGTGTAATGTATGCACTACTTCAAGGTAGAAGGATAAACGAGTCTATATTTTGGGTATTATTGAAAGGTTATGGAATGTAATAATCTGCAGATGTTCTGCAGAAACTGGAAATTGCGAATTCATTATGTTATGAGGGTACTACCAGGAACTAGGGGGTTTGTTTGCAGGATGGTTTGTTTCTGGGCGTACAGCCAAGATAGATATGGGTAGAACACCGGATTAAAAACTAGATGTAAGGAATAAGAATAATGTACGTAGAGATAAGAATAATGAGGAAAGAAACCACAAGAATGTATATGTGTCTGCACGTAATTATATGATATTTTTACTATATAAACTCTGTGTCTCTGCAAATAAAGTCAGAAGTATTTTTGCCTTGAGAAACGTCTCAGTGTGTCTTTGCTTCTCCGAGCTCGCACCCCCCCCACCTGATTTGAACCTGCATGGAGATCAAGGCGTAACGTGACCTCATTGCGATCACAGAAATTGGCGCCCGAAACAGGGACTTGACCAGAAGGACGGCACCCCACCTAGGGGATCTCCCGGGACTAGAGTGGCGACTCTCCAGACTAAGGAACGTGCAGACCACTGCTGCAGCAAGGTAAGAAGACTTAATTCTTACAAACTCTGCTCTGCACCTTCCTGTCTGGTAGGTCACCTTCCCGGTAGTACTCCTGAGGAATAGAGGGGCCACATGAGGGTATTTTTAGTGTAAAAATCTGGTCAAGTCTATATGTAATCCTACCCTCAGGATAAAGTGCCTGATCTCCATGACAGTATTTGTATGAATGTTGTAGAAACCCAGTTTTGTGTCACAAATGCATTTTAGAATAAGGAAATTGTTTTTGGAAAAAACTTCCGATAATCCGGCAAATTACCAGAAACATGTGTACATGCTTCAGGTGACTACGGGGATTATGATAGGCTAAATTTAAGCCCGGAAATCGAAAATTTTGTGCAATCTGATAATCCGGAAAAATGCCGAAAATGTGTGTACAGCATTGAGGTACTTGCGGGGATTATCATGCACTGATTTTCAGCTCAAAATTCCAGAATTTTCTGCAATCCGATAATCCGGCATGTCAAATGAACAGCTTGATTTTACGTTTGCCTTATTATTTGGATCAGGAATATTTGTCATATTACTGTTATGGTGTGGAGGATATCTCCTTGAGTGGTGTTTAAAGTGAATAAGAAGAAAGTAAGCTAGTTATAAAAGGAATTTAATTCTCTGGCCAGAGTAGAAGAAGGTTTAAAAGGGTTTTGAGGGGATAAGTAACTGTATAAAATAGGTGAGAAAGGTAGTGTGGGACTTTCCCTAACAGCCAATAGCCATAGTGTTTGTTAGTGAAGATAAAAACTGAGAGAGAAGGGTAAGAGTCCCCTCCATCATAGCAGGGCTATGGGAAACAGTCACGGCAAACGAGAGTTTGAGGTATGGCATATGGGTGAGCAAGCACCTGTTAAAAGGGTGTAAGCTTACTAGGGGATCGTAAATCCAGAAATTCACCTATCAGGAAAACTACCCCCTACATAACTTAGGGTCTGCCTATAGGCGACCACTTATAACTAGACAATGGGGAACTGGTGTCCCTATTAAGTACGGAAATTAGAAACTGTCTAAAACAGATGAGAATGGAATTCGTCTGTCAGCTAAAATCTGTAACAAGAGTAAGTACGGAAGCTAGAAACTGTCTAAAATAGATGAGAATGGAATTCGTCTGTCAGCTAAAATCTGTAACAGGAGTAAGTACGGAAACTAGAAACTGTATAAAACAGATGAGAATGGAATTCATCTGTCAGTAGCTAGAATCTGTAACAAGAGTACGAGATGAGCACCCCAAAGGACAAACCGCCAAACAGGTAGTAGCAGAAAGAGAAGGTAAAAAGGCAACGCAGGGAACGAAGAAAAAATAAATAAAAAAAAATAAATAATGAAAGCATGTGGTCTAGAATCCCATGGACGGTTAGACGCAGAAAAATGGAATGAATGTTGTGACACAAAACGTGGATGGTTGAAAGATAAAAAGTTACAGGGGAAAGCAGAAGCATGGAGAAAAGTGTCAGAAGTAGTAGTTGTTTTAATGTTGCAAATGACCTTATAGTAAATTCCCATACGATATAATTTAGAATCAACTAGTGTGACAAGAGAAGGGGGAGGTGAAGAACAGCTGCTAGTGAGATAAGAAATGTAATCTTGTTCTTGAAATGAATGGACACAACATTAAATGCTGATATAGATATTTTGTATGACTTTGTGTCATTTTGTAGATTGAATCAGGAAAAGTGATAAATGTAATAATGTATAAGCAGTCCTTCACAGCCAAACCACCAGACACCTCTGTCTTATATTATGAGACCCTTGATCCTGTCATACATTCTGCACAGAGTGCAGAGTTGCTTGCCCTGATCAAGGCATGAAAACTGGCAGAGGGAAAAAGAGGAGGGCGGCTCCAAGCCGCAGATTGGGCAAAAGGTATTCTGGAGAACAAAGGGAAGTTGGAAGGTAGAAAGTTGATGAAAAGTGCTTTAGAGAGATTTGCAGAAGAGGAAGTTAGGAATAAGAAATGTATTGTATGTATTAGAGAACAGGACCAGCAGACGCCCGGTAATGGCGTCCGTACCTCATGTTGAGTGTGTCCTCATTGTTGGTGGGAAACCCCCTGCGCACTGTTTCCAATGGGAGAGGCTGCCCCCCCCCTGCCCCTGATGTGGCCACGCCCGGCCCAACCAAATCAGTATGAAATAATCACCTTGTTAATTTTGTCATTTGTAGTGTCTTTTCTATTTACAGAAGTTCCAGTTTTAGTTCACTGATGAAACAACACGTCATCATAATATAGAGATGGTGGCCGTCAGATTGTACTGTTAAACATTAACGTAGATAATTCTTATACAATGGTGTGATGAATGATTGCAGATACGTATGTTGTTTTGCCGGCATTGAAAGTGTTAAGATTGTGAGAAGTTGTGAGAAATGAGTTTGTGACCCCCCTCCCTCCCCCCTAAAGTGTGCTGTGTTTGGGAGGAGGAGGAGGGGGGCTGACTGGGTGCAGTCTGCAGGGCTGATGAGACCAAGGGATTTCAATATGCACTGCTGAGATATATATATATCAGTAATGTGTACAAACTGAAATACATTTCTTCTCTTTTGCGCAAGCGCTGTTGGTTATAAAAGTTACGATATTTATGTGTTATGATGTGATCAGATTTCATGTGTTTTGATGTTAATTCAGATGTATTAAACTACAGATACGGTGAGACACGGGGGTTTGAAAATGTATGTGCCCCCACCGTTATACTGTTTATTGGTTTGCAGTAATTAATGTTATCAGAGATAATATTTTCTGTTTTATTGAATAACTAACTACAATTGTTTTATTTTTGATTTCACACATGAGTTATGTTATTGTAAAGATTAAATGTTTGTCAGGAAAAAGTTATTTTTGTTTCAGGCTGTTGTACATTACAAGGGGTTAAATTAGTGTTATGTTGAGATGTAGTTTTGAACTCTGCTACATCACTCTCGCAGAGTCCACAAAGGGGGGAAGGGTGAAGGAACTGATCAGGTACAATTTTGGTTTATGTGTAAGAGACCATCCCCCTCCAGCAAAGTTACACAGGAGGCGATGTGACGTCACTCACACGAGTTTTTATGGATTTAGATGAGGGAGAAGGCAAAACAAAATTTGTCTGGACATTGTTAATTTGATGTAAAGTTTTTGGGAATGTTTTATTTTTATTAATCAAGTATTTGCAGAACCTGATAAAAGTGAGATTCTCAAAGTATTCTGCATTATCAGCTGAATGAGGAGGAGTTGTGTTTGGTAGCGGCTTGTGACACCAATCCATGGAGTACCTCTACGCAAGCATATACTTTGTACTGTACTGAACAAAATGGACATGACACTGCGGTTCTCACACAAAGTCATGGACCACAGCAGCGCCCGGTAGCATATTATTCAGCTAGACTAGACCCTGGGGCCCGAGGTTCCCCATCATGTGTGAGAGCTATCATTGCTGTAAATTCAATGTTAAACAAGGCCTCAGATTTGGTCCTGGCATTTCCACCACATGATATTACTGCTATTCTAACTCAAGTACAACCGAAGCATTTGTCCACTGCAAGACATTTGAGATTAACCTGTGCTCTTCTTCTTCCTGAGCAGGTTACTTTACACCGCTGTACTACATTGAACCCAGCTACCTTACTGCCTTTGGAGCAAGGGGGAGAAGACGTAGGTAAAGTATGGTCACAATTTTTGCCTGAAACTGATGAACATGATTGTATGGCCCTTATGGCCCAGGAAACAGTGGGCTTTGCACATATGAAAGATACCCCACTCCAAAACCCAGACCTAAGACTCTTTGTGGATGGTTCAAGGTATTGTGTAGAAGGATCTTTTCTTACAGGATATGCAGTAACCACCGAAGATGTAGTCCTAGAAGCAGCCTCCTTACCAGCGTCCCGCTCAGCACAAGAAGCGGAGCTTAAGGCCCTGGCAGCAGCATGCCAACATGCAGAAGGAAAGACAGCAAATATATACACTGACTCTCGATATGCTTTTGGGATTGCACACGATTATGGCCCCATATGGAAGGCTAGACAGTTTTTGACCTCTGCAGGTACACCTGTAAAGAATGCAGACTTTGTAAAATACTTGATGGCGACCCTGATGTTACCTACAGAAGTAGCAGTAGTAAAAATTAAAGCTCACACTAAGGTGAGTTCACCAGAGACAAAAGGGGAAATGCCCTGGCAGACGAAGCAGCAAAGCAAGCAGCACAGAAGCTACCCGTGTTAGCAGCCGTATGTCAGATAAAAGATCCAGAGGAAACAAGACCAGCTGTAAGCCCGGAACTACTGCAAAAACTTCAAGGACAAGCAACAGAAGAAGAAAAAGACAAGTGGACGGCCCAAGGAGCAACGCTACGAAAAGATGGCCTCTGGCAATGCAAGAATAAACTGTGCCTGCCTAAGACAATGTTCCCAATGATGGCCCAGATAACACATGGAGAGACACACCAGTCAAAAACGGCAATGATGGGCTTGGTAAACAAGGTGTGGTATGCCCCAGGGTTTAGTGTGATGGCCAGCAGTTTTACACAAGGATGCATGATCTGTGCAACACATAATATTGGAAGAACTGTAAAAGTACCACAGAAGCACACACCCAGACCTATATATCCGTTCCAGAGACTGCAGATAGACTATATTCAATTACCAAAAGTCGGTACCTATGAGTATGTGCTTGTTTGTATTGATCTCTTTTCAGGATGGCCAGAAGCTTTTCCAATAACCAAAGCTACAGCCGTAGCCACAGCAAAGAAACTGATCAACGAGGTGGTGTGCAGATATGGAGTTCCAGAGATGATCGAGAGCGACAGAGGAACTCATTTTACGGGTGAAATCATGAACTATGTGTTGTCAGCTCTAGGCATAAGTCAAGCCCTACATACACCATACCATCCACAAAGTAGTGGGAAGGTTGAGAGACTAAATGGGACTCTCAAATTGAAAATCCAAAAAGCAATGGTAGAAACCGGGAAACCATGGACCGAGTGTCTACCATTAGCCTTGTTCTCAGTAAGATACACGCCCACAAAAAGAACAGGTCTCAGCCCATATGAGATCTTATTTGGGTCGGCTCCCAGATTAGGATGTTATTTTCCACAGGTGCTCCAAATGCAGTATGGTAGACTAACAGATTATGTATCAACGTTGAACAAACAATTGACCAAGGTGCATGCACAAGTTTTTGTTTCCATTCCAGATCCTGATTCAGTTGAAGGGACGCATAAGCTAGAACCAGGAGATTGGGTCGTTGTCAAAAGACACGTGAGGAAAAGTCTAGACCCAAGATTTGACGGACCGTTTCAAGTCCTTTTCAAGTTTTACTCGTTACAAGCACCTCAGTGAAGCTCGAAGGAAAGGCAAGCTGGATTCACGCCAGTCATTGTAAAAAGGTTCTTCAGCCAGAAGAATGAAGATCTTTGCGGTTGTTGCGGCGGTTGTTGCGTGTGCTCTTATACAAAAAGGCAGAACTGCTACTCCTGTACACGTAATCAGTACAGAATCACTGGAACAGTTCAGGACAGGGTGGGCGAATGCCACAGTGGATAGAAAGCAGGGTAACTACACCTGTAAGGCCAATGCCCCGTGTTATACTACAAATGTGACTACAACCGAAGGGACTTGGAAAAAAGGACCACATGGAGGGACTGTGTACCTTCACATAGACAAAACAGCCAACATTAGCATACAAGAAGAGACGCCGGGGCTGTTGCTTTGTTGTTATGAACCAGATTTACAGTATCGACAGAAATATACAACCAGTAAAAATAGAAACAAAATGATAAATAAGACTTATGAAAGATGCAACAAGGAGAGGCTCAACTCTACGATTGTAATAAAAGAAACTGATGGGATGATATTATGTATGAATAATAGCGAAATAAGAAATAGAAGATATTTTGTATTCTTGATAACAATTTTAAGAGATAGTTTTAAGCCACATATAACAGTACAAAGTCTGGAAAGAATCGCACACACTTGTAAGAGCGCTGTAACCCAACAGCAGAAAAAGAATGTACACTTCAATATTTCCTTCCCTGAATCCCCCTGCTGTCATAGACAAAAAAGAGAATGGCATGACCCGCTATTAGGAGGGGTAGGAACGGGATTAGGAGTATTGAATGGTATACAGTTAGAAACAGTTATGAACAAATGAAACTCAGTGGGAGACGACACATCTACTGCATTAAGGAGAGGTGCCTCATGGTTACCTACTACCTTTGCCATACAACAGAAAGGGTTAACTATAGATGAACTGTTTCTAAATGTTTTTAATGAAAGTATGCTAACCGAATATAGAACATTACAGAATGTATCAACTTTAGTAAATTGGACAGTATGTACGCTTAAAACGATGTGGCAACAAGAACAGATGAATAAATTGTTTAGTAGTCATGTTAGGCAATGGACAGACATTCTGCCCATAGGAAAGAGAAATGATACGTGGTTATTGTTACAGCCTGAGTATACTGAGTGTACACCTAAATGGTGTGCAGGAAGACTAATAGCATTTCATGTGAAAAATCCTACTCTATTATGCAAATTTATTGTTATGCCAATGGTAATGATTGATCCGGTGACATTATTAGGACAATATTGGATGCCGGAAATGAAAGGAACACACATAGATTCTCAAAATAAGACAAGGAATATAGATTTGTGCCAGTTATCAGAGCAAGGATATGTATGTAATCAGCAGTCAGGGATATATGAACCCTGTCTAATGCAGCACCAGGATAATGTATGCGCACTCACTATAATCCCAGAAGCTAACCTACAGGTATATATTGAAGTAGGTCCACAGCATGTATGTTTAATAACTAACAACAAGCAGACCCTTAGCCAGTTTAATCTCATGGGACCATTTTCAGGATGTCTATACAATGTGACGCATTTGACTTGGGGGAACCAAACTATAGTGTTCCTGCCTACTTTAGAAGAAATAATGTCCACTGTATGGGTACCTGAACCTTTGCCCTATGGAAATTTTAGTTTGCCACTGGAAGAGTTAAAACAAGTGTTACAAAAGTCTAAAGACGTAAAGAAATTGATAGCAGCCCATAATGTAACTCTAAGTAAAGTGAAAGTATTGGCTACAATAGCAGCTAAGGAAGTAATAAATTTATCGTCAGCAATAAAAGATGCCAGTGCCCATCACTGGTATGACATATTTACAGGATTTTCCCCCACTGCCACTAAGATACTGCATGTGTTATTCCAACCCTTGATATGTTTCATAATATTGTTTATATTGCTTACATGTTTCAATTGTTATACATTTTGCAAAATAAGGGAAGCATTCAATCAGAGGCCTATACATTATGATGAAAGAGTGTTGTGAGATTACCCCACCTACATACCTGTGTGAATCAAGTGAAGAAATGGATCGAAGCCTTGCTATCAGGAGATAGAAGTAGCATTGGAATTTAGGTGTTGGTAAAATCACAAAAGGAGGGATTGTTATGGAATAAATATATGTATAATGTATCTGGGACCTCAATGAGTGCAATGCTGAAGAGTAGAACATGTATTAGAATATATGTTGGGTATGTGATGGTATAGAACAACCTATAATCAATGATATAAGTGTAATGTATGCACTACTTCAAGGTAGAAGGATAAACGAGTCTATATTTTGGGTATTATTGAAAGGTTATGGAATGTAATAATCTGCAGATGTTCTGCAGAAACTGGAAATTGCGAATTCATTATGTTATGAGGGTACTACCAGGAACTAGGGGGTTTGTTTGCAGGATGGTTTGTTTCTGGGCGTACAGCCAAGATAGATATGGGTAGAACACCGGATTAAAAACTAGATGTAAGGAATAAGAATAATGTACGTAGAGATAAGAATAATGAGGAAAGAAACCACAAGAATGTATATGTGTCTGCACGTAATTATATGATATTTTTACTATATAAACTCTGTGTCTCTGCAAATAAAGTCAGAAGTATTTTTGCCTTGAGAAACGTCTCAGTGTGTCTTTGCTTCTCCGAGCTCGCACCCCCCCCACCTGATTTGAACCTGCATGGAGATCAAGGCGTAACGTGACCTCATTGCGATCACAGTGACCCCAAAGTTTTGAACGGTAGTGTATATATATATATATATATATAATGATTAGACATCTCCTTGTGTTGGATCAGAGCTGTAGCATCCCATTCCTTTCCCTTGAGCCACACATATTAATTTCCAGGTCTATTCAATTTAACTTGCCCAACACGAAATGTAGCTTAGCCGGATGCCTGGTCTGTCAGTCAGGTACCATAATGTCACCATGTAGCTCATTATTAAGGTGCCCATACACTTTTAACAGCCGACTACTATTCTTTTCCATTACCCATACACTCACAAGCTCAACCAAGCATGCATGTGTTTACAATGGGGAGAAGGAACATAAGCCACTGCAAGACTCCTCTAGCACAGGATTATCTCCTGTGGAACAAAAATTAGGCATATTAAATCCAATACGCCTGATATTTTTTTCCTCTGATATCTGAGATAAAAGTTGGGACACCCCCTTATCTATTACAGAGTCCACCAATCTTGCCGAAAGTGGTGGATTCAACTAACTTCCCCCGGTGTTTATTTGCATCTTTAGAGAAGTCAAAAACATTTTGAAAAATAACCCTCCAATGAGTTAACTTGGCAGTAGTTAGTAGGTCAAAAACACAATGACATGAAGCTTGCTCTTGCATAGAGGAGAACTTGACACATGATAACTCATTTAATACAAGTAGGGACCCAGCCAAGATTTCAGCATATAAATACAATAGTCACATGTATCCCACATACAGAGAGTCAGAATTGTGTAACTTCACTTTGTCTCCGCCATGATGAGATCCTTCATCATCTCTCTTACCTTCTTCTCTGCCATCTCATGCACAGGTAAGACAATATCTGTTGTGGTAGGTAGACTCTTCCTGTAGACTCATCCAAGTAGATGACTGTATATGTATAGGATAGGTGTTGTATATTACTCCTTATAGATGTATTCTATATGTCCTATCCAAAGACAGTCACCAGTATGATGGACTCCTTCAACACTCAACCGGGGTCTAAAAGATTTTACTTAAAGGCAAAAATGTAACTCTAAGTATATTATGTAGATTAAAGGGAACATCTCAGCAGGTCTCATATTCTAATTTATTTCTTTGTATATTGCGCCCTCTTTGAATATAAGCCTATGGATCCTGTTCTCTTGGGAGGAATCATTTCACCTTGAAGCTGGTCACTCGGAGGAGGACAATGTTTTCTCTCCATTGGGTTTCACTGTCTTTACTAACTATTAATACGTTTTTAAAAATTAAAATAATCCCATAATAAGATAATGTTCTGTCTCCTAGGTTTTGCTCTGAAATGTCTTCAATGTATCAAACAAAACGGTAAAACATGTGTGGGGGTCTCAGTTGTGTGTCTCTTTTCTCAATGTTTGGTGGTCTCTGAGTACTATCATTTCGGTGAGTCATACTAAGTTCTCAATATATCATATGTTATTTCTTTTTTTTTAGTTCTACACTTCACACTAATAAAGGGTCACTTCCGCTTTAATTCTTTTAAAGAAGAATTGCAAAAACTTTTACATGCTTAATAGTATTTGGAGGCAAAGCATTGGGTACAACTGTGATGAATGCAAAGGGGGCATGTTAGACTAAAACGCATAATAATGTCATCTATGCCTTGTATGCCAATTCTCCTTGTCCTGTTCCATGCTCAAATACCACCATTTCCCACAGAAGAGGGGCCCTACAGAGCAAAAAAAAAACAACTTTATTTTTAATCCGATAGCCGCACTTTTTTATTTATGAACATTTTAGAATTTTCCTACCTTACATTATTCCTCTAGTTGGACGGTATTGCCCATACTTTGTAACATTACATCCCAGCCATTCAAAGGAGCCGCCCACCATGTTTTACATGTAAGAGCCAGGTCCTACAAGAGCGAAAGACACTTTTTGTTAGTGGTAATCCTCTCTGATTACGAGAGGGGGGACCCGAGTGCGGGGACTTCTTTTTATGACATCTGTATTCCCTAAAAGCTTGTCTTCAAAGGCAACGGTCATTGAGAGAAAGACAAACACCTGGCCCTTCTGTCCCTTCTGTCCTGGATGGCAGATACCGGTGGCAATATAGGGGATCCATTTTGATATTTGCGGAGAGTCCTCGTCTCTTCTATACACGCCACTGTCCTCCTCTGCAGTAAAAAATATCACTTTGACCTGTTACTTCGACATTGACCTGATCATTTCTGATTACTAACCCTCTTCTTGTGCCAGACAATGCCACATATTACTCCATTAGAAAAGGCTGCTCTTCCAGCGGATCCAGCGACAGGACAGAATACATCTCAAATTTATATAATAGAGAAGTAAGAACAAATTATCAGTGCTGTACAGGAGACAACTGCAACACAAATGACTACTACAGTAAGTACTTTCTGATATTTTTACACATGTCGCAGAGATATTAAGTTATAATAATGCAGTAGGTTTTCTTCAGTCTTACGTCAGACCACAAATTACATATTGTGATATCATACTAAGTTTTGCCTAATTCTAAACTCAGCTCTGCTACATCTGATAAAGTACATTGGAGACAGCGATACTCCAACTGGTTATTCTCAAATTATAATAATAATTAAAAAAAAAAAACAACAACAATGCCATTATTCTGTTGATAAAATTTCTCCACAGTATTTCCACTTTTAAAAATGTAAAGTGAAGCTCCACCTTCAAATAAACTTTAGATATATTGTCAGCAAATGTCTAATCTATCATCTTTTTGTTGTTTACACTTACTATATACGTTTTTTTATCCTTCTGTGCAGTATAGAAAAACAATAGCCTGTTGCTAATTCGAAACTATCAGTAAACTGCTGTTGACAGATCTATCATTCCAATGATATGTTCTTTTTCGGTGCTTATATAGTAGATAACTGCATGCTGCTGTATATGGGCTATAGATTTGATTTAGTCTTTATTAACACCTTAGCACCCCCTGTAGCTCATGTTATTAACACATGGACAAAATATCACTGCTAGGATTCTTCGTTATTTAATCAGACCATTAAGATATTAATGTGTTAATAAATATCAGGTATTCATGAGTTAGTGATCTCGGCTGTCATTGGTATACTCAATAATTAGGATACAAATAAAGTTAAAATAAAATCTGTCAAGAGCAGCCTCGTTATGGTTTCCATGTAGTAATAAACTTTTTTTACACAATGATCAGTGACTACATCTCATCTACAGCGCAGTGTAGTCTTGTAGAGTCACTAAGCCACTTCATGTCTCATTTCTGTTTAATATTAGAGACTCAGACTGACCTTATCCCTTCCCCACCTCTGTCTTCTAGTGCCCCCTGAGCAAATACAGCGCAATGGAAGGCTGTGCACCTCTTGTTCTGGATATGGATTGCAAGAATGTGTCAGTAACCGCACCGTTACATGTTTAAATCAAGAAGACCAATGTTTTAATTATATTGGAGTATTTAAAGATCCAGGTATTATATCTATTTTATTATCTATATACTGTATTATCTATCATATACTGTATAATGTCTGATTTATATTGATGACTTGTAGCATCCTGAGAGGTGCCAAGATACATTAGATGAGAATGCTAAAGCCCCAGTCATCAGCTGTTTTCTATGAGGGAAAGCAGCAGCAAGTGTAGAATTTCCATGCAGCGCCTTCACAGGAGAAATTAAGCATTACACGTGTTGGGTCCTCCAGAGTGAGGAAGGCTGGTTGTCACTTTCTGCTCTAGCTAATAGATGACGAAGCTGATGGGGGAATTCATTGTTCAGTATTACCTAATAGGATATTCAATAAAAGATTTTCTAATTTAGACAAACCTTTAATACACATACATACAGATTTTATTTGCAATTAGCGGTCAATGTTTTTTTTACTGAAGCAGTTTTAGGTTCTAAATGCAAGATAATTTTGTTGATCACTTATTTCAATCGCAGGAGTGATCTCATAATGATATACGGGATATGCAAGGAATTCAATTTACCTACAGTTTATTTATTTTTTTGCAGCCTTTCAGACATTGCTTTATGGCAGTCTTTACCCTCTATTGCATGGACAGAATACAGGCTTTCATAAATGGTCGCCTGTGTTTTGCTGGTAAATTTTCAGGATAATATTTGGAATTTTAAATGTCTTAAATTTTCCTAGTATAAAGGTCAAGATTCGGCAAAGCGTACCTCCTGACAGTCCAGGTTTTTGCAGAACTGTCCTGCAAGTGGGACCACAATGAGTCCTGTCTTATTTGCATAAAAAAGGGTGTTTCCGTTTTTGGAGGAATTCTGTTCAGAACAGGGGCATGGCTTGAACTGTTCTTTCATATCTCCAATTACCGGGAGGTATGAACATAAATGACATCACTGAATAATCTCTAATATTCTTTATTTACAGGTAATATTATCCGAGAACAAAATGCAAAGGGGTGCATATCTCCTATGGCTTGTTTATTAAAGTTTGATATGCTGATTGGACCTCTAAAAGTTCTGACTATGAAATGGGAGTGCATTCCATAACAAAATGTTGTAAAGGTTGTAACTAAAACCTAATAAAGCATTCAAGTCAATGTGTGCCAAAATATGTCGCAAATAGGGAAAATATTCACCTAGGTCCTCCCTGCAGGTCTCTGGTCCAAGGCTTCCTACAGTCTAATCTCCAAGGCACAGGTGCTAAGAGTGGGTCATGTCAGAAAGATGGTGGATGCCCAGGTCTCGGTAGTCCAGAGCTAGAACTAATGAGGGGAAGGCAGAGTAGGTAGCCGCCTAGGGCACCATTGAGGGGAGGAGGGAGCAATTTCTGGAATAAAAAAGAAAATCACTTTCCTAATGCTATAGGTGCTGGGGTACAATGAGTGTTCACCTTTAGTGAGGGGATAGCTGGAATAATTATTCACTGTCTGATAGCCCCCCCCCCCCCCCCACTACTGTAACCAATTTTCACTTCCCTGTAGCCTAGGATTGAGTGGCAGCATATATACAGCTACAAATGCAGTCACTAGACAACGCAGCCATTATCATTGGCTATTATAACGTAAGTTTGTGCCACCATCAATGCCATAAATAAATAGATCTTTTGTTTGGCCATTCAGTTCTGGGCCAGATCCCTTCAAGTCTGATTGGCCTTTTCTGGTGACATTGACTGTTTCAAGTTACCAAAACTCCAAGTCAAAGAGAGCCAAAGGGGCCCAAACCTGTACTAAGTACTTCATTCAGGTCATCAATAGGGACGTCTATGTAAGGACCTTAACTTTTGCACTCTTAACTTCTGCACTTTTACATGTCAAAGGACAGATAAACTGCTATAAGATAGAACATGTTGTATTTATCATTCACGACGACAGAAATTTTTGCAGCTTTACGATATAGGAGACCACTTTACATGATATCCCCCTCTCTTCTTTATGTTCTGTTTCACACTGCAATTAATAGGTATAGTATATATATATAATTACTTTCTGTTGAAGATTTAACCCCTTTGCGATCAGCCTATTTTAGGCTTTAATGACCAAGCAATTTATTTGTTTTTCCATAGTCTCATTCAAAGAGTTATGACTTTCTTATTTTTCCGTTGACATGGCTGTATGAGGACTGTTTTTTTTTTTTTTTGGAACAAGTTGTATTTTTTAATGCCACCATTTCGGGGTACATATAATTTATTGATTAACTTTTTTATTAACTCTTTTAACACCTTGCCGCACCTTGACGTAACTCCACGTCAAGGTCAGCGGTAACTTCGAGCACTTTGATGAGCAGTTACGTCTGTACTTTGACAGTTAACCGTTGCACGGCGCTACACCGCAGCGGCGGTTAACTTTGCAGGGTGTCTGCCCTGCATTCCCTGTTGCCGATCAGCGGCACTTTGCCGCTGATTTTGGCAGTTAACCCCTTAGATGCAGCGGTCGATTGCGATGGCCGTATTTAAGGAGTTTAGAGCGGATCACCAGCCCCCACATGAAATCACGGGGGCTGGCAATGGTTGCCATGGCAACCGGAAGCCAGACAATGGCCTCCGGTCTGCCATGTACAGAAGCCTATAAGGGACCAGTCGGAGGCTGGTCCTCATAGGCTTCCTGTCAGAGTGACTGTCACGTCACTAAGACAGAATACATTACACTACATAGATAGTGTAATGTATTCCAGCAGCGATCAGAGCTGCAAGTCTCGTAGTTCCCTAGTGGGACAAGTAAAAAAAAATATATAAATTAGTTAAAAATGTTTTATAAAAGTTTAAAAATAAAAGTTATAAGTTACATAAAGAAAAAAATGCTTTTTTTTCCTATAATAAGTCTTTTATTATAAGAAAAAAATGAACACGCTAAAAAAAAAGTACACATATTTGATATCACCGCGTTCATAACGACCCCAACTATAAAACTATATGAACACCACAAACAAAATAAGTGGAAAAACTATGCCAAAATCACTATTTTTTGCCACCAACCCTCCCCAAATATACAATAAAAAGTGATCAAAAAGTCGCATTTACCCAAAAATAGTACCAATAAAAACTACAACCTGTCCCACTAAAAACAAGCCCTATCACAGCTTTTTTTTTATGGGAAAAATTAAAAAGTTATGGCTCTCAGAATATGGCAACACAAAAAAGAAATAATTTTATAGAAAAATGATTTTATTGCACAAGCGCTGCAAAACAGAAAAAAAGCTATATACATATGGTATCGCCGTAATTGTATCGATCTGCAGAATAACGTAAAATCATAATTTATAGCCCAGGGTGAATGCCGTAAAAAAAAGAATAAAAAACATTATGCGAAATCATGCTTTTTGATCACCTTGCTTGCCAAAAAAATGTGATAAAAAAACTGCATGTACCCTAAAGCGGTACCAATAAAAAAATACAGATTGTCCTGCAACAAATAAGCCCTCACACAGCTCTGGTGGAGAAAAAAACAAAAAAGTTTTGGCTCCCAGAATATGGCGATGCAAAATGTGCAGAGTGTTCCAAAAGCAGATAAGATCCGGTATCATTTATCAGTGCAACACTGGGCACATATCTGTGGATAATTATTTATTAACCGGTTCAGGTCCGGGCTATTTTGAGCCTTCAGGACCAGACACCATTTAGCCATTTTTAGCACACATTAGTTAAACAGCTACAACTTCTTTATTTCTTGGGCTAGCGACGTGATTTTTGCGATTTTTTTTTTCTGTAGACAATGCAGGTTTCTTTTTTTTTTATCATTTTTATACACATTCTTTTTGCTATTTTAGAATTTTTAGGCTTAAAGTTCGAAAATAATAGTAAAAAAAATATGCTTTTTTTACTTTTCAGCTATTTTTTTCTGGTAATACTGTATTTTTAGCCTAAAATAGACCTTTTATTTGTCATCATCATTGTCTATCGTAAATTTTGATATATTACATGTCTATTTTAGGGTAATTGGGTTAGACCTAGCGTTACTACAATGATTGGTGGGTGGGGCGGTGCATTTTGGGGTGGGTATTTTATGTGTTTTTATTATAATTTTTTTTGCACTTTTTCTTACTTTTATTATTTTATTATTATGATCTGTCCCTCAAAGGTCAGAAAAGACCTTTGTGGGACTTTATATATATTTTTTCTTCTTTTACATCATGTTCTTCCACTGTAACTGGGGCTGCACAGCAGCCCAGGTTACAGGGAAAATCAGCCCTCTCATAGTGACTATTGTCAGTAAAAGGGCTGTGCTGGATAAGACCCAGCTGCTGCCTGCCACAAATGGCACCCAACAATTATGTGACCAGTCACATGATTACTGGGACCAATAGAAGCAACGCACTACCGCTGCCTTTATTTGTATACACAGCGCTCATAGAGCAAAAGCTGCTTCTATCTTCTCTTCAGGGTCCCCAGCAGTCACTAACTACCGGAGACCTGACATTCATCTGCCCGATCGCTCGGGCAGCAAGCTAAACCCCGCGTCGTAAATAGTCTATGGCGTGGGTTTTAAGGACTCTGACTGCCGGACGTATATACACAGCCGGCGGTCGGGAACCGGTTAAATGCATTATTATACCCTCTTATTATGCCCTGATGTACTCTGCACAGATTACATACGCCCACACATTATAAACAGAAATACCAGTAAAACCCCAAACAGAACTATTACCAAGCAAAATCTGCGCTCCAAAAGCCAAATGGCGCTCCCTCTCTTATGAGCCCTACAGCATGCCCAAAAAGCAGTTTACGTCAACATATATGGCATTGCCATACCCGGGAGAACCCGATTAATATTTTATGAGGTATTTGTCTTCAGTGGCACAAACTGAGCACAACATATTTATGCACTAAAATGGCATGTCAGTGGAAAAGTGTAATTTTCACTTTGCACCATCCGTTGCGCATTAACCCATTCGTGCACCACGACTTAACAGCATGTCATGGTGTGTGTGTAAAATGCAAAGAAACAAAAAGGAGGGATTCTGAATGAACAGTAGGTTTATTGCATAAAAAGCAAGGTAAACAAATGCTACGCGTTTCAACGCCGGACTGGCGTCTTCATCAGGCCGGTACAACATATAGAGAAAATACATGTATATATATACACATAGGTGGGTGATTACATTAATTGGGCCAGTTCAGACGCGGCAGTAGAAAAAACCGCCAAAATATGGAAAGGTCAAAGGTCAGAGGGTGATTTGTAATTTCATCAGGTTACAAAACATTGTGCTAAGTATGAAGACAAATTGATCAATATGATATGATAGAATATAATAGAGAAGTCACTGTGGATGTTTTGACCTGCTCGCCCGATACACACGTTTGGAGACCCTCTGACACTGGCTGCCTAGCACTACCATCATCATGCTGGATTTTATCAATGACAGAACGATTACCCGTGAATGCCTCATCACACAGATGACCGGGACTGATGTTTCTGAGGACCATATTGCAGCTGTGAGTAATGCAACCAGCATGGAACAAATAAAAACTATGACTGATCTGTTTCTTCGATTAGAAGATTGTCTTAAAGAGGAAGCCTTCCTGAATATAGACTGTCGTTTTTTTGGATATATACTTGTCTGAGAAAATGGCCCCTAGGGATCTACCAGTGTTTTTCAACACCCCTTTCCTGCATGATGCCAATTTTAGTACAGAATGGTTCAAAATATTGGAGCAATGTAATGTTAGTTTGATTAAATGCTTACATAGTAAGAGATCTGATCTTTGCACTAGCTTAGCAGCTGAAATTGATGATTTGAGTAAACAGCTTGACCAGTTCTCATTTTTTACAGATTTCAAAAAATTAGAACTAACCACTATGGAACGCCTCAATTTTTTTGAGAGAGACACAATTTCCAAGAAATTGACAAAAATAAAAAGAGGAAGAACTGACTATGCAGAAAATAAATTAGGGGATTGGGCATCCAAACCCCAGCGCACCATGTGCACATTACATGAACCCTCCAAGAAACCCCCAGATACCCCTCACAACAATGCATTTAATTACTTCAAACAATCTTTTCCCAAACGTTTTGCCAATAGTGACATTACTCCTATTATTAATAAAAATCAGAACAATAACGCAACCAACATCACAAAGAACGTCTCTCTTAACCGTAACCACAAAGATAATGCCGCTCCTATTGTATCCATTAGTTCAATCCCCATTACAAATTCCGTTTCACACATGTCAAATTCCATCACCACTCTGGGCCAAATACCCCAACATGCTTTATTTGTAAATTGACCTTGCTACGCCATTTCGCAATGTCTCCTTCCATCACTCCACCTATTCCTGACACACATCCAAGTTTACCCATGCCCGTCAGAGTCGATGTATGCCCCAAATCCACTTTCTATCCTCTCCATCATCAGGGACTGGCTTTGGAAACCTTTTTCAACCTGGTCAGCAATGACTTCAAAACAATCGAAAAACCGATCATCACTACAGACAATCTCACCATATCAGAACGCATTTCACTAAAAAATTTACAAAAAAATCAGCAAATCATTATACGTTCAGCTGACAAGGGGGGCGGTATCATCATACAGGACCGTACCGATTATATAAATGAAGCTTATAGACTGTTGTCGGACACTAACTTTTATGACAGACTACAGTCTAACCCTATTCCTTCGTTTCAAACTAAATACAAATCCCACATTGAGGAAGCATTTCTGGATAACATTTTAAGCAAAAAAGAAAAATCATTTTTAACTGTTCCATTCCCCACCATCCCTTTTCTATACCATTTGCCTAAAATCCATAAATCCCTATCCAACCCCCCAGGCCGACCAATCATTTCAGGGATTGGGTCACTTACCAGCAATTTATCCCACTTCATAGACATGCATCTCCAATCTTTCATTATTAAATTACCATCCTATCTGAGGGACTCTACCCATCTCATTAGGGAGTTACTTGACCTGCAATCCACTCATGATCTAACTGACTTCTGGTTTCTAACTGCGGATGTATCATCCCTATATACTAACATTCCGTATGATCTAGGTATACAGGCTATTATGTCATTACTGATCACAGATTCACGACTTTTGAACAATCAGATACATTTTTTAATAAATAGCTTTGCATTTATATTGACTCACAATGTCTTCACATTTGAAGGGAAGTTTTTTAGACAGCTTAAAGGTTGTGCGATGGGATCACGGTTTGCCCCATCATACGCCAATTTGTACATGGGAGTCTTTGAAGACATATATTTTTGGTGATCATGCATATAAAGATAACATCGTCTTCTACAAACGTTACATTTACGACCTTTTATTCATCGTAAAAGGGGATCTATCCGTGATCACCCATTTTATCAAACACCTGAATAATAACACTTTCGGAATTTCTTTTACACATGAGTGTTCTGTCAGCAAAATCGACTACTTAGATCTCACAATTGAGAAGAAGGGTCGTGTGTTGACTACAAAAACCCACTTCAAAGAAGTTGATGTAAATAGCTATCTAAATTTCAGGAGTGCCCATTACCTACCTTGGCTAAAGAACGTACCTTTTGGCCAGTACAAAAGGATACGAAAAAAACTGTTCCAATTACATAGATTTCTACAAAGAATGCAACCCCTTGAGGAAAAGGTTTAAAGAAAAAAACTTCCCCTCTAGTCTGATCAAAGGTGCAGAATACAGAGCAAGATCTTTGACACAACTTGATTGTTTAAACCCTGCAACCCTTGCCACAAAAAATCCAGTGATTTTAAATGCTATTTTATTACCACTTTCAAAAAAGGGAGTAGATTGGTCAGCTCCACACTTCAAAAGCACTGGCATATTCTTACTAATGACCAATTCATGAAAAACCTCCTCCCAGCTAAACCCAAAATAACCTATAGAAGGGCAAAAACTCTGAGAAACTTGATTGCAACTAGCAAATTGCATACTATCCAACAGCACCCCCAAAAAACACCTTTGATTACCTACGGTTCTTTCCATTGTAGGAAGGCTAGATGCCTGTGTTGCTTGAGTATTATTACTAAGAGATCAAATTTCACTTCCGTGGTAACTAAAGAAAGTTTCCCAATAAAATGCTTCTTGAATTGTGGTAGCAGTTATGTGGTTTATCTGTTACAATGCACATGCAACCTCCAATATGTGGGTCGCACAACCCAAACCCTCAGAAATAGGGTTAACAAACACAGATTTAATGTGAAAAATGGTTATCCCAAACATAGCGCATCCCGACATTGCGCTCTGGAACATAAATGCAATTTTGATGTTATGACTGTCATTCCCATTGAAAGTATTCCGTGTGAACTGTCTGATAGATTCACCAGACTCAAACAGAGGGAGAACTTCTGGATTTATAAGTTGGGGACCTTACATCCAAATGGTCTTAACGATATTACAGAATCTGCATTAGATTAATTCCCCTTTTTAATTTTAATTTTATTGTGAACATTCCAAACCAACTGTATGTATATATTATTATGTTATCCTATTTTTTAAGTAATTATCTATTTTTCGCTCTCAACTTTTACTCATATTTATTATAATAATTTTTATACATGAATCCACCACATTGTATACTCACAATTGTATATTCACTATGATGTGTACATTGAATCCTCTTTTATCATATATTATTTTATCATATAAGTATAAGTTTTGTCTTACCTTTCCTCTCCCCTCTGCACCTTACTTCGTGTGGTCCTGGTCGCGATTACGTTCCAGTGTGCGTTCCAATGATTTTTGGCTCTCACTGACCACCGTATGGTTTGCGGTCTTCATGACATCCACAAGCTTCTTGCTTGTTACACGTGCGGTCCATTGTGCGCTCCAGTGCTCTTTGGTTCCCACTGACCTCAGTATTGTTTGCGGTTTCCATGACTCCCGCAAGGTCTGTTCACTTCCGATGTATAGTAAGGAACTTTCCATATATGTTTCACTATTGTATCATATTTATTTACTCATCTATTGTTATTACTCCCGTTTTTATGGAATAATCATGTTTGTTCTCTGTAACTCAATGGAATCTCGGGACACCGCATCTATTATATTCTATCATATCATATTACTGTTACACATATTGATCAATTTGTCTTCATACTTAGCGCAATGTTTTTTAACCTGATGAAATGACAAATCATCCTCTGACCTTTGACCTTTCCATATTTTGGCGTTTTTTTCTACTGCCCCATCTGAACTGGCCCAATTAATGTAATCACCCGCCTGTGTGTTTATATACATGTATTTTCTCTATATGTTGCACCTGCCTGATGAAGACGCCAGTCTGGCGTTGAAACGCGTAGCATCTGTTTACCTTGCTTTTTATGCAATAAACCTACTGTTCATTCAGAACTAAGCAGCGCCTACAGAATCCCTCCTTTTTTGTTTCTTTGCCTTTTCCATGTAAGGCAACTCCTTAGGGTGTTTGCGTTTGGGATCGGCAGCAGCTCTTACTACATTGCATATACTTGCCAGCATTTGCAATTACAAAGGGGATCAATTTCCCGTAATACTTTACATCCTCAACTGCATTCTGTTGGCGCCGTGTCCATTTTTACTTTGTATTATTATGGTGTGTGTGTGGGGGGGGGGGTGTATGGAGCACGTGCTGAGCCCATGCCATATGTTGCAGGTGTCAGCTATGTATTAACGGACAGGAACAGCGATGTAGCAAAACAATTTCTTTTTTTACCAAATCAGTTTTTACTTTGGAAAAGTAGTAAAAAAAATATATTAATTTGTAATTATATGGAGTCGCAGAAAAAAATTAAGTTGTCATTTTTACTGCACAGTGAAAGCAATAAAAACAAAACCCCCCAAGAAAATGGAGGAATCACATTTTTTTCCAGTTTCAGCCTGCAAATATTTTTTTTCAGTTTCCCAGTACATTATATGGTACTTTAAATGGTGTAAATAGAAACTACAACTCCTCCCGCAAGAAATAAGCCCTCACACTGCTCTATTGACGGAAAAAATATAAAAGTTATGGCTCTTGGAAGGCGGGCAGTGAAAAACAAAAATAAAAAAGCAACAAATGGATCATCCCAGAAAGGGTTAATTAATTTCTAATAAAAAAACATTTATGACCACATGTGGGGTATTGCCGTACTCGGAAGAAATTGCTTTACAAATGTTGGGGTGCTTTTTCCACCTTAATTCCTTGTGAAAATTCAACATTTTAGTGGAAATAATGTTGATATTCATTTTCACAGCCTAATTCTAATAAATTCTGCAAAAGACCTGTGGGGTCTAAATGCTCACTATACACCTAGATAGATTCCTTAAGGAGTGTAGTTTCCCAAATGGCGTTACTTTTGGGGGGTTTCCAAGGTTTTCGTCCCTCAGGAGCTTTTCAAATGCGTCATGACACCCGAAAACCATTTCAGCCATATTTGAGCTTAAAAAGCCAAATGGCGCTCCTTCCCTTCTAAGCCCTGCTGTGGGTCAAAACAGAAGTTTATTACCACATATGGCATATTTCCGTAATTGGGAAAAATTGCTTTACAATTTTTTTTCCTTTTATTCCTTGTAAAAATTAAACATTTCAATGATTTTTCAGAAAAAAATTAGATTTTCATCTTCACAGACTAATTCAAATACATTTAGCAAAATAAAATTGTAGGGTCAAAATGCTAACTGTACCCCTAGATAAATTCCTTGAGGGTTGTAGTTTCCAAGATGGGGTCACTTTTAGGGGGTTTCCATGGTTTTGGTCCCTCCAGTTCATTGCAAATGCAACATGGCACTGAAAATTAATCCTGCACAATCAGCGCTCCAAAATCCAAATGATGCTCCTTCTTCTCTTTTGAGCCCTGCTGATCTGTCCAAACAGCAGTTAATTACCACATATGGGGTATTGCCGTAATCGGGAGAAATTTCTTTACAAATGCTGAGGTGTTTTTTTCTCCTTTATTCCTTGTGAAAATTAAAAATGTCTACGTATTTTTCATAAAAAAAGTAGATTTTCATATTCACAGACTAATTCAAATACATTTAGCAAAAACTGTGGGGTCAAAATGCTCACTATACAACTCGATAAATTCCCTGAGGGTTGTAGTTTACAAAATTGGGTCAGTTCTGGGGGCTTCCACTGTTTTGGTGCTTCCTTGCTTCTGAGGCGGGTGTTTCAGTCAATTAGCACACTAGAGCCACATGTGGGATGTTTCTAAAAACGGCAGAATCTGGGCAATAAATATTGAGTTGCATTTCTCGTGTAAAACCTTCTGGGTTACAGAAAAAACTGTATTACAAATGTAATTTGGCAAAACAAATTAAAATGTGTAAATGTCACCTCTACTTTGCTTTAATTCCTGAGAAACGCTTATGGGGTTAAAACACTGTCTGAATGCTGTTTTCAATACTTTGAGGTGTGCGGTTTTCAAAATGGGGTGATTTATGGGGTCTTTCTAATATATAAGGCCCTCAAAGCCATTTCAGAATTGAACTGGTCTCTGAAAAAATGGCCTTTTGAACATATGAGAATTTGCTGCTAAAGTTCTAAGCCTTGTAACGTCCTAGAAAATAAAATAATTTTCAAAAAACGATGCCAACATGAAGTAAACATATGGGAAATATGAAATAGTGACTATTTTGTGTGGTATTACTGTCTGACTTACAAGCACATACATATAAATTTCTAATAATGTAAATTTTTGCAAATTTTCTATACATTTTGGTGTTTTTCACACATAAATATTGAATTTATCGACCAAATTTTTCATTATCATCGAGTACAATATGTCATGAGAAAACAATCTCAGAATCGCTTGCATAGGTAAAAGCATTCCCAAGTTATTGCCACATAAAGTGACACACGTCAGATTTGTAAAAATCGGCTTCATCCTCAAGGCCAAAACAGGATCAGCCCTTTCATGCCGACAATCTGTACATAGACATCCTTTTCGCACATACCCCGTGCTGCCAGGACGTGTATGTACAGATGTCTGTTCCAGCCGGCATAGCGCTGTGAAAAGAGCTCGGACGCCGGCTGGGTCAGTGTCTGCGGCTCCCCAGCAACCTGTTCTCTGACAGCCGAACTGATTGGTTCGGCTGCAGAGAATACGATCACCGGTTTTAACCGCTTCCTGACCGCCCCCACAGTAAATTCATGTCGGCACATGCTGGGATCTGTGCAGCGCCGACATGAATTCACAGTGGGTGTTAAAAGCGCGATCCGGATGTCTCAGAGTAGTGCTGACACCCGGATCGCGTTGTTCACCCCTGCCTCTCGTCCTGGAGACATGACCGGGACCTGATCGCAGGGAAAGTTTGGTGTAGCAACAAACTGGAAAGTTTGTTGCTACAACAAACTTTCCCGAGGACCGATTGCGGGTGCTGCCGTCGTTGCATGGCAAAACCGGAGGCCATACAACAACCTCCTGTCTGCCATTCACGGAAGCCTATGAGGACCAGCTGGTCCTCATAGGCTTCCTGTCAGTGTGACTGTCAACGTCACACTGACTGTTAATAACACGTTACACTACCTAGGTAGTGTAATGTGTTATAGCAGCCATCAGTGCTGCAGGTCTTCAAGTTAAAAAAAAAAAAGTAATAAGAATGTTTTATAAAAGTGTAAAAACAAGTTATAAGTTATAAAAACATTCAAATGTTTTTTTTCCTATAATAAGTCCTTTATTATAGGAAAAAAAATAAAACGTTAAAAAAGTACACATATTTGGTATCACCGAGTTCATAACGACCCAAACTAGAAAACTATAATATTATTTTTCCTGCACGGTGAACACCGCAAAAAATAATTAAAAAACAATACTAGCATCACTATTTTTTTGGTCATCACCCCTCACAAAACATAGAATAAAAAGTGATCAAAAATTTGCATGTACCCCAAAAAAATACCAATAAAAACTACAACCCGTCCCGCAAAAAGGAAGCCCTTACACAGCTTTCTTGACTGAAAAATCAAAAAATTATGGCTCTCAGAATATGGTGACACAGAAAATAAATAATTTTATAGAAAAGTGATTTTATTGCGCAAACGCCGCAAAACATGAAAAAAAACTATATACATCTGGTATCGCCGTAATTGTACCGACCTGAACAATAATGAAAAATGTCATTTATAGCGCAAAGTGATTACTGTAAAAAAAAAAGGACAAAAAAGATTGTCAAAATGTATGTTTTTTTGTCACTTTGCTTGCCAAAAAAATCAAATAAAAAGTGATCAAAAAATCATATGTACCCTAAAATGGTACCAATGAAAACTACAGATTGTAACGTAACAAATAAGCCCTCGCATGGCGCCTGCGTTTCAGTCCTTTAGGACACTACAGCCACATGTGGGATATTTCTAAAAACTGCAGAATCTGGGCAATAAATATTGAGTTGCATTTCTTGGGTGAAACCTTCTGTGTTACAGAAAAATGTTTATTACATTACATATTTGTACTTATATGTCTACTTTATATTTGCATTGTTTTTTGAACATTATTTTATTTTTCTAGGACGTTACAAGGCTTAGAACTTTAGCAGCAATTTCTCACATTTTCAAGAAAATTTCAAAATTCTATTTTGTCAAGGACCAGTTCAGTTCTGAAGTGGCTTTGAGGGCCTTATGTACTAGATAGACCCCATAAATCACCCCATTTAAAAAACTGCATCCCTCAAAGTATTCAAAACAGCATTCAGAAAGTTTATTAACCCTTTAAGCGTTTTACAGAAATTAAAGCAAAGTAGAGGTGAAATTTACAGATCACATTTTTTTTGCCGAAATTCATTTGTAATACATTTTTTTCTGTAACACAGAAGGTTTTACCAGAGAAATGCAACTCAATATGTATTGCCCAGATTCTGCAGTTTTTAGAAATATCCCACATGTGGCTCTAGTGTGATAATGGACTGAAGCACCGGCTTCCGAAGTAAAGGAGCACCTAGAGGATTTTGGGGTCTCCTTTTTTTAGAATATATTTTAGGCACCATGTCAGGTTTGAAGAGGTCTTGTAGTGCCAAAACAGTGGAAACACCCCCAAAAGTGTTTTTGGAAACTACACACCTCAAGGAATTTATCTAGGGGTATAGTTAGCATCTTGACCCGACAGGTCTTCTGCTATATTTATTGGAATATGTCAGAAAGTGCCATTTGGCTTTTGGAGCGTAGATTTTGCTTGGTAATAGTACTGTTTGGGGTAATGCTGGTATTTCTGTTTATAATGTGGGGGCATATGTAAGCTGGGCAGAGTACATCAGGGCATAATAAGAGGGTATAATAATGGGGTAAATAAATAATTCATAGATATGTGGCTGGAGTCGCACTGATAAATGGTGCCCAATCTTACCCGCTTTTGGACCATCTCCACAATTTCTGTCGCTATAGTCTGAGCGCCAGACCTTTTTTTATTTTTTTTCTCCACCGAAGCCGTGCGAGGGCTTATTTGTTACGTTACAATCTGGAGTTTTCATTGGTACCATTTTAGGGTACATATGAATTTTTGATCACTTTTTATTTGATTTTTTGGCAAGCAAAGTGACAAAAAAAGCATTTTGACAATGTTTCTTGTCCTTTTTTTTTTTTACAGTAATCACTGCGCTATAAATTACATTTTACTTTATTCTGCGGGTCGGTACGATTACGGCGATACCATATGTATATAGTTTTTTTTTATGTTTTGCGGCGTTTGCTCAATAAAATCACTTTTCTAGAAAATTATTTATTTTTTGTGTCACCATATTCTGAGAGCCATCATTTTTTTATTTTTCAGTCAAAAAAGCTGTGTAAGGGCTTGTTTTTTGCGGGACAGGTTGTAGTTTTTATTGGTATTATTTTGGGGTACATGGGACTTTTTGATCATATTTTATTCTATATTTTGGGAGGGGTGATCACCAAAAAAATAGTGATGCTAGCATTGTTTTTTAATTATTTTTTGCAGTGTTCACCGTGCAGGAAAAATAAATAGTTTGGGTCGTTACGAACGCGGTGATACCAAATATGTGTACTTTTTAATGGTTCAGCGCGATCCGGGTGTCAACACTACTCTGAGACACCCGGATTGCGCTTTTAACACCCACTGTGAATTCACGTCGGCGCTGCACTGAGCCCGGCAAGCGCCGACGTGAATTTACTGTGCGCAGTCAGGAAGCAGTTAATAACGGTGATCTTATTCTCTGTAGCCGAACCAATCGGTTCGGCTGTCAGAGAACAGGTTGCTGGGGAGCCGGGGACACTCACACCACCATTGTCAGAGCGATCTCCCCAGCGCTATGCCGGCAGAAGCAGAGGTCTTCAGATTCACGTCTTATTAGCACGGGGTATATGCGAATAGGACTTGAATCTACAGATTGTCGGCATGAGAGGGTTAAAAGCAATTTATTACCACATATGGTGTATTGCAGTAATCAGGAGAACTTGATTTTCAAATATTGGGGTGCTTTATCTTTAGATTTTGATTTTCGCAGTCCTAATTTCACTAAATTCACTAAAGTCCAAATGATCACTATATCCCTCTGTAAATTCCTTGAGGGGTATAGCTTGCCAAATTGTGTCTTTTTGGGGGTGTTTCAAGTGTTTTGGCCCCACAAGACCTCCTCAAACCTGACATAGTGCGTAAAATATATTCTAATGAAAAAAAGACCCCAAAATCTACTAGGTGCTCCTTTGCTTCTGAGGCCTGGAGATGAGTGACTAAAAAAATGGTGGTTGTTTTCACTTTTAACATGATTCTGAGGGTTTAGTTATTTATTTTTTTTAGTGTTCACTGTGCGGGTTAAATAATGTTATATTGTAATAGTTCAGACTTACGGATGCGTTGATACCAGCTATGTCAATTTTATTTTTTTACATTGCTTTTGGGGGGAAATGGGAATGTTTTTTAGGACTTTTAATATTATTTATATTTATATATATATATGTACCGGAGGGGCTTTCGAAGATTTTTATATTTATGGTAATGATAAATTTAGGGACAATATTATATTTTATAAACGGTATATCGATGACCTCTTTTTTATTATCAGAGGCGAGGCGACAGTTATTTTAGATCTTATCGCGCACCTTAATGACAACAACTATGGTATCTCTTTTACACACACATCTTCCCGTGATCACATTGATTTTTTAGATCTTAGAATTATGAAAAATGGTCACCTCATTAGCCCTAAAACACATTTTAAAGGAGTTGATGTGAACAGTTACTTGGATTTTAAAAGTGCACATTACCAACCTTGGCTAAAAAACGTACCCTTCGGCCAATTCAGGCGTATAAGAAAGAACTGCACCAATGACAAAGATTTCTCGACTGAATGCAACTTACTAAAAAGAAGGTTTAAACAAAAAAACTTCCCAACCAGCCTGATTATGGGAGCAGAATCGAGAGCAAAGACATTAACACAATTAGATTGCATTAATCCGAGTGCTCGTACAGGGAAATCCACAGAATTTAATTGCAATTTTATTACTACCTTCAACAAAGGAAGCAAATTAATTAGTTCAACAATTAATAAATATTGGCATATCCTTAAGAACGACCAATATTTGAAAAGTTTTCTTCCCACTAGACCCAAGATCACTTATAGAAGGGCTAAAAAATTGAGGAATTTAATTGCACCCAGTAGATTACGGAAAATTAATTGTGACCCTCAGAAAGCAATTTTAACATCTAATGGCTCATATCGTTGCGGCAAACCAAGATGCCTCTGTTGTTCCAACATTGCGAACAAAATAACTAATTTTATATCGGTAAATACCAAGGAAAGTTTCCCAATTAAAAACTTCCTCAACTGCGGGAGCGATTATGTAATATACCTACTACAATGCACATGTGACCATCAATACGTGGGTCGTACTACCCAAACCCTCAGGAATAGGATCAATAAGCACAGATTTAATGTCAGTACCGGTTTCGCTAAACATAGTGTATCTCGCCATTGTGCCGCTGTACATAACTGTAACTTTAGCACTATTACCGTAACTCCTATAGAGAGAATACCTATCGATATACCCGATAGATTTACCAGATTAAAACAAAGGAAACATTTCTGGATATATAAACTGGGAACGTTATATCCCAATGGTCTTAATGATATCACAGAGTCCGCATTGGACTAATGATTTTATGTTTATGTTTATATAACTGTTGGCCTTGCTTTTTAACCACTTTTAACCATATTTTCGTATTGGAATAATGATATAGAAGTCTTATAGAAGATATGACATTGATAATGGAATATTGGATTAATGATATAGAAGTCTTGATGATTAATATAACTTTTCTTTTAGTTTTCGCATCTCATATGCGTTATATGATTATTTTACAATAACCTTTCTATTTTCATTTTATGCATTTCTGTTGTAAGTATATTATCATTGCGCTATGTAATCTTACCTTAACATTTATGAGCATTTCTATTAGCTGAGGTGGTTCATACTATTTTTCACGGTTTGATATGCTCTATAATACTATCATTAATCATTATCTATAGTCCGTTCATGTCCCAATCGACATTGAGTTTTCTCGGCCACTGTATCTAGTATTGCCGTCCTAATTGTATAAATGTCCCCGGGTTAGGTCCTGTATTATTTCCCCTAAAACCTTCAATTGTATTCACTATTGTATGAATTAGGTAATCCTGTTTTTTATAACCCCAGCATATCGCCCGCATCTGCGGTCCATTATGCGTATCATTGCGCTTCACTTCCGGGATATTGTTGTCATTGGTTTCCCTGACAACGCCCCACCATGTGTTCCATTGAGACCGCTGTACCTCTTCCGGATTGTATTGTGTATGTGTTTCCTGGCAACATACAACGGCCGTTGTTTTTTTCTAGCCTCTCTCACGTATGTACTTCAATAATGTTTTTACGTTTTATTTTTATTTTCGCAAACCACTTGGTGGCTCTTTCATGTACAGTTCACCCTGATTTGTATTAATATGATATTATCCTCTATGTAGTTCGGCATTTCGAGACAGGGTCTTACAAATATCTGTCTTATGCTTGATATACCTATTTTTACTACTTTGTTATATATTGTTATTTCCCTGTCACATGATGTAGTGCTTTGTTTTTACTTTGGTTTGATATAATTGTTTCAATGTCTGAACTTTGACCTGCTGGTTTTGGCGGTTTTGGATCAGGAGGCTGGTCTGAACTGGTCCAATCAGTTTTTGATTTACCCTATGCTATTGGGTATATATACTTGTGTATTTTAACCCTGCGACATGCCTGATGAAGACGCCGGTCCGGCGCCGAAACGCGTAGCATTCTTTCCAATAAACCGTACCTTTTATAAGCAGCGCCGTTTTATCCCGTTTTTTGCTATTACTACAATAGACTAATATAGTCTGCAGTTAGTGATGGAGTACATCCCCTTCCCTAGAGACTGGAAAGGGACAGGGGATTTACAAATGGAGTTTTATTTGTGTGTGGTGTTCCTATTCTGCTTTATCTAGGCATCTTACAGTATAATAGAGCTGTCATTAAAGGTGTATTCCCATCTTCTACATTGACGGCATATCCACAGAATATGTCTGATAGGTGCGAGTCGCACTTCTGCGACCTGTACCTATCTGGAGTATGTGTACATGGCTGTTTCTATAACTCCCACAAAAATGAATGTACAGAGTTGCGCAAATGCGCAGCCGCCTCTTTAATCATTCCTTTTTTTTTTTTTTTAAACATTCTTTATTTATATATTTTTTGTTTTAACTTCATATAAATTGTGAATAGCATTTTATACATGTGATGGTTCTAGAAAAAAAAATTATCTGTATTAAACACATTAGAGTCATGACTGTGAATACAAAGGTAATTCGTAGAGCAATGTAACATAAAAATGTTTGAAAGACATTACGCATTATACATTACAATATTTCAAGGATAGAAGGTAAGGGAAGGGGTGGGGGAAGGTACAGAAAAAAAAGCAGGAATAGGGGGTGGATTACAAGGGGATCCTCATCGCCACAGTGAGCAACGGTGGAGAGCGGGACAGAAGAGACTTTACCCGGATAAGCTAGGGAGGATGCTTTCTATATCACAGATGGTTGTAGTGTTGAGGCTTGAAGTCATCCCAAGGTGACCATATCTTAAGAAAGGTATCATGTGTTCTATTAGCCCAGCTAGACAATTCTTCAAACCTATAAATTTGAGCTACTTTAGTTAACCAATTCTTCAGGGCTCAGGTTGAGTCTGAAGCCAATAAAGCGGGATTAAAGTTTTCGCCGCAGACATAAAGTGCGTGGATAGGTTACTCTTTGAAGGTTTGCCTTGGAAGGTTTAGAAAAAGCAATCATGTCAAAAGACAGAACCAAGTCAGTATTAGTAATCTGTCTAATCATGTCTACAACTTGACCTAATAAAGGAGTTATAAGTGGGCAAGACCACCTTTCGGTGAGTATATGTGCCAGTGTCAGCCTTGCATCTCCAGCACTCATCAGAGTTCACCAGGTTATGTGTGTGCAAGAACTCAGGCGTTCTGTACCATCTAGATAGGAGTTTATAGTGATTTTCCTGAAGGCTAAAGGCGTACACAGTTTGAGAAACCATGTACATTTTTAAGAATGAATTTGGTTTCATAATCGGAAAAAGGGTTGTCTGTCTCTTTTTCCCCAGATGAAAGACGGTTTGGCTTGGGAGAGAAGGAGCCAATCACAAAATTGTTGTATAAATCCGAAATTTTCCTGGTATTGGGAGTCTTAGCTAACAGTATCTTTTCCATATCAGGTACGTCCCTGAGTGGTAAGTGAAGGTCCAAAAATTGGGAACAAACCTTTTTTTAAATTGAATGTAGAAACCTATAGAGGAAGTGGTCAATTATTAACCCAGACATAATAAGTGATAGAAATACATCTTTATTAACAGACAGATACAAATACAGAATAAAAATGAGTCATGCAATGTTTAAAAAGGCGTCAGCCTATGCAGGATATATGTAATATTAATAGGGTATGAACATGATTGTTAAAGACATAAATGCATATATAATAATTGTGTGCTGCATGCACATAACTTGCAATAATAAAAGTGCATATATAAACTGCTTGTGTGCACAAAAATACTTCCTAAGTGGAAAAACACCATTGTTTGGTGTGAGAGTGTATCATGTATGCAAAGCATGAGCAGCAGAATAGTCAGGGCTCTTAGGCATAAAGTACAGCCTAGACCCAGGAAAATTACAGCAAAATGTCTAAATAAATAGGTGGAGGTACATACCCAAATTCATATCACCGCATAGGGGAGACACCAAACCCGACGCGTGTTTCGGCAGATGCCTTCGTCCGGGGGACCCCTGTAATTCGTTACAGGGGTCACAAGCTTAGCAGCGTAAGCTGAGTCTATAGAGGGGAGGTCAAGGGATGTGAGAGAGGTTTTACAAAAGGCAGCTTCATCACACGCGGTGGAAGCGTTCAGCAACAATACAGCGCACACCGCTTGGTGATAACTCATTCACACACCCATCAGCCACAAGCAGTTTGCGGAGGTGAGAGCAGCTCTGTGGCTCAACTGTCTTGCTGCCTGTTGATACTTCCATTTTGAACAGCAGTTCAGGCGGCAGACAGTCATACAATGTTCATTGCTTTGCATCTAGTTTAGAGCAGCTTAGAGAAGGTTCAATCACCTTGCCTGGTTCTCTACTCAGAACACAGTTGGTCCTACTGCCGGCATAGTCCCCTTGTTTAGGGAACACTGTAGCAAGGTTCGGATAGCACTAGGTTTAGTCGTAGGTGCATAAGTAGGGGCCCAATCCGATCCAATAGAGAGAAAGTACTAAGCACACCAGAAGGGAAATTATTTTCCAAATAAATAATTTATTTATAGCCAGTGACAGTGCGACGTTTCGGTCAATGCCGTGACCTTCCTCAGGCACTTTGTCAATGCTGGATCCTGTTTGATGGTGCTTTTGTATGGCGGCTGACCGCTGGAGTGAGCGAAAACGAATTGACTGAAATGTCGCACTGTCACTGGCTATAAATAAATTATTTATTTGGAAAATAATTTCCCTTCTGGTGTGCATAGTACTTTCTCGCTCTTGTTTGGGGAACATTTACCTCTAGCTACCAGCGGTTATTATCCATGTTATACAATCTATGACATGGACTATAGACATTCACATTGTCTTCGAGTATTTATTTTGGGGCAATAAAGCCATGGTGACATCACTCCTAGCTATCTCACTTGCTGCTTCTTGCACTTCTAATTTCATTAGGGAAATTGTATTTGTCATACCTTACGTCAATTGTGCCAGGCACTTTCAATGTTAGCAATCACTGTTTGCTCGTACTGTTGGATGTTTATTATTTACTAGGGCTAATTTTGTCCCCTATAAAGTAGAGTATTACGGGTCCTTTGCATTAAGATCAATGTAGACCTACATAGGACATTTTATAAATAAAATAAGAATTTTTTTTCTTTGTTTGTCCGTCCAATTAATAAAGTTTATTTTATTTTTTTCATGGAACCACACGCTATCCCCTCTCTTCCCACCCTGTGTGGTTCCCTCCATCTATTCCAAAAGTTAGATTTGAGAGGTTCTTGCAATTTTTCCTTATATTCTTCCCTTCTTAGTCCTCTACACTATTATCAGGAATGTCGGAAGGCAGAATGTCTAGCTAAAGTAGTGGGTCAGCATTGCTTGGTCTCCATAGAAGAAAGAGCACTGGAGGAGGTTTCTGCTGCAGCAATCTACCTTCCAGTCATTGTCAAAGACACCTGAATGCCTCCACTATCCCCAAACCAAAAGTTTACATGTTTTTGTTTTATAACCCTAGTAATTGCAATGTGGAACAGAACTTGATGAAGAGAAGGGGATATCATGTAAAGTGCTCTCCTATACCATAATGCTGCAACTATTTCTGTTGTCATGATAAATACAACATGTTTTACAACATGTAAAAGTGCAAAAGTTAAGGTCCGTAGATCGATATCCCTATTCATGACCTGAATGAAGTACTTAGTACAGGTTTGGGGCCCTTTCGATCTCTTTGACTTGGTGCTTCGGTAACGTTGAAGGGGCATTGTCACCCAAAAAAGGCCAATCAGTCCGGAAGGGATCTGGCCCAGAACTGAATGGCCAAACAAAAGATACATTTATTTGTGGCATTGATGGTGGCACAAACTTACGTTATGATAGCCGATAATAATGGCTGCAGAATAGATGGCAAGTGCAACCATTTCTAGTAATGCAGCGCTGTTTAGCGACAGGATTGGTAGCTGTATATATGCTGCCACTCAATGCTCGCCGTCAGCATTAGGCTACAGGGAAGTTCTGATTGGTTAAAGGGAAAGGGGGTTATTAGACAGTGACCGATTCTTCCTATGTGACAATTGCTATTCCCTCACTAACGGTAAACACTGTACCCCAGCACCTACAGCATTAGGAAAGTTTTTTGTTTTAATTTTTTTAATTTCCCTATAATACCTGGATCTATGAGTCTTCCAATAAAATTAAGCCATATGTCTTTTTTATTTAAACACTTAACGGTGCGGTCACTGACACATTCTTCCATTCCATCTCCATAACAAGAGGTGCACAGCCTTCCATTGTGCTCTTCTTGCTCAGGGGACACTAGAAGACAGAGGTGGGGGGAGAATTAAAGTCAGTCTGAGCCTCTGATGTAATCAGAAATGAGAGAGACAGGAAGTGGTTTAGTGACTCCTCTGGAATACACTGTGCGCTGTAGATAAGATGTAGTCACTGATCATTGTGTAAAAAATAAGTTTATTACTACATGGAAACCATAAAATCGCTGCTCTTGACAGACTTTATTACAACTTTATTTGTATCCCAATTATTGAGAATACCAAGGACATCCCATATCATTAACACATGAATACCTGATATTTATTAACACATTTATATCTAAATGGTCTGATTAAATAATGAATAAAAAGTAAAGCTGGGTTCACACACCCTATTTACGGATGTAATTTGGTGCATTTTAGCCTCGAATTATGTCAGAAAATACGGCTCCAAAGCGTCGGCACACATCTGTCCATTCATTTGAATGGGTTTTACGATGTTCTGTGCCGACGGTCATTTTTTTTATGCGCCGCTGTCAAAAGACGGCGCGTAAAAAAGACGCCCGTGTCAAAGAAGTGCATGTCACTTCTTGAGACGTAATTGGATCCGTTTTCCATTGACTCCATGGAAAAACAGCTCCATTTACGTCCGTAATGGACGCAGCGAAAAACGCCAGCACATGCCATTACGTCTGAAATTACGGAGCTGTTTTCTCCTGAAAACAGCACCGTAATTTCAGCCGTAATGAAGGCTGCCGTGTGAACATACCCTAATGCGAGTTGCTCAAAAAACGTCTGAAAATCAAGTGCTGTTTTCCCTTGAAAACAGCTCCGTATTTTCAGACGTTTTTGGCTCAGCTACTGGGAAAAAGATGCGTCCTACACGATCTTCGTGTGGATTCCACCCAAACCTCCCATTGGAGGCAATGGGAGGAGGAATCTTCCTGCCGACGCCACTAATAATTCGGCGGTGGATTTTGCGGCGGGACCTGATATGCGAAATCCGTCGTGTGTATACGGCCTTAGGTTTTATCTGTACAATTTATAACAATAGCTATTCACTTTTTATTTTTCACGCAATTCCCTATAGGCAGCCATACTCAAGACATACAGTTCTTTCAAGTATAGGCCGTGCATCAGGGTGCATGCTTTATGGCAGCTGCACAGTTTCAGTGAATTGAGTGCAGCTGCAATTAATTAAGTTAATGGACAGAAATATGTCCATAGACTAGTATTTTCTCCAGTTAGTAATGGAGTACATCCCTTCACCTAGAGACCAGAGAGGAACAGGGGATTTGTAAACAGAGTTTTTTTTTTGTGTGTGGCGTTCCTATTCTGCTTTATGTAGCCATCTTACAGTATAATAGAGCTGTTAATAAAGGTGTATTCCTATCTCCTATATTGACAGCATATCCACAGAATATGTTTAATAGGTGCGAATAGCAATTCTGGGACCTGCACCCATCTGTAGAATGTGTGCTTGGCTGTTTCTATCACTCCCACGGCCCCCCCACCAATCAAGTTGGTGGGGTCAGGAGATCGCATTCTTCACATAGGTGTGGTACTCGCATCTATCAGATATTTATGGCATCTACTGTGAATATGCCATAAACGTGTGGGATGGGAATACCACTTTATATTCCCCAACCTCTAATGATAATAAGATGACTCTGCAGAGTCTCTCCCTGTTTACACAGCAAAGCCTAAAAGTGAGATGCAGAAAACAGAAGGTTTTAGCCTATTGTGTATGTTCCTTTGGCAAGTGTGAAAACTCCAATATTTAAAAGGAACCTGTCACCAGCATTTTAGCTATAAAGCCAGCAATACCTGGTGAAAGTGGGTGAAAAATCATTGTCATCTAAGCTATAAATATGTTCTAAGTAAGCTCTGTACCGCTAGTATTCCGTTTTTCAGTGGTCCCACGCCGTATGCAAATGAGCAGAAAAGAGTCAAATCTTCATCTGAAAAGAGTCCGATTTTCATTCCTCCAGCGTCTCAGAGTGGACTCCACCTCCTTCTTTTTGATTGACAGCTCCTTAGCCAATCAGGGCTGGACAGGTGGCGGCGGTGGGCGGGGTTAAGAAGCTGCGTCCCAGAGGGAAAAATAATTACCATAAAGGCAGGAAGAGTTTAAACGACGATATTTACCGACAGGGGAGGACTTCAGGAAAGAAGAGAACAGGAACGAACTCTGGACAGCTGCGGCCATTGAGGGGTCAGGCGAGTTTAACAGGTAAGATGTTGATGACAGGATCCCTTTAAGGATTTGTTTTTTTAAACGGATAGATAAAAAAATCTTTTTAGAAAAAGCTTGAAATTAATAATATATACTTTTTGAATGTTAGGTCTCATTAAAAGAAACATTTAATTAAAAAAAACTGTTCACATAACCAGCACGTAATGTGCTCCTCATTTTGTCTCCTCTTTTACCTACGGGAGGTTACAAAATGGTGACAACTGTTTTAGACGCCATGTAACCTATAGCAGCTCTCAAAAGCCTTTACATATATTAGAGAAATTTAATGATACTGATCCAAGCGGTTTTTCCTGTCCTTTTTCTAGCAAGCCACTTTGACATGTAAAAGTGCAAAGGTTTTGGTCTGTAGATCAATGTTCCTATTGATTAGCTGAATAAAGTACTTAGTCTTAGCCTTTGGCTCCCATTGACTTGGTGTTTTGGTAACTTAAAAGGGGCAATGTCACCAGAAAAGTCCAATCAGACCTGAAGGGATCTGGCCAGAACTGAATGGCCAAACAAAAGATCACTCTATAGTACTTATTTAATTGATGGTGGCACAAACTTACGTTATAATAGCCGATGATAATGGCTGCATAATAGATTTTGAGTGCGACCTTTTATAATATTAATAATTAAGATTTCCCCCATATAGGATAAGTTTTGACACACATTGACTTGAATGTTTAATTCGTTTTATTTACAACCTTTACAACATTTTGTTAGTCACTGCATTCAAATTTGTCAGTCTGAATTTCTTGCAAACCAATTATTCCTTCATACTTAAGTGTACAAGCTAAGGGAGATATGCACCCCTTCATATTGTATTCTAGGATATTATTACCTGTAAATAAAAAACATTAGAGATTATTCAATGATGTCATTTATGCACATACCTCCCGGTAATTGGATATATGAGAATATTTTAAGCCTTGCCCCTGTTCTGACCCAAAATCCTCCCAAAACTGCCTAGAAATACCCCTTTTTATGCAAATTAACACTGTATCATAGTGGTCCCACTTGCAGGACAGTTCTAAAAAAAATGGACGGTCAGCAGGTACACTTTTATGAACCTTGACCTTTATACTAGGAAACTAAAAGGAATTCAAATTTCCCAATATTATTCCATAAATAACGCTGTGTGTCTGTGCACTGCCAGAAGCTGGGTGGTAACGAAGAGAAGTGGATGATGCTGATTCGTCAGCATCATACACTTCCATTCACAATGCCCAGCTAGTAAAACAAGTAAAAACGCCCAGATGTACACACAATACACGCCCACTTGGACTTTTACTTTAAACACGCCCAGTTGTACTTAAGAAAGGCTCATTTGCATAAATATAAAAATGCTCATAACTTGGCCAAAAATGCTTGTTTTTGAAAAAAAACAAAACGTTACTGTAATCTACATTGCAGCGCCGATCTGCTGCAATAGGAGATAGGGGCTGCAAAATCTGGTGACAGAGCCTCTTTAAGGTTGTGCAAGGGTAGGCACAACTCTACTGTAGACAAGGTAATAATTTATGATTAAGCTGCAGCTAGGTCCGGAACCGGTAACACACACGGCAACCGCTCTTTCAGGCATATATAAAAATGGAAAAGTTGAACCAAATACAGCTCTGCTATCATCAAGCCTTGATGATAGCCGCGCTGTATTTGGTTCAACTGTGAATAAAATCTTTATCTATTAAAGGGATTGTCTGATTTAGGATATTTGAAAATGGATTTTCTATTAGGTATTACTGAACAATCAATTCCCCCATTAGCTCCCTAATCTAGTAGCTAAAGCGGAAAGCGACGACCAGCATCTCTCACTCTGAAAGACTCAACATGTCCATGTATTACACGGAGAGTCCATTGATTTTCATTGGAACTGTGTAATGTTTCATTTCTCCTGTGGTCGTGCTGCATGGAAATTTTACATTTGCTGCTGGGTTCCCCACAGACTACGGCTGATGACTGGGGCTATTGTATCCTTATTTAATGTATCTTGGCACCTCTCAAGATTCTACACGTCATCTATAAAGTCAGACATATCCGATAATATGGAATATAAGCAATATATATATATATATAATACCTGGATCTAGGAATCTTCCAATAAAATCAACACATTTGTCTTCTTCATTCAAACATTTAATGGTGTGGTCACTGACACATTCTTTCAATTCATCTATATAACAAGATGTGCACAGCCTTCCATTGTGCTCTTCTTCCTCAGGGGGCACTAGAAGACAGAGGTGGGGAAAGAATTAAGGCCAGTCTGAGACTCTGATGTTAACAGAAATCATAGAGACAGGCAGTGGCTTAGTGACTCCTCCGGAATACACTGTGCGCTGTAGATAAGATGTAGTCACTGATCATTGTGTAAATAAGAAGTTAGTTACTACATGGAAACCATCAAAAGGCTGCTCTGTACAGATTTTATTATAACTTTATTTGTATTATTGAGAATACCAAGGACATCCCATATCATTAACACATGAATACCTGATACTTACTAATACATTTACATCTAAATGGTCTAATTAAATGATGAATAATCCACTGATATTTGTTATTCATGTACTAAAAACATGAGCTATAGGAGGTGATATGGTGTTAATAAAGAGTCGACGGCGCTATTGATTCCGTCAAAAACAATAGAACCCTTTCACAACGGTGACAAACAAAAACCATTAGTAAAGTTTCTGTCACCATTGAGATCATTGATGATGCAAACAGAAGCTGTGGTTTCCATTTACCTTTCCATTGAGGGGTTCCCCTGATGGAAAGCTCAGACGGATCCCCTCAACTGAATACAGTGATGATGTGAACAGGCCCTAAATTTGATCTAAAGCAAATTCACAGCAGGACACCATTATGTGCTATATAAGTACCAAAAAGGTGCATAAATTAGAAAGACAAATCCATCAACAGCAGTTTATTGATGGTTTCCAATTAGCAACAGTAAATAGATTTATATACTGCAGAAGAAAAAAACAAGTATGCATAGGAATAAACATTTTACATTTGCTAACTATTTATCCAGTTATTCAAATGTGGAGCTTAATTGATATAAAAATATGTGATCTGTAGATTGACATAGGCCTGTGCGTAAATTTACTGCTCTAATATAACCCAGATATTATCACAATACAGCCCCAAAGAGTTGCATGACAAATTCATCTCTACTACATCTGTAAAAATATCAGAAATTAAGCACTTACTTTGGTAGTTATCTGTGTTGCAATTGTCTCCTGTACAGCAGTGCAAATAAGCTGCTAATTTTATATTAATAAAATTTGAGCTGTACTGCGATGTGTTGCAGGGTACCCCGGGATTGCAGCTTCTTTTAATGGAGTGATATATGGAACTACCTGGGATGAGAAAAAGGGTTAATTATCAGGAATCATCAGGTCAATGTCAAAATACAAGGTCAGAGTACAATTCTCATATATACTAATATAGAAGAGAGGTGGTCCCAAAGCAAAAATCAAAATGGGCTCCATTATGCCACCGGCTATTGGCATATAGGACGTTAGGGCTGGGTTTTTGTTTCCCTCTCCTTTTGTTTTCAATAAATAATAGAGTCAAAGAACAATATCTTATATAGAGAACCCTTTTCCATACGCCCCTTTTTAGTCATCTCCATATCATAGAGGTCCCCCACTCGGGACCCTTCCTCTTTTAGTCAGTGGAGTGCCCAAGGATGCCATTATTATGCTTTCTATTATAATGTGCCCCTCTGCATTCATCACAGTCGTACCCAATTAAAACCTCACTCTGGGTCTTGAGTTCTTTAAAATATGTCATAAAATACTCACCGTAATGATAGAACTCGGAGACCACCAAACATTCTGCAGAGTTTGGACACTCAACTGAGACCCCATGACATGTGTCACTGTTTTTTTGTATACATTCAAGACATTTAAGAGCAAGACCTAGGAGACAGAACATTATCTTATTATGGGATTGTTTTTATGTTTTTTAATTTATTCATAGTAAAAACACTGAAAGAAAACAAGATGTAGATGGATTGTCCTCCTCCGAGTGACCAGCTTCAAGGCGAAATGGTTCCTCCCAAGAAAACAGGATCAATAGTTTTATATCCAAAGAGGGCGCAATATACCAAGGAAATAAATTAGAATATGGGACCTGCTGAGATGTTCCCTTTAATATACATAACATAATTTGAGTTACATTTTGGTCTTTAAGTAAAATCTTGTAGACCTCTGTTGAGTATTGGTGGCTGTCTTTGGATAGGACATAAATAATACATTCATAAAGAGTAATATACAGCACCTATCCTATACATATACAGTCGTCTACTTGAATGAGTCTACAGGAAGAGTCTACCTACCACAACAGATATTGTCTTACCTGTGCATGAGATGGCACAGAAGATAGTAAGAGAGATGATGAAGGATCTCATCATGGTTGATACAAAGTGAAGTTACACAATTCTGACTCTCTGTATGTGGGATACATATGACTATTGTATTTATACACTGAAATCCGGGCTGGATCTCTATTTCTGTTAAATCAAATATCATGTGTCAATATTGTCTCCATTATGCCAAGGCAAACTTCATGTCATGTGTTTAAGAGATGATAACAACTGGCAAGTTAACTCATCCGAGGGCTATTTTATTCAAAAGTTTCTAACGTCTCTAAATGTGCAAATTCACATTAGTGGAAAATTATTTAAACCCACCATTTTCAACATGAGCAGCTGATTATCTAATGTGTATGGGGTATCCTGACTCTCACTCAATGAAAATGTTGGGGCAAAGAAGGAACGGACATGTTGGATTTCATTATGTTTGATCCTTTCTTCTCACAGGTCTTAAGAGTAGTCTGGCAGTGGCTATACCCATCTCCCCAATGTAAACACTAGTTGAGCCTGCTTGTTGTTGTTGGGGGAGTAGGGAAGTATAACAATCTACCAACAGCTATCAAAGGTGTATGGGCACCTTTACAATGAGCTACGCTACATGGTGGCATGATGGTACTAGACAGACCAGGCAACAGGCCAAGCTACGCTAGGCCACGTGGGGAGACAGTCTACACATCGAATTGAGTAGATCTGGTCATAATAAGGTCAGGTGCAAGGGAAATAAATGGGATACTACAGTCTTAATACAACACAAGTAGACCTTTTTTTATATCTATTATTTCTTGGAAGACTTAAATGGTCAGTAAATCTAAAGTGTATCAGGCAGCGTGGCTTAGTGGTAAGCATTGTGATCTTACAGTGCTGGTCCTTGGCTGGTCCTGGGTTTGAACCCAAGCAAGGAAAAAATCTGCATGCAGTCTATTTGTTTTTCCTATATTTGCATGTGTTTATTCCAAAAACATACAAATATGGAATTTATGTGAATCCCACTGGGGACATGACTCCTGTACAGTGCTGTAGACTATGTTGGTGCTCTATAAGAAACATTATAATATATTCTGTTGCGTTCTTTAGTGGGATGACTGACAACAGGCCCAGACTTTATCACATATCACCAGATCTGAGAAGGCACATTTACACGTGGCTATTATGCAAAGTCCAGCTTATAACTAGAATTGTCAAAACCACCCAATTATTCCATAGTGAACAATGGTAGGAGGCTGGGTCAAGTTCTGGTTACTTACAGACAGACACCAAATACTCCGGACAAAATAATGTGCTAGGTCGAAAAAACTTCTAGATCCAATAAATCAAAGTTGGGATTTCTTTAGAGAAACCATAACTGCATACAACCATGAAACCAGTATCGAAGTATCTATACCAGTGGCTGGTGGTGGTAGTGGATTGAAGGTGTCAGGATGTTGTATGGCGGCAGGAACGGCGGCAGGAAGACATTTATGCCATATTTATGGGATACGCAATAAATGTCCTAATTGGAAATAATCCTTTAATATGTTTTTTTCCACATACTGAGCATTCCATTTGTACTTACAAGGTGAGCTGGAGGTTCTCCTCCTCCCTTTTTTTCTATGCAATTTTGGACATTGTATAAACATAATTTAGGGAACAAAAAGTTTGGGCGCTAATGACTAGTGAGGTGTCAGATTATCTAATATTCCAGTTAAGTGGAGAATTAAAGAGTCCAAACCAATTGTGAGATTATGTTTTCCTCCCTAGATGTCTGCCACAGGTCAAAAGTAGCCAACCTGGCGCAAATGGGCGAGAGCTGGGAGATCCGGGGATCAGCTGGGGGGCGATAACAATAGCGCTCCTGGGACAACGGGCTTCAGGCACCACTTCTTCTACCTACTGCCCCGGCCGGACGCTGCGCGGAGTCTCCGGCTCTCTATGGAAAGCCTCAATAAGTCAGTCAATGGATTGTGATGTCTCCGGACGTTTGATGGGAACTGGCCTAAAAGTGCTGGAACTTCAATAACAAATGCGGCTTGTATGCGTTTTATCCCAGCGTCTCCGATCGGAATGCACGTTGTGACTTTTAGCACTTGGAATCCTGCAATATAGATGAATATATTGATTCATTAGCGCCGACATTTGCATCTGTTTTAATAGCCTTTTCCTATTGGCTTGGAATGGGTTTACTACAGCACAGAACCTTGCTATTGTTTATGGAGCGATCTGATCGCCTGTAGCATTATTGATCCATTATTAATGTAGGAATGTTTCCTATCTATTGTTTTATTCCCTACTGGAGTATTTTCCTACTTTGAGATTCAGTCTTTATGGATCATCTTTCCCGTTGGATTTTTCTGTGATGGGGCTTTAAACATCGACCCTCCATAGATGATCAAGAATTGTTGTCATCGTAACGATCAATGGCTTCATTTCTGGGACCCTTGGTTAATGTGAAACAATTGTGTTCGGAAGCCATTGGATGGGAGTACCTCCGCTGTGGCGTATAACCTCCTACACCAAGGTGCCCATGTTTTATTGGATCCTTTAAACTTTTATAAGTTTCAATAAATGTCCTGCGTTTTTTTTATTTTTTACAAGCGGATTCGCTACGTTGGTTTTTTCCAGGTTTTTCCCCGTGTTCTCCTCCTGATATGGGTACTGCTTGTTGAAGACTGACAGATTTGGTTGGACGTCCATTATTGGATTCAGATTTCCAATTTTTCTAGATTAAGCCTCGGATGTAGGCTTGGCTTTAATTGAGGACATGAGATTAAGACTTTTTGGGAAACTGAGGGAATAACCCCTCTGATCATGTCCCAGAACTTTGGGGTAACTTATGGCTGCGTTGAAGGAGATCTAGGGGCAGTTTGGGAAGCTGGTGGCACCTTCCATGTGGCAGAGCAACAGATCGTCATCATCTCCACCCCAGATGTCCCAGGAGAGGTCCTCACAAACTCCGGCCTCAGTGAGGCTGAGCTCATGCTGTTCACTACCCCCCAAGGACCAAGCCCAGGATGTGCCGGGCAGAAACCAACACTCGGCCGTCCTCCGGTGAAGAGGAAGCTGGATTTGGAGGCCGGACACAGGTATATTCCAGAAGGCCTTCAGACACCACGTGGGAAGACCAGAAATCCTGTTAGAGGAGTGAAGTCTCCCGGAGAGCGCTCTCGTTATGAGACATCTTTGAACCTTACGACCAAGAGATTTCTGGAACTTCTTAGCAAGTCTGCAGATGGAGTGGTGGACTTAAACTGGGCTGCCCAGGTGCTGAATGTGCAGAAGAGGAGGATCTACGACATCACCAATGTGCTTGAGGGGATCCACCTGATCACCAAAAAATCTAAAAACCACATTCAATGGCTGGGGAACAGATCACTCGTGGAGTCCAGCAGTAGATACCAGATGTTGGCGAAAGATTGTCAGGATCTTCTGGCCACGGAGCAGCAGCTGGATGAATGGCTTCACATGTGCACCACGCAGCTGAAACTGCTCACTGAAGAGTCCGAGAGCCAACAATTGGGATATGTAACTTGCCAGGACCTTCGCAGCATTGCTGACCCCTCAGAGCGCATGTTGATGGTGATAAAAGCTCCTCCAGAAACACAGATGCAAGTTTCAGATCCCACAGAGGGCCTGCAGATTTCTCTTAAAAGTACCCGTGGACCCATTGATGTGTTCCTCTGTCCAGATGACTCCTCTGGTGTTTGCAGTCCTGTCAAAAGCCCCACCAAGGCAGCAACTCCTAACACCTCGCCCAGCACACAGAGCCCAAATGGGCCCACGCTTCTAGCACCCGCTCAGGATATTGGCCTAGGGTTGCTTCCTTGTGAGCAAGAGTCGTTACTATCACCGGAGACGGATCTCCCCTTGGGTTACTCCACAGACCTCCACCTGTCCCCGGTCACCGCAGCCGTCCTGCCTGATTTTCTCTGTGATGAGTTCATCAGTTTGTCTCCACCCCTCTCTCACGAGTACCACTTTGGGCTGGAGAACAGCGAGGGTGTAAGTGAACTCTTTGATTGTGATTTTAGTGACCTGACCTCTCTGGACTTGTGAAATGAACATTGAATCGGCCCGGTACCTTTACATTAGGCGCACGCATCGGTTTCCTATCCTGCGCTAACGTCTACTGCTCACATCACATCCCAGTACAAAAATTAATGCGTTTTTTTTTTTAATTTATATTCCTGTTGATTGCTTATACAAAATGAGCAAGGAAACCAGCACTTAGAACAGTCCTATGTGAAGGTGCGCCTCGGTGGCATAATCATAGCACTTGCATTCAGCCCTGAAGACCTAAACAAGGCGATATCGGTCACCGTAATGTCATCAGTGTCTCTTATATACCGGATAAAATTGAACTTTGTATTTTTTTTTATGTCGATTCTTAGTCTTGCGCCGACCCATCAAGCATCTATAACATGCAGCTCTCGCTTTTTCAGCTACACAATGGTTTGCCAAATTATGATCCTTGTAAATTGACCTGCTGGTTATTGCGGGTGCTTGATGGTTTTTCTACTTTAATTGTTCGTTTAACATGTCTCCAGTGTCAGAAGTTCTAATTTGTTGCATTATAATTTATTTCATTCTAAAGCGATTTTGTTAATAGTAGCAAGAATTATACTATGGCTGATGACAAACAAGAAGTTGCAGGTTTCTTCAGTGTGCAGCCACTTTGTTCTTTGTGTTGATTTGGGGCCCTTTTACACGGGCCAATTATTGGGCAAGCTATCATTCACAGAATGCTAGTTCCTGATCCCTGCCCTGTGCAAACAGGGCAACCATCAGCCGACGAACGATCAAATGCTCATTCATCGGCTGATCTTATAGTTTTACAGTATAAATATTATCGTTGTCTCCAGCACATCTCCCTGTGTAAACGGGGAGACGTCCCGCCGATGTGATAGAATGGCATGGAGATGAGCGATCGCAGTAAGGAGCGCTCCACCTCATACATAGCTCCGTGTGAAAGGAGCAAACTAGCGCCCATCAACAAGCTGTCTCGTTGATCAGCCAAAATGGGCTGGTGTAAAAGGACCCTTAGGCTAGGTCTACATGGTGAAACAAATCACACATGGGCCAGCCTTTAGTTTGGCGGCATCACTCTATAGTGTCGCTTGGTAAGGGAAACAGCCATATTTTTCAGGTTGCCCGCAGTGTGTGCAGCCGCCTTAACGTGCGACTATTCAGTCTTGTAGCTTTATTGTGGTAGTTCTGTTAAATGTTCGACTACTTCATTGTGTGAGAATAGTTTGGGTCTCGTATATAAAAACTGTCCTATTAAAGTCTGTCCAATCAGATTACTTGAATATGAACCCTGCGATCTGATGGATATGGGCCACACTGATCACTGTTTTATACATAAGGCTTATTCTTAAATGTTGTCTTGGTCCAGTTCTTGGGATACTTTTCTGATGTACAGACGAACATGAAGAGTATTCTGCACTTGGCTTGCCTCTAGAAACTCTAAACCGTATTTATAAGTGTGTTTCTACCCCCTGACCTCCCCCGTTCTTTAGCATGGCACTTTGTCATGGATGTTTGCCTTGTACATACATGACAAATGTGTTGGCAAATATCCCAGCTTAAGTTATCTGTAAATCTTGTTCTTGTTTTCCAATAAAGAGATTTTCAGCGAAAAAAAAAAAAAAAAAAAAAAAAAAAAAAAAAAAAAAAAAGTAGCCAACCTTCACCCTAACCAATTGACCTCATACAACCACTGTACCATGTTTCTTCTATTTACTGGAGGCGTCTAGTGGAGGATTTATGGTGATCTGAAGTTGTTAGGTGGTAGCGATGCTCAGGATGTGGAAGGAAACCATCTGAACAAAGCAATGTAAAAGGACTTAGGGAGAGAGAAAGCTTATAGTAGTGTGGTAAACGTGGGACTAACAGGAATTTTTGATTAACAAATTGTTTGGGCCAATTGGACAATTTTGATGTCCAAATTGCAGAATTTTTCATTTTGCAACTTTCATAGAAGTCCATGAAATGTGAATTACAGCCCATCTAATGGACCTTTAAATTGTTTTTGTATGCTTCCCGAAGTCTTAAATTTCTAGGATGAGAAGAAAATGTTGTTCGTGTCTAACTCATAAACCTGACCCAATCCAATAACCACACCTTTTCATGTCCTGCTCTATCACCTTACAATATTCGTCTAGTAGGATGAGGATTTCTTTATGAGCCAGTGAAAGAGACAGACAGAAACTAATGCCACCAATTGTCAAAGGTCTAATGTGTCTAATAAGAAATTAGTTTGTGTTCTTGTGTCAGGAATCCCCTTAGTGACCACTAATACGCCTTTTCACGTCATTTACTACTGGGCTTTAGGCTAGGCTGACGCCTTTTCACGTCAGCCTAGTCTAAGTCCTGCACGGGTCTCCCGTGCAGGCAGGAGTCGGGGCTCTGCTGTCTGATGACAGCTGAGCTCCTGCTCCAACGCCCGCGATCGAAGTTTACTTAGATCACGGCCGTTTAACCCGTTAAATGCCGCCGTCAATAGCGACCGCGGCATTTAACTTTGTTTACAGAGGAAGTGCGCTCCCTCTCTCACCCATCGGCGGCCCGCGAATGAAATCGCGGGTCTCCGATGGGGTGTCATGGCAGCCGGGGGACTGATAAAAGCCCCCAGGTCTGCCCTGGACATATGCCTGTTAGGACGCGCCGGAGGCACGTCCTAACAGATTGCCTGTCAGATTTACACTGACAGGCAATAATGCTCTGGTATACGAAGTATACCAGAGCATTATAGCAGCGATCGGAACATCGCACAGTAAAGTCCCCTAGTGGGACTAATAAAATCAGTCATCAAAGTGAAATAAAGATTATTAATAAAAAGTACAGTAAAAAAATAAATAAAACCATTTTTTTCCATAAAAAGTGGTTTTATTTAGTAAAAGTGTAAAAAAAAAAAAAAAGTACACATATGTGGTATCGCCGCGACCGTAATGACTCCATTAATAAAGTTAATATGTCATTTAAACCGCAAAGTGAACACCGTAAAAAAAAAACGCCAAAAACTATGGCGAAATTGCAATTTTTTTCCATTGCCCCCCAAAAAAGTCATAATAAAAATGAATCAATAAGTCCCATGTACCCCAAAACAGTACCACTCAAAACTACGTCTTGTCCCGCAGAAAACAAGCCCAAAAAATCACTACATTGATGGAAAAATAAAAAAATTACGGCTCTTGGAAAGCGACGATGCAAAAACAAATAATTTTAGTTCAAAAGTGTTTTTATTGTGCAAAAGTCGTAAAACATAAAAAAACCTCCACATATGTGGTATCGCCGTAATCGTACCGACCCATAGAATAAAGGTAACATGTTAATTACGTCGCACAGTGAACGGCGTCAATTTAAAAACGCATAGAACAATGGCGGAATTTCAGTTTTTTTTTATAATCCCCCCCAAAAAGGTTAATAAAAGTTAATATAAAAATTATATGTACCCAAAAATGGTGCCATTAAAAAGCACAACTAATCCCGCAAAAAACAAGTCCTCATACAGCTATGTAGACGAAAAAATAAAAACGTTATAGCTCTTTGAATGCGACTATAGAAAAACGAATAAAATAGCTTGGTCATTAAGGCCTAAAATGGGCTGGTCACTAAGGGGTTAAAGGGTTGTCCCACCTTAATAATAACTTCTGAAATTAAAGCCGGGCCAGCGATCAGCTGATTGCCATGGGCTTCAGAGAATCCCAGAGCTCAGCTGTTATCTCTGGAGGGAAGATGTGGCTGACTATATATTGTAGTATTACATGACTGTCATTAGAATGCCTTGGAGGGGCAGGGTCCGCCAGAGCTAGTGACTCTTTGAAACCGACTCTACACTCTGGCTAATAGAGGAGCGAGCTTCCTATGACATTCGTGCGCCCTAATAGGGCATATATAATTAGGTTGTCTTCATTAGAATAGTTCTGATGCTATGAAGGAATCACATTGACTTTATCCATCATAAGGCAGAATGTCTGGAAGCAAAACCTTCTTGATAACATTAATGATCATCCTTGTGGAGTCACTAGAACAAATATTTATGAACGCAAATACAAATAATTCAGCAGCCAAGAAGTTCTTACAACCTGAAAATTCAGGTATGAGTGCAGTTAACCCTAAAGTCCCACTCCACCTTTATCACACTTACAGAGGTCTAGGAAGCTGAAATACGAATGTAGCCATCTTTAACTTGATTCTGATAACTTGCTGCAGCGTGATATCACACAACAAAAGCCATTGAAAAGTCACTGAAAAAGTCAAGATAAGAGATCTAGTCACTGTTTATTTAATGCGTTAAAAATCAAGGTAAAGACGGCTACAACTGTATGAGGAGTTGTTTGATAGTTTGTTTTGATTCTCACTAAATTCGTTTGACAATGACTAAACGTAGGTGCGAAGTCTAAGGAATCTCCTCGTTCTTCACCCTAGAACCAGTGGGTAAAGAATGAGAAGAAATAGTGAGCTACATGGTGTTATTATGGTTGAAGATGAGCGAATATCCCAAATTTGTTTTGTATCAGATTCGATCGAATCAGCCGTTTGATTGATCAGAATAAATTTGTTGCGAATTGAAAGTGTGTCGATTTCCATGAAAACTCGTGTCTGACTCTCTGATGTCTTCTAGTATTAAATTCAAGTAAAATCAACCCCTTTTAAGATCTTTAATGCCAAGCTAGCATCAGTAATTTTAACGTGACAGCAACAAATATGGGTAGAGGGAGGTGTAACTCATTTTGGGAAGCCTGTCCCAGGTCATGTGATCCTATATTTCTTTGTACCTGACCAAATTTAAAACTTTTGGGTGATTGGGACAAAATTTGATTTGTGTAGAATTGACTCGCTCATCGTTAAATATAGTATTTCACAAACAAACCAGGCAGTAGACCGAGTTACTTGATGCTCTCAAGTAGAGCAGATCTGGTCATGATATCCGTATCTATTGTTTTCTACAGAAGACTTAAAGGGACACAAAATGTAAGGGTTATTTGGCGTGGTTGTTCAGTGGTTAGCATGGTTACATGGCAGTTCTGGAGTTCTGGCTTTGAATTTTACCAAGGACAACATCTGCATGGAGTTTGTATGTTCTTTCTATGTTTGCATGGGTTTATCCAAAAATCTTACATTTTTGTGCCTTATGAGAACTTCAGAATCCGCTGCAGAATATGCTGGCACTGTATAAGCGCCATAGTAATGTTTTCTATTGTGTTGTTCAGTGGGGTGACTGACAGCAAACCCAGACATTATGTCATATATCACCAGATCTGAGAAGGCACATTTATACATGGAAATTATGCAAAGTGCAGCTTATAACTAGAATTGTGAAACCTCACAATGATTCCATAGAGATCAAAGGAAGGATTGATGGTGTCAGGATGTTTTACAGCCGCAGAAATGCTCAGCATGAGGAGAGAACCATATTAAAGGTGTATTCCATGGGATATGTTATAAATGTCTTAGATGGGAATAAACCTTTAACTATGCAATGTTTATCATAGGATGTTTGTGACTGAGAAGGTGATTATCTACTACTACATCTTATTAGACACATTTAGAGTCCAAAGCAATTGTAAGGTTATGTTTTCCAGAATTGCAACCTCCCTAAAAGTCTGCCACAGGTCAAGAGTAGCCAATCTCCACTATTCACTGGAGAACGGGAGGATTTATTTTTGGGCCTAATACTGTTGATTAACCAAACTACCCTAAAACAAAACAAGAAAAAATTAGGCAAAAAATTATATTTTTCCTTTTTCAGACTATTTTTTCCTAAATAAAATCTACAAAATTAAATTATATCACCTCAAATTTGAAATAATAAGAAAGTCCTATATGTCCTGCAAAAAAATAAATAATTAAATAAATTAGATTTTCGGGTAAACTAAGCAATAATATAAAAAAATAGAAATCACCTTTAGAAGAAAGCATTATAAAATAAATGTATTTTCTCTCTGCATCAAGGCCCAAAAAAAAACACCCCCAATCCTAAAAGGGCTAAGAGTGAAGATAAGCAAAGTGATTCTACATGAATCGAACTTGTTACATATTTCCCAAAACTTTTTGATTTTGGCAAATTCAAAAATTGTGGGATTCGCCCTGTACAAATTGCTCAAAATGGCGGTGTTACGATTATCAGCAGAACTGCTGCTAATCAATGATTTCTGTTTTCAATGTGTTTGTGCATTGCTAGGCAATGCCTTTGGTCTGAATCTGGATTTGGTCATCATTTAGGTTTGCCTGGGTAATTAGGGTGGAGCACATTTCTTGGCCCTATATATGCTTCAGGCCTGTATTACTCAGGAGCTGGTTATACTGTTTCTGACATGTGCTAGACTGTTTTGAGATTCTAGTTAGTGACTTTGTTCTTGTCTGTGTATTTGTTTGTACCTATTGGTCCTCTGAGAGATCTATTTTTTTTTATAGTGGTTTTATGTGTATCCTGGGATCATTATTTACATTGGTTTGTTTGCCTTTCCTGTCCATTTGGTCTGCTGCCAAGTTGTTGTCTTACCCTGCTGTGGTATAGTATTCAGATAGGGTCAGTGGGTGCTGTTAATTCGTGTCCACTGTCCACTCATCTGTTAACTGCTTGTATGCTATTCATCTAAAACAAAAGTATATACAGTTTTTCACCGCTAGAACAGCACTAGAGAAACACAGTCCAACTTGTAGTCTTATAGACGTTTCTGCTCAGTCCACAAGCAATAGACCATCTACAATCCAGAGAAGGTGTGTGCAGTTGTTCTGGTCCTTGTAGTACCTCGGAGCTCTGCACCATATCCCAATCTTGAAGCTCCAGGCAGGATAAATCCTATGACTACAATAGAGACGCGATTCTGGGATTGTTTTTTCTCGTGACATATTTGACTTTATGTGGAAAAATGTGGTCAATAAATTCATAAATTTTTTGTAAAAAACACCAACATTTTGAGAAAATGTGCAAAAATTATGATTTTTCTAAATTTAAATGTATCTGCTTATAAAACAGATAGTGATACCACCCAAAATATTTACTAATTAACATTTCCCATATATCTACTTTATGTCTGCATCTTTTTTTTTAACGTCCTTTTATTTTTCTAGGACATTACAAGGCTTAGAACTTTAGCAGCAATTTGACACATTTTCAAGAAAATTTTAAAAGGCTATTTTTTCAAGTACCAGTTCAGATCTGAAGTGGCTTTGAGGGCCCCATATATTTGAAACCCCCATAAAACACCCCATTTTAAAAACTGCACCCCTCAAAGTATTTAAAACAGCATTCAGGAAGTGTTTTAACCCTTTAGGCGTTTCACAGGAATTAAAGCAAAGTAAAGGTGAAATTTACAAATGTCATTTTTTTTTGACAAAATTCATTGGTAATAATTTTTTTTTCTAATACAGAAAGTTTTACCAGAGAAATGCAACTCAATATTTATTGCTCAGATTCTACAGTTTTTAGAAATATCCCACATGTAACCCTAGTGTGGTAATGGACTGAAGCACAAGCCTCAGAAGCAAAAGAGCACCTAGTGGATTTTGGGGCATTTTTTTAGAATATATTTTAGGCGCCATGTCAAGTTTGAAGAGGTCTTGTGGTACCAAAACAGTGGAAACCCCCCAAAGTGACCCAATTTTGGAAACTAAATCCCTCAAGGAATGTATCAAGGGCTATAGTTAGCATTTTTAACCCCATAGTTTTTTTGCTAAATTTATTTGAATTAGTCTGTAAAAATAAATAACTTTTTGATCTGAAAAAATACTTTTCTAATTTTTACAAGGAATAAAGGAGAAAAAGCACCCCAACATTTGTAAAGCAATTTCTCCTGATTACGGTAATACTCATAATGCGGTTATAAATGGCTGTTTAGACCCACAGCAGGGCTTAGAAGGGAAGGAGCGCCATTTGGATTTTGGAGCGCAGATTTTGCTGTAAAGGTTTTCGGTGCCATGTCGTGTTTGCAATGCACTGGAGGGACAAAAACAGTGGAAACACTCCAAAAGAGACCCCATTTTGGAAACTACACCCCTCAAGGAATTTTTCTAGGAGTATAGTTAGCATTTTGACCCCACAGTTTTTTTTTGCTGAATTAATTAGAATTAGTATGTGAAGATGAAAAGCCACTTTTTTTAATGAAAAAACATAACATTTTCTAATTTTTACATGGAATAAAAGAGAAAAAGCACCCCGACCTTTTGTTTGAACACACGGCAAGGCTTAGAATGGCAGGAGCGCTACTTGGCATGCAGACTTTGCTTGATTGGTATTTCGGTTACATGGCGCATTTACAGAGCCCCTGAGGTACAAGTACAGTAGAAACCCCTGAGAAGTGACTCCATTTTGGAAACGACATCTCTCAGGGCATTCCTCTATGGGTGTAGTAAGCATTTTGACCCCACAGGTGTTTCATAGATTTAATAAGAATTAGGCAGTGAAAATGAAAAATTGAATTTTTTCCTCGAAAAAAATGTAGTTGTAGCTCAAATATTTTTTTTTCATTTGGGGTAATAGGTTAAAAAACACGACACAATTTGTTTTTCCTGAGTATGGCAATACCCCATGTGTGGCCCTAAACTTCTGTTTGGGCACATGGCAGAGCTCAAAATAGAAGGAGTGCCATTTGGCTTTTAGAGCGCAGATTTTGCTGGATGGGTGTATGGGCACCATATCGCATTTGCGGGGCCCCTGTGGTATCAGAGTAGAGTGGAAAACCCTAAGAAGTAACCGCATTTTGTAAGCTACACCCCTTAAGGCAATAGGGTCTATGTAAGCTGTGCGGAATACATCAGGGTATATGTAAGCTCTGCGGAGTACATCAGAGTATAATAGGAGGGTACAATAATGTGGTAAATAAATAAAAATCTTCAGATATGTGGCCAGTGTCACACTGATAAATGGTGCCCAATCAGATCCCCCCTTTGGAACACCCTGCACATTTTGTGTCCCTATATTCTGAGAGCCACAACTTTTTTATTTTTCCTCCGCCGGAGCTATGTGAGGGCTTATTTGTTGTGGGACAATCTGTAGTGGTTTTTATTTTTTTTATTGATTTTTTTATCACTTTTTAGTCAATTTTTTGGCAAGCAATTCTGACAATGATTTGTATTGTAGGGCTGTGCACTTGGATTTAATTCCTTAGTTGAGGTGACAGAACTTGTGTCTGTTTTATTCATTTGCAGTGAACCAAATAAAAACAATAATAAAATAAATCTAAAAAATATATATTATATATGTAAGTTTTTGTGTCAACCTTTTAAGGATCTTCATTAACCTCGTCAAGCCTTAAAAAAAACATCTAGTGTAAAACAAATAGAAAACATAGAGTGGAGTGGGAGAAGGGAGATGTAGCTGCAGTTTCATTGTTGTTCTCAGTGTGTGTCTGTGGAAGGGGAAGGAAAGCAGAAGTGGGGAGACATTTTATTTGCTCGGAGCATGCCGAACATCTGGAAGAGCACATCCACTCAGCAGGTAAGGAGAGAAAAAAAATTCAAATTTACAAAAACCAGCAGAGGGAAAGAAAAGATGCAAAATCTTCAGGACCCTTTAATGAGTAATTAGCATATAGCTTGCACCGTTTTAAAAGTTGATGTTATAGATTTTGCTGCATCTGAAAAAAACATACAAGGGAAATATTGTCAGGTCATGCATTACTGCATGGTGGCGGTTCAAGCGGTTAAAACTACCTGACAGGTTCCCATTAAAAATACAATGAACTAAAAACAATTTATCCGGCCGTTAATTTTGTTATTATAAATATATCCTATATAATTACAGCTCCAGAACCAAGCTCTGACATATACAGCACCAGAACAAAGCTCAGTACATAAATACAACACCAGAACAAATCTCAATACATAAATACAACACCTGAACCAAGCTCAGTACATATACAGTATACACCACAAGAAATAAAGCTCAGTACATATATACAGCACCAGAACAAAGCTCAATTCATATATACAATACCACAACCAAGTGCAGTACATATTAAAGCTCCAGAACCAAGCTCAGTACATAACTACAAGACAGAACCAATCTCAATACATATATACAGCACCAGAACAAAGCTCAGTACATCTATACAGCACCAGAACAAAGCTCAGTACATAAATACAACACCAGGACCAGGACCAGGACCAAGCTCAGTACATAAATACAGCACCAGCACAAACACAGCTCAATTTAGTGCAAGCTCTGCCGTATAGGTTTGTACGGCATAAAACTACAGCTTCCATCACGACCCAAATAATGGTAAGGATATGCTGGGAATTGCTGTTTCACAAAAAAAACAAAATCATACCACCCATCATCTCGCTTCAGATCATACAGTGACTACAGTGCTGATTAGAGGCAGAATAAACATTTACATTAAGTGACTCACAGGTGACATCTCAGATTCGAGTTCCTTTTCTCTTTTCTCCTCAATCCGGTCCAGACCTCTGTGATGACTTCTCCCTGCCACAGCCCATTTCTGCAGAGTTTTCCAGCTCAAATGTCTTCAGCTTCTCACTTCTCAAACATTTCTGCACCTATAAACCTAGATACAATTCTCATGGTGCCACACACTACACCCTAAATATAATAGTGCCATACACTGCCCCTATATTTCTACTAGCACCATAAACTGTGTCCCACACACACACACACACACACACACACACACACAGCTCCACCTTTAAATTATGCCCCATAGAGCCCTCTGTAGATAGTGCCTCACATATAGCTCCCCCTGTAGATAGTGCCCCACATATAGCCCCCTTGTATATAATGCCCCACATATAGCACCCCCTGTATATATTGCCTCACATATAGCGCCCCCTGTATATAGTGCCTCACATATAGCTCCCCCTGTAGATAGTGCCTCACATATGGCTCCTCCTGTAGATAGTGCCTCACATATAGCTCCCCCTGTATATAGTGCCTCATATATAGTTCCCCCTGTAGATAGTGCACTACATATAGCCCCCCTGTCGATAGTGCACTACATATTGCCCCCTGTAGATAGTGCACTACATATAGCCCCCCCTGTAGATCGTGCACTACATATAGCCCCCCTGTAGATAGTGCACTACATATAGCCCCCCAGTAGATAGTGCCCCACATATATCCCCACCTGTAGATAGTGCCCCACATATAGCCCCACCTGTAGATAGTGCATTACATATAGCTCCTCTGTAGATTGTGCACTACATATAGCCCCTCCTGTAGATAGGTGCACTACACATAGCCCCCTGTACATAATGCCACTCATCTGATCCCACTTCCACGCCGTCCTGTGGCAATGCAGGCCTGCTCTCTCCTGAGCAGGTCTACTGGGGCTGATTGACGCAGGCCCTGTCAATCAGCGCCTTTCAAAGTCGCAAGCAGCGTGATTACGTCATTGTGCCGCTTGTTTCGTTGAAAGATGCTGATTGCAGGGCAAGTCATTCTGCTCTGCCAATCAGTGCCTTTCAACGATCCACCGCTTGCGTCATCAAACAGAATGTGCCTGGCCATTCAGCGCTTATGCATGAAATTGTATCTGCGTCCTATAGACACAGGTACAATTATAGTTCAGGAGGGGGTGGATGCGGCTAGTTTCAGTTGCGCTGCCACCCCTCAGAAAGGCAGCACGCTGTCGCCAGAGGCGAAAAGCTCATCCCGCCTCTTGGATGGTGCGGCCCTGGATGTGATGGATAACAGCTCGATCCTGCGTGTCAGAGTCATGCAGGAACCGCTGTCACTGAACCCGTCAGTCCCGCGGACCAGACGGATTCAGGTCTTAGCACACTATACAGCTGCTCTGTATACAGGATACAAAGCAGCTGTATCTGAAAAAGCTAAAAAATAAAAATAATTTTTAATAAAACATAATTACAAAGTTGCACCAATCACACTGATACACTGTTTTATTAAAAATAAAAAATAAATACATTTTCAATGATGTGCATAGCTTTTAAGTTCTGACTACACTGTCCTACGCTCCCCTAGTGGTGGCTGTGTGAAGGAAAGCAGAGAAATTAGAGCACAGTTTTAGAAAAACTGAGCTCTGATTTTTGATAGATATATTCTAAAATGAACCAGCACAGAATGTTGGACCTAAAATTCAAACGGTATTGGGCATTCAGGAACCTGATCTTTTAATGACTACTTGGTCCCAGGGCAGGTGGTGTTTTTAAGATTTATTGCCCGGGAGCACAAGGAAATAAGTATTTGCACTGGTGTGACAAGGAGCTACATAACCAAGAGCTAAATTACACAATGGTGTGTGAATGGGTCTGAATTAGTTCTATATCCATATTTGTTAGTTGGCGGATCCTCTCGGCTGCTTCAAAGATGAAGAGTCTAATTGTTTTTTTTACAAGAGATAGATAAATGTGTGGACTTCATTGTAAGGCGCTTGCAGGTCTTGGATTTTCAGAAGGAATAAACAACCAGAGTCGAATTTGCAGCAGGTGGGGACTGCAGTGGAAGGGACTTGCAGGTCTTTCACCCTTAAAGGGAATTTGTCGCTAGAATTTTTTTTTTTAGTTAAACAGTTAGTATATACATGATTAGACATTGTTCTAATTTTTTTAATTCAGGAAATACTAGAAATTAGATTCTAATTTGTAACATTTCCATGTGCTGGTCACTAGAGGGAGCAATTCCCAAAATTGCAGCATTGTCATGTGGTAAAGCAACCTCATTGCTTTATGCTGCAAAATTGGAGAAGACACACTCGCTCTAGTGTGCTCAATTAATCCCCCTCCTTTATCCTGGCTAGTGCCCGAAAAACGGCCGAAAACACTGTGAACATACTCTTACTGTAATCTCTATCTTTATAGGTGGGAACGATTTGGGTTATTATTAAAGAGAAGTTTTAAAAAACTATTTCCCCTGAAACTGCGCCACCCTTGTCCATAGGCTGTATCTGGGACTGCAATTTAGCTTCAAACACTTGAATGAGGCTGGACTTCAATAACAAATATACTGCAGCTCATGGTCAAGAGTGGCGCTGTTTCTTGGAAATAAAATCAGATACTTTTATGTGACATTGTAAAACACCTTTAAGGGCATGTTCAGACGTGGCAGAATGTTTCCGCTCTAAATATTGCTGCAAATCCGCAATGAATCTGCAGCAGGATTTTCATATTTGACAGGTAATACAGACGTTGCGGATATCACAGCGGACTTGCCGAAGATTTCAGTCTTTGCAATACAAACGCTGAAATCCGCAGTGAAATTCCACTGCTTCTCCGCAACATAATGTGCATGCTGCGGAGGGAAACTTCTGCAGCACAGCCTAAATTCCACACTGTTATTTTCCGCAACGTCTGACCTAAGTTACCTAAAAATGGATAGAAATCAATTAAAAAAATGACTGCTGCAGATTTCCACTGCGGACTGTGAAATTCAACAGCAATTCCGCCATGTCTAAATGTGTCCTAAGAATTTCTCTTCCCCGCTTTCCTACACTGCTCTATGTTCTCATTCCTCTTTTCCATTTAGACTTTCTTCACACATAGAATTTTAATGGCACCTGCGTTATTTAAAGTCTTACAGCATTTTTTATGCCATTTGTAGTGGTGTTTTTCATTTATTGTCATATTGTACAGGCTTTTTTTCTTGTGTTTTTGTAGTCTTAGGGTATGTGCACACGATGAGTGGCTTTTACGTCTGAAAAGACAGACTGTTTTCAGGAGAAAACAGCTGCATCGTTTCAGACGTAAAAGCTCCTCCTCGCATTATGCGAGGCGTCTTTGACGCCCGTAATCTTGAGCTGTTCTTCATTGACTTCAATGAAAAGCGGCTCAAATTACGTTTCAAAGAAGTGTCCTGCACTTCTTTGACGAGGCAGTCATATTACGCGTCGTCGTTTGACAGCTGTCAAACGACGACGCGTAGATGACAGGTCGTCTGCACAGTACGTCGGCAAACCCATTCAAATGAATGGGCAGATGTTTGCCGACGTATTGTAGCCCTATTTTCAGACGTAAAACGAGGCATAATACGCCTCATTTACGTCTGAAAATAGGTCGTGTGAACCCAGCCTAAAGGCTCGTCCGCACCCTGCGGAATTGCCACTTTTTTCCATCCAGGGTTTCGGATGGAAAAAACGCAGCAGAATACAGTAGCAGCATAGTGGATGAAATTCAACAAATCTCATCCACGCGCTGCATAATAATTCTGAGCAGAAATTGACCTGTGGTGCGAATTTTTCGGACAGCAGCATGTCAATTCCTGCTGCGGACAGTGGACTGAATTGCTGCCTAAAGGGCCTTAACTTTATACAGCAGATCTATATGCCATGTAACAGGGGCATAGCTATAAAGGTAGCAGTTACACTCGGGTATTTTTACCTGAGTAAATCAAAAAGTCCTTCTGCCCCATAGGAAAACACCAGTATTATAAACATCACATGGTAGGTGGAGGACTTTTCAAAGATTTTGCATCAGAGGCACAAAAGCTTCAAGATATACCATTCAGGTTCTGTAAAAATTTGGTAAGAGCTCCTGTGAATGTCTGCTGATAGTAACCGTGACCCCAGTCTACATTACTTGATTCTAAAATAGTCTGAACATAAATTAAATAGAGGAAAACGCAATGACATATTGTTTTATTTTTTTTTCTTCACAGATGGCAAAGTAGTGGAAGCCAATAGCAAAGGCTGCATTTCTCTAGAGGGCTGTGCACTTGGATTTAAATACATGGTTGGGGCGATAGAACTTGCGTCACCTTTATTCAATTGCATTGAACCAGTTGAAAATGTCTAAAACAGTAATAAAATAAACCTAAAATATTATATAATATATGTCAGTCTTTGTTTTATGCCTACTAAAGATCTTTATTAGAGATGAGCGAACCGGGACAACCAAACCCGGTTTCGGTCCGAACATCGTGAAAAGTTCGGTTCGCAGCGAATCCGGTCTTCACCGGGTTCGGCCGAACACGTTTTGACCGAACACGGCTTATGAGTCACTGATTTTCCGGTACGCGACATCAGGAGATAGTCACTGTCCAGGGTGCTGAAAGAGTTAAGCGATCGGCAGTAACTGTGACTTCCGATCACAAGATACATCAACGTGTAAAAAAAAAATAGAAGTTCCTACTTACCGATAACTCCGTGCTTTTTCCTCCAGTCCGACCTCCCGGGATGACGATTCAGTCCAAGTGACCACTGCAGCCAATCACAGGCCGATCACAGGCTGCAGCCAATCACAGGCCAATCCCAGGCTGCAGCAGTCACATGGACTGCCGCGTCATCCAGGGAGGTCGGGCTGGATGCCGAAAGAGGGGCGCATCACCAAAGCAACGGTGACGCGTCCCTCTCTTGACATCCAGCCCGACATCCCTGGATGACGCGACAGTCCATGTGACTGCTGCAGCATGTGATTGGCCTGTGGTTGGCTGCAGCGGTCACATTGGCTGAAACGTCATCCAGGGATGTCGAGAGGGACACGTCACCAAGGCAACGGCCGGGAGACAGGACTGGAGGAAGAAGCAGGAAGTTCTCGAACGTCTTTTTCTCTTTTTTTTTTACAGTTTGCTCTATATTGTGATCGGAATTCACTGTCCAGGGTGCTGAAAGAGTTACTGCCGATCAGTTAACTCTTTCAGCACCCTGGACAGGGACTATTTACTGACGTCGCCTAGCAACGCTGCCATAATGCCGGGTGCACACATGTAGCCACCCGTCATTACGGGAGCTCCATACATGATTTTTATGGGCTTTCTTGAATTACAGGTTCCGTCCGAACTAGTTCGGTCCGAATCAAACTTTTTCAAGGAATTCGGTGAACCAGCCGAACCGAACTTATCATAAGTTCGCTCATCTCTAATCTTTATTAACTTTGTGAGTCAATAAAAAATCCATCTAGTGTAAAACTGCAAACAGATGATAGAGAAGAGTGGGAGTTTTCCTCTTGTTCTCTCTCTCAGTGTGTGTGGAGGACTGTGAATGAGGGAGGACAGAAGAAGTGGGTAAACATCTGATTAGCTCAGAGCCAAGAGAACATCTGGAAGAGCCCGCCCATTCAGCAGGAATGGAGAGAGAAAATGTAAAGTTACAAAAACCAGCAGAGGGAAATAAAAGATCCAAAATCTGCGGTTGCACACAATATTTCTGGCTGCACTACTTACTTTTACCTTCCTCTACTTGGTTTGTCAAGTTTAGCAGAACTATATTTGTTGTGGTATCACAATGTCTCATCTGTGGTTTTGCAAAGGACTGTAGGTAAAACTACTTAGGCCCTATTCACACGGCAAGGTTTCTTGGCCGTGTGATGGACGTTTTTTAATGGCCATCACACGGCTGCAGTAAAAACAATTCACCACAGATGGGGCTATTTACATAGTCACATTTTTGACAGCCCGTAAAACAGGGCCATCACTTGGATGTGATCCGAGTGACGGCCGTGTTTTTTCCTGCTTGCTCTCTCCTACAGCCCCCTTGTAGGTAGTTTCACACAGCCCCCTTGTAGATAGCATCACCCCTCTGTAGATGGCACCCCCATACATATAGATAGCACCACTGTAGGTCCCTGTAGGAGTCGAGTCCTTCTGCATATATGGACAGTGACGTCAGGGGCTCCTCTTGAAGTGAAATTCCTCGGCCAGAGCGTTGCTGACACTCTAGCATTGGATTTCGCTCTTAGAGGGAGCCCCTGATGTCCCTGTTGATTTATGGACAGAGACATCAGAGGCTCCATCTAGGATCGGAATCCCTGGACAGGGAGCTACAGTGGCACTATCGACAGGGGATGGGGGTGCCATCTATGGTGGTGTGGAACTATCTACAAGGGGGCTGTGTGGCACTACCTATAAGGGGGCTGTGTGGCACTACCTACAAGGGGGCTGTGGGGCACTACCTACAGGGGGCTGTGTGGCACTATCTACAAAAGGGCTGTGTGGCACTACATGCAATGGGGCTGTGTGGCACAATCTACAGAGGACATCACCATCTGCGATTGCTGTCCAAATTCACGAGAAATCAGCCAAAGCTGCAGTACACAGTTCAATGGTAGCAAGTAAAAAATAGCAAAGAAAAAGCTAGAAAACAATGCAAAGAAACTGAGCGATCAGACAAAGCTCTCTATACTCTGAAAACAAGAGAAAATGGTGACTGGGTGATCATGTGACATTCCTTTGGGTGTTTTTAGTGGGTTGGGAACGAAAAAATTTACAAATGAAATTCATCTGTTTTTTAAAACTGACAGTGAAAAATAGATGCAATATTAATGCAAAATTAATGCAATTGTCCGTTAAAAATGGAAACACGTAATGGAAACAGGTCGGATGCAAAACGGATACAAAACGGCTGAGAAAAACGGACCAAAACGGTTGTTTTAATCAGCCGACACACGGATGCTGTCTTGTGAATAGAAATGTAATATAAAATATAACATGCCCTATTTTGGGATGTTCTCACAGCCGCACGGCCCCCATAGAAGTCTAAATGTACTTCGCATCTGAAGGAGTCCCTGCACTAGGTTTTTTAATGGTGCACGCACCCGAGATGCGCCAAAATTCTGGTGCATCTCGTGTGATACTGCACCACTTACAAGCTCAGTAAACTAAGCAGTGACAGCTCTAAGCTGTCATTGGTTAGTATACATCACGTGGTGGCTGGTTACCTAAGTTCATTGGCCTACTTTTAACGGTAGGCCAATGAATTGAGGTAACCTGGGACCATGTGATGTAGACTAACCAGTGACAGCTTAGAGCTGTCCCTTCTTAGTTGGCAGTCACAGACCCAGGAAGGTAAGTATGATAATGGTTTTGCTTTATAACTTAATAGTGTTACTAATGTTTTGTTTTTTGTTTTTTTACAGGATCAGTCATTGGACTACATCAGATTCGAGGACTATTTGATGACAGCATTTTTATTTTTTTGGTAAACGAGGGTTGCGTGGGGGGATTTATTTCAATAAAATATTTGTTATGTTTGTCTGTGTTTATTTTTTAACTTTATTACTACTGCTTTAGTAATGGCGGCTGTCTGATAGACAGTGTCAATTACTAAGGTGCAGCTTAGTGTTAGCTTTTTTACCGGCTAACACTAAGCCCCAATTTTTACCTTGGTACGCACCAGCATCAGGGGTGCTGGCAAGAGCCATGTACAATGCAGTACCCGACAATCTGTAGTGATGTCCGGGTACTGGGGCAGCCAGAGGCTAGTACAATTAGACTGGGAAGCCTACAAAGCCGTGGACCTTCCCACCCTAATAATGCTAGGCTGCGGCTGCTTTATTTTATCTGTCTGGTTATGAAAAATGGCAGGGGCCCACATCATTTAAAAAATAAAATAAATAATAATTAAAAATAACAACTTGGGGTCCCCCCGTTTTTCATAACCAGCCAGATACAGTATTACACTGTAAAAAATCTGCAGTGTAATACAGTAGCAGCTAAGTGGATGAGATTTGAACAAATATCATCCACATGCTGCATAAAAAACCCACCAAAAAACTTTCAGAAATTGACCTGCGGTGAGCTTTTTCATACCGTAGCATGTCAATTTATGCTGGTTTTCTGTTGCAGGTTTTCCCCATTGATTTCATTGGGGAGGTAAAACCTGCAACAATTAGCACATTTTGCTATTTTTGAGGTGGAAAAGTTGCATTTTCGGGGGTGTCAGCACTAAGACTTCCTAGGGCTGCACCAACTTCAAAAACGGCCCTGTATAGCAGTGACAGAGGAGACTGGAGGGACTGGCAAGTAGAGCACGGTGAATGTTGATAAGCTACTTCACCACGCTGGTAGGTGAAGTGACCCTAGGGAGGAATATAAGGAAAGTGTTTTGACGCTTAAAAGGGGGAGTTAACGGGTGAACCATTTGAGGTGCAGAAAAGGCTGCTGATGTTGTGCTGTGGTGGAGATATCTGGGGATCAGACCAGGCTTGTCTCACTGCAGGAGGGCAGTGGAAGGCTGGAGGCTGCAGCTTCTATGTTTGAAGACCAGAGGGTGACACAGTCCTGTGCGGAATTGAGGCAGAGTCTGCTGTGGCGTGGAATACAGTTGGAGAAATTAGTCACAGAAGAGATGGTGAACTATCAGATTATTCCTATAGTCTAAAATGGAGAGAGGTAGGTCGCGGTGGAGGGTCACATGGCAAGAACAAGCGGGCACTTGTAGTGTTGCCAGTGGCAGAGTGTTTTTCCTTGCTGGAATGGTAGCTCTGGGGGGGTGGCTGTCAGAGGCTGTGGATTTAGTTAGCTCAAGAGTGGGGACCAGACGGTAATGAGCGGTACTGTGCTCAGATTTAGGAGAAGTTTGTGTTGGGCCTAGTAGGGGGTTTTAGAAGTTCCCTGAACAGATAGGTCTGGAAGCAAGATATAGTGGGTTGGGTTGCCCTGGAGGTCTGGAGTAAGGCAGTGGTTGACCGGAGAAGTTTCTACTCTTATTAAAAAAGTTTGAAGGAGTCATCTGGATAAGTGGAAAAGTGCTTCTTTTATTCTTGCCGGCAAAATAGAAAAATGGCAATAGATCAGCAGTTGGTCTTAGCTTCATCACATAAGCCCTGGTTTATATACACATATCAAGGTGTATTGCGATCCAGACTAACTGAAAACCGTTCGTGATTTCCTGTCATATAAAATGTTTAACTATTCAAATGTAACTAAGTCACAGTTGAACTTCCTCTGGAGATTCCAATCTTTATTGAGAATTTCAACTGTCTCACACATTTGAAATCAGTTATCTTTAAAAGCATATTTAACACTTTGTCAGCTAAAGCATTTTCTGAGAAGCTTGCATAGCTTAATGCACATTTAATATCCATTACATGAAGTAAGAAATACATTTAGAATAAAACTTTCCTAACATTCCCCCCTGTTGTAAATTTATCAAGAAATGTTCTCTGAGACATCCAGGACAGGTACTCATCATTGGGTGTTTCTAAATCATCGTATACGTTCTTACTTGGAATCTTTTGGTACATAGTCTTTGTCACTGAGGTCTCAATTAACCTTTGGATCAATCCACTTATGCAGGGTATCACACATCATCCACAAACAGTCAATATACTGGCAACAACGGCAATGGTCATGAGTACAGAGGTTACCAGGCCAGTCCATTTTCCAAACTACCCCTCAATCCATGAGGTGAAGATTTCTTTTATTCCGGAGTTTTCCCGCAAGTCTTTGGACAGGGAATTGAGTCCTTCCAATGCTTTGGTAATACTACCATCAGGAGCTGTGTTATTGGGAATTAAAGTACAACAGAAGGTAACAAACATTTTGCAAACACCCCCTTTTTCTGCTAGTAACATATCCAGGGCCATTCTATTTCACCACGTCATTAAAGATGCAGGTCCCAACTGATCTACAATGTCCTTTATTGCATCTCTGGTATAATTAACAAATCTCAGTTGATTATGATAAATGTGATTAATCCAGTCGACATTCTTATTTATCGTAGACCACCAGCATGGTGCAATCTGATTTTTGGCCTTAAACTCATTTGGCACCCCTCGGGGTACTCCTACTTTCTATGGTCAAAGCAACCTCCAGGGATAGACCGGTTATAGCGATTCAGATAGTCTCCAGGGCTTTTTCTCATTCTCTGAAGCTAAACCAGAGTTCAGCCTCCCTGACACTTGGCCTTCCTGTCTCCACATAGCCAGCAGAGATCAATCCTTGCCCTTGTCTGGTTGGTAAACCAATTAGAGGAGTAATTGCCATTATCGGTACCAATATCTATTGTGGTTTCGCAAAACTCCTCAGTGAGATTCCCTACTTTCTTACCTTGCCCATTCCTCAGAAAGCAGGTGTTGTTGCCTGGGTAAGCAACTACTAAGGGAGGGATTTCATCTCTCCCCACAGGTGGGTACAATGAAGAGAGTGTCTTACATAAATTATCACCTGGATTATATGATGCATTATATAAAGATAACACGCATTACAAACCTTGTAGGATCTCCTTGCCTGAAATGTATATTACCCAGATGTGGCCTAGCTTTTGCGCAAGCGATACAGTTAGTTCTTTTATTTTGGATTGCAGTGTATCCTATCCAGGCTAACCATTCATTTTTATCACTGTAACCTGTTTCTAATGCCAATTTATCTTCATAAGTGAAGTTGGCCAGATAGACTATAGAGGGTAGGTCTATCTTCGGGGCTAAAGAACTTTCAGTTGCATCCTTTTCCTTAACATCAATAAAGAAATTCCCTAAAGGGTCAGTACCTGAAACATCAGTTCCTATAGCATATAGTCCCTTATCCTTTTTATTAGGGTTTTTACAGAGATAGTACAAATGTACTTATCTATATATGCTACTTTGTGAGCTGTGTTTCTATCCGTGCATTGATCTATAACCACAGTGCAGGAATCTATTTCATATGCTGCAGTCTTACCTTCAGTGGAATTAAAATATTTAACCCTCCAAACTAAGTCTTTAGGGAATTCTTTCCCCTGACCCTGTTTCCCAGGGATCCCATACCTTTGGTTGACACACCTAGGACCCACATAGGATGCCTAGCATAACTAATAACATTTTGCACTGTCTCCTCCCAGGCTCTGGATGTATTCTTTGCTGAAGTTTGAGACCAGTCACTTCTAACAAATGACCACCCTTTGTAATCAGTCTCTTATAGCCTAGAAGGATAGTGGCAGTTCCCTAACTACCTTACAGTGTGATAAGTGTATCCAAGAGGTACAGTCGGCTATCTTTACGGCCGTAGGTGTGGTAAGCAGAACCTGATATGGTCCTTCCCAACGAGGACGATACCAGTGTATTCTTTTTATAACTTTGATCAGGATCCAATTTCCTGGCTTCACAGGTTCAGGTTCATGTTCAAGTACAGGGTCACCTGGAATACAATTAGAGATAGAAATTTCCTTGTTGGTTAGCATTTTTGCCATAAATTCAGCTATAGTATTATCTGCTTCTTCATCAATACTAAAAAATGTTCTCAGAGTTGGGATTATAAAAGGTTGCCATATATCATTTCAAAAGGTGTCAAACCTGATGCTGTAAGAGTCACATGCATATTTAGGACTACTAATGGTAAACAATATATCCAATTCTTCCCAGTCTCTTCCATTGTTTTCTTGATTTTGTTTATTAGTATCCCATTGTGTCTTTCCACCAATCCTACTGATTGTGGATGATACACACAGTGATTTTTCAATTCTATTTGTAAGTTCTGTGCTAGTAAGGATATTACATCATTCACAAAGTAAGATCCATTGTCATTGTATATTTTCTCAGGTATCCCAAACCTAGATATTATCTCCTTTACCAATGCTTTAGTGACTGTGATAGCATCTGGGCTTGCTGTGGGAAATACTACTACCCCTTTGGTAAATGCATCAATAATCACTAAGCAATATGTCTTCCCTTCACATTTGTTTAATTCAATGAAATCCATACAAATGTGTTGCAATGTATATTGTGGATTTGGGAACTGTCCTCTCTTTGGTCTTATATTCCCCTGAGGATTGTGCTTTGCACAAATCAAACATGTTAAACAAAAAGTTTTTTGGTAGTTTGTAAACCTATAAACCTTGAACAACCTAGATATATTCTCTACCATTCCCCCTGTTGAGACATGGCTCGTCCCATGGCTCAATATTGCTGCATATCTGAAAAAGATTGCTAGGTAAGGTATATATTTCCGTGGATATATATAATCCATTTTGAATTGTCGCTCTTCCCACTTTCTCTAATGTATTAAGGAACAATTCATATGTTATATACTCATTCTGTCCGTGCCCACCCAGTCACAAGGGACTATGACCTTGAGTCAATATAAAAGACATGTAATCATTATCACATGATTTATCATAAATGTTCTCATCATATTTTTAGCTGTGTGACAGTTTGGAGTGAGCTATATCTAATGAGCCATATCTAATATGAACAAACATTACTTGTTGTGGCTAGCCTTATCTCATCTAAGAAAGAGGAACTAAAATTGAAACAGTTGTTACACAAATTAATTCTATAATTTAATTGTTTTAGATAAGAGAACGAAAATTCATTATTGTTACAAATTTAATGACATAACACAAAAGCAAATAATCAACATATTGCAATAGACAAGTGGTGGAGTGTTTGGGGGACCACTTATACCGCAGTCGTTCATTGTTTGGGTGAAAATATATGTGGAATTTGCTGCACCCTGGAGAAGCACTATCCAGGCATATTGTTTGCCTCTATGTGTGAAGGCAAAATATTGGCTATAATGTGGAGACAGTGGGATAGAGAAAAATGCAGACCATGCTTGTTTTAATATTTCACATGAGGGAGAGAGAGAGAGAGAGAGAGAGAGAGAGAGAGGGGGGGGGAGAGCGAGATCAGCAATTTACTTCCTTCTAACACACTGCTCCCCCCTGCCTTTTATAACTTCCCTTTTCTTGTAGAACTAGAAGCCTCAGCAAGCCAAAATGCTGAAAAGAAATTAAGACTCTAAAACCTGACCTTACACAGCTAACTATAATTATTTAAACTTTATAGAGAAGGTACTTTAAAAAGCCATTGTATTTACACAACCTTGTACTTTAGTTCAATGTTCTAGGACTTTTTAAACACTATTTTTACATATAATAACAATAATTTAAAGTTCAATTAATTCAATTAATCTGGATTGAGAAAAACATCTCACATCAAACAGTTCATAATTTATTTGCTCCCCAGACTAGTCTGTGACACACACACTGAATACACGGACACACACACACACACACACACACACACACACACGGTATACATGGACACTCACACTGTATACATGTCTATATTACACTTCTCGTCATAATCCACATTACTCATTGCAATGTACCTAGCTGTATTACTCTTTATCATCACTAGTACAGTCACTCTTATTGAAAACTATTATTTTATGTACATACTATTTATAGCAACATTTATTGACACACTCTTCTATAGTTCTGCTTTTCCTATTGTGAGGTCCGTATTTCACACCGAATAACCACCTCTGTAAATTGAAAGCTGAAGGCATGCCTGGAGAGAAGTACACCACACAATTGTCTGAGGTACAGCTTCAATGTCAGCCAGGAGGGACTGAACTTTATTCAGCACAAAGAAACACACACACACAGAGAAGACACATGCCCCTCCCTATAGATGTGTGACTTGCTTAAATTCTATTCGCTCCCCCAGCTGTAACTTTTCCTATACATTCTTCTGCACACTCCTCTTTGCATTCCAGGGGGCGGTGTCTTCCATAGGTGTGTCCGACATGAACAAAGAACTTGTTATATATATCAGTATATTACACAAAGAACTGAAATGTATATACATATGTGTGAGGATAATATTTTTCAGACAATATACATAGTAATGATCCCTGACAGTCCCCCCTAAAAATATTATTACTCTATCCCTGAGTCTTGCCTAGCAACCTACCACTGACCACTCGAACCAGGCGGGTAGGGGTTTTGGATTTCTTCACCAGCTTGAGACGAGCTACTCCTGATGAGTAACCCCCCTTTGTACCTGGACTTCCAAGGTGTCGGAGTGGTCCTAACTTTCCCTATTCTCCTCTGGATACAGGATGGTTGTCTTGATATAATCTACAAACCACTGCTGGTTGTAATATATATATATATTAATCCGGTCTACATTTTTATTAACAGTAATAATTGTCGCACTGTCACTTACTGTCCTAATGGGACTTTACCCCTGCAGATATGACAGGTCATGGGCAGCACAGTGACCTTCACATAAAACTCCTCAGATTGTAATTTGCAGCACCGTGGCATATTTACACACATTATAATTATAAACCTCAGACATTATAAACAATAGGGCCTCAGCTAATAACATAATGCTATCACCAATCTCATGCTATCACCCTCAGGTCTCGGGTCCCATCAGTTCATTGCCAGTCCTGTACACCATCATCTTCTTCTTCTCCTGTCTTCTGCTCTTCACTGACTGTCACCCTCAGGGTAACCCACACAATTGTGGAGTCAGACTACGTTGGTGTCCAGTGGGGGAGTTATTATTACCCCCTCCTGGTCACTTATCAAAACACTTGATCCTGCTGACGGATTCACTCAGGTCTTTGGTCTTTACTTTGCTGATGTCATCAGGACTTGGTTTGGTCCTTCTCATCTGTCCGACACCGTCTCCTTTAGTTTACGTCATCAGGCTGTACATAGCACCTCATGTTGTGAGCCTGGGGTGAGATCCCACGTAGGCGGATTAGTGGAGTTGTATTGTGACTATCAAACCCTCCGCATCTGTACTCTTCCTCTGGCAAGTTACTTGTCTGGGTGGCCGCTTAGAATTGTGACACTGCCGTCAGTTCATGATAAACGCGTTGTACTGGCTCAGGCTGTGCCTGCCGCATCTCAGTGATGGAGTTCATCGTGTTAAAAGTCTTTTAGTTCATGTTTACTGGCACTTGCTGGGGACCCCCAACTCTTGTCAATTGTTAAAATAAATACTAATCTGGTGATAACATCATCCGCATACACTATAAACGTTGTTCTAAGTACATACAATAATGTCAGGCCCCTAAATGACATCAAACACCTTTATATAAGGAAAAACTTCTCTGTTACAATGGACAGGGCACCTAGAAGATGTGTAACTTACTGGGTACATTTCATTTGCACTTGGTGATACCCTTTCAGCAGGATTTGTACCTTGATCTCAGCTGATTGCCTGGAACATCTCCACCTCACAGAAAGATACACAGATTCCACATGTTTATCTGACAAGCGTCTTAAACCTATTTTTCTTACTCTAATCTGGTTCGTTCTACCTGGGAAGGCCTCTCAAGGTCGGTTCTCTTCGTGGGAGGCGGGTATGATAAGGTTGGCACCGGTCTGCCAGGACTGTTCTGTAGGCAAATCAAACAGCTCTAACAGAATTTAGCAGCAACAGCTGTAAAGCCTGGGACATACCAATTAGATCTCACCAAATCGATCCTTGCAGTCTTGGGGCCTATGTGAGGTCATACACCATCAATGCAAAAGCCATCAAGAGTGCCTTGGGTCTTACCGATTCACGTTCCCTTATCCGTCCACATTCTTTTAGAATCTGGTTCTCACGCCTTCCGCTCCCAGTTGGACTCTTCCTGTGGAGAACAAACTTTTTCATTGTATAAACATTAATTGATCTTAATCAAATAATTAATTTGAAGAAAAACATTAACAAATAACATCTTTACATCAAACGTTCACATTGAGCAATAACTAGAAATGATACATGCAAACTCATTTTTCTTCTTTATATACATATCTATACATACACATATACACTGCACAGAATTCTCTGCTCTAAAATTTCCCTTTCACAACAAAAATAAAAATAAACAAATAAATTTTTTTCGAATGGGAATATTCCGCTTCTGTACCTTTTATTTGACGCATGACTCTAATAGTCCAATGCTAAGGCTGGTCCAGAACTTTACATAAAACTTAACCTCAGTATTTAATATTCCCACAACACTTCTTAAATACAATTATTAAACAAACTAACTTTGGGATAACATCTGGAGAACTGCTGATATCTTATTGTACAAACATCAGGTCAATACCTGGGATACCATTGTTCCCCTGTCACTTACACACAACGTCTGCAGTGGGGAAGATACCGGCCATGCTTCAGGCCCCCCTGAGAACAGGTCTACACACACGAGCACATTGTCATACACTTCTACCTCCGGTAGTTGTATGTTCTGCAGTCGCTGGGACTGTTAATCTGGCCGGGCTGCACTTTTCACAGGTACCTTTGCTGTTTTACCTATGTCATGCCGTGCGCACATCATGCCGGCTGCTACAAACCTAGTGGTGGCATTATTGTATCCAGGGACAAGCCAATTTACTGACACCTGGCTGCACATATCCTTGTTGTCAGGTCTGTCTTCTCTCGCTCTCTCAATTGGCTTACCCGATGATCCAATAAAGTTCCTACTACCAATGGGCCCATAATTGTGGGCGATGCCAAAAGCGTACCTAGAGTCAGTGTAAATGTCGGCCGTCTTACCTTCTGCCAGGTTACAGCCTCAGCGAGCACCTCCAGCTCCGCTCCTTGAGATGAACAAGAAGGTGAGAGTGGTTTCTGGGTAATTTACCTGGTGCCTCGTATCCCGGCTTGTACATACTGTATAATAAAATATCTCTTTATTACAAATTTACATTAAAAACCCATGTCACATATAGATAGAACATCTCAAAGGGGTGGCGTCTTCATTCTCTAAAATAAAACCAAATGTTATACACTTCTCCACACTCATCTGATAATCCAGAATACCTTGAGAATCTCACTTTTATCAGGTTCTGCAAATACTTGATTAATAAAAAAAAAAAAAAAACAAATAAAAAAGAAAACATTCCTAAAAACTTTACATCAAATTAACAATGTCCAGACAATTTTTGTTTTGCCTTCTCCCTCATCTAAATCCATAAAGACTTGTGTGAGTGACGTCACCTCTGCCTCCTGTGTAACTTTGCTGGAGGGGGATGGTCTCTTACACAACCATTTACACAAACCTCAAAATGTAGGTTACTCTCATACACATTTAATCTGGATTACTCATTGGGGTCTCTTACACATTTTTAGATCTTCTGAAACCAAATTAATTAACTCAAAACAAACCAAAATTGTACCTGATCAGTTCCTTCACCATTCCCCCCTTTGTGGACTCTGCGAAAGTAATGTAGCAGAGTTCAAAACTACATCTCAACATAACAAAGTCTGGCACTAGTTTAACCCCCTGTAATGTGCAACAGCCTGAAACAAAAATGACTTTTTCCTGACGAAAATACATTTGATCTTCACAATGACATAACTCATGTGTGAAATCAAAAACAAAACAATTGTAGTTAGTTATTCAATAAAACAAAAAATATTATCTCTGATCACATTAATTACTGCAAACCAATAAACAGTATATATAAATAGGGAACGGTGGGGGCACATACATTTTCAAAACCCCGTGTCTCACAGTATCTATAGTTTAATACATCTGAATTAACATCAAAACACATGAAATCTGATCACATCATAACACATAAATATCAGAACTTTTATAAACAACAGCGCATGCGCAAAAGAGAAGAAATTTATTTAGGTTTGTAGACATTACTGATATATATATATATCAGCAGTGCATATTGAAATCCCTTTGTCTCATCAGCCCTGCAGACTGCACCCAGTCAGCCCCCCCTCCTCCTCCTCCTCCTCCCAAACACAGCACACTTTAGAGGGGAGGGAGGGGGGGGTCACAAACTCACAGCTTCTCACAATCTTAACACTTTCAATGCCGGCAAAACAACATACGTATCTGCAATCATTCATCACACCATTGTATAGGAATTATCTACGTTAATGTTTAACCGTACAATCTGTCGGCCACCATCTCTATATTATGATGACGTGTTGCTTCATCTGTGAACTAGACTGGAACTTCTGTAAATAGAAAAAAAACACTACAAATGACAAAATTAACAAGGTGATTATTTCATACTGATTTGGTTGGGCCGGGCGTGGCCACATCAGGGGCAGGGGGGGGCAGCCTCTCCCATTGGAAACACAGTGCGCAGCTGTGAGGGGGGGGGGGTGGTTTCCCACCAACAATGAGGACACACTCAACATGAGGTATGGACACCATTACCGGGCGTCGGCTGGTCCTGTGTTTTCTAATACATACAACATACAATACCTTTCTTATTCCTAACTTCCTCTTCTGCAAATCCCTCTAAAGCACTTTTCATCAACTTTCTACCTTCCAACTTCCCTTTGTTCTCCAGAATACCTTTTGCCCAATCTGCGGCTTGGAGCCGCCCTCCTCTATGGATCCCACACACTTCCATCAATTTCTCCATTTTACGCACGATCCTGGAGATTTGAATATGGACCGTAAACCATCCATTCTAACAGTCTATATTATACACGTAATTTATTTAACAATTTATCAGTCCACAATGTATCCCTGTACATCTCACTGGAATATAACAATATTTATCTAGACTCTCCGGCTTCGCTGGAAATATAAAAAATTCCACAGTCGATAACTCTCCGGTCGTGTTATATAACTTTCATTTCGATTCTCCGGCTACGCTGGAAATATAAAAAATTCCACAGTCGATAACTCTCCGATCGCGTTATATAACTTTCATTTCGATTCTCCGGCTACGCTGGAAATATAAAAAATTCCACAGTCGATAACTCTCCGATCGCGTTATATAACTTTCATTTCGATTCTCCGGCTACGCTGGAAATATAAAAAATTCCACAGTCGATAACTCTCCGATCGCGTTATATAACTTTCATTTCGATTCTCCGGCTACGCTGGAAATATAAAAAATTCCACAGTCGATAACTCTCCGATCGCGTTATATAACTTTCATTTCGATTCTCCGGCTACGCTGGAAATATAAAAAATTCCACAGTCGATAACTCTCCGATCGCGTTATATAACTTTCATTTCGATTCTCCGGCTACGCTGGAAATATAAAAAATTCCACAGTCGATAACTCTCCGATCGCGTTATATAATCTTTTATTTAGACTCTAATTACCCAGAGGATGGTTAGTCGGGCGCGACTAAGGTCTCACAGGTTTTCAACCTCACAGCGGAAAATATCACCTCTGTCGCCTGAGATAATCCAGGAAATCAACAAAAGGGTTCTACAGATCGCCACAAGACTGCCCACTAACACAGATAAGACGAAGATTTATAAAATCAATTCGCTTACCGTGTTATTGCGGAGGTGATCAAATTCCTTCAGTGGGCAACTTTGAGTCCTCTGTTTCACCCTGTGATTGTCGACTGTCCGGATTTTGATTTTTCCTCGAGTGAGGTCCCGGCTTCGGCACCAAATGTGAGGTCCGTATTTCACACCGAATAACCACCTCTGTAAATTGAAAGCTGAAGGCATGCCTGGAGAGAAGTACACCACACAATTGTCTGAGGTACAGCTTCAATGTCAGCCAGGAGGGACTGAACTTTATTCAGCACAAAGAAACACACACACACAGAGAAGACACATGCCCCTCCCTATAGATGTGTGACTTGCTTAAATTCTATTCGCTCCCCCAGCTGTAACTTTTCCTATACATTCTTCTGCACACTCCTCTTTGCATTCCAGGGGGCGGTGTCTTCCATAGGTGTGTCCGACATGAACAAAGAACTTGTTATATATATCAGTATATTACACAAAGAACTGAAATGTATATACATATGTGTGAGGATAATATTTTTCAGACAATATACATAGTAATGATCCCTGACACTATCATTTCATGGTCTTTTAACTAGCCAGTATTTTGTTCTATGAAAGTTTTTCATCTTGAACTATGTAAACAACCTCCTTTTGACATTCCTGATCATTTTAACATTATGTCAGAACCTTCTACCTTGTCCCCTTTTCTGAGATTCTTCCAACCAATACTTCCTAATACTCTCTGGGTCAATCTTGTGCATATATTTCACATCACCTTCTAAACTCTCATTTTTCTGACAACAACAGAAACAACCACATCCCAATCTTTTTCCTGATGCATTACCCATGTTACAAGCAGTGTCCTTTTGAAAGGACGTCTAATTTAGCAATTTCAGTATATGTCTCAGGTTCCACTCTATTTAATGGGCACCTAAATGGGGTGTCTTTCTGGATATATAGTTTGCCTCCTTCTAGGTCCGTTAATAATGTGGCAATAGTTTTTTCTAGAGTAAGGGTCTTATGTATATTTAATCTGAACACTTTAAATGTAAAAAGATTGTTTGTTAAGGAACCAAATCCTGTTTGATTAAATTCGTATCCTTTATCAATTATTCTGACTCTTCTCCAGCCTTCAGTGGAAATAGCCAACATTAATCCAAACAGCCAGTCAGGACAAGACATTTAAAACAATCTGGTCGGCCTTCGTCCTTAATAAAAGATCAACCAAACTTAATGAGAAGCCTTCGGGACAATAGACGTTAATCCACTTTTGTGCTACGTGACAATTTACCTTACTAATGTTTATTTATCCCTTTATTCTATTATTTGGTCTTAGTTCTATGATCTGACTCTAATCTGATCTCATGTTGAATAACAGTGCTCGCTGCATCTTATAAATAAGGCCGCTTACCAAAACGTTATTCTATTCTCCCTGGACTGTAGTGCTTGCTGCACTCTAGACTCCTAGAGCTTCTTACCAAAACACAGTCCCAAGACAGTAATGTCGCTCACCCAAGGTGACCACGATGAGGAAATGTGAAAGACTGTTTCAACTTTCACTTCTGCCACATTTAGACAAGACAAATGATTGACGATTAACAAACAAACAAATTCGATATGAATAACAAAACCTACTATCATATTCTATATTTCTGTATACCTTGTATATCTTGACCACAAGGTGTTTTCACCAAAGTCACAGTACACACACAACAACGTTCACAAGTATTATCTTGATCAGTCATATACTTAATGTTCCTGGGTGTTTTAACATTATTTTTCTTACTAATTTGTCCTTGTAACAATTTTACATAAAATTCCAAATTGGACTCCCTTATACACACAGGTTTTATTTGTTCAACCCTCATACATTCAATCTTCTCAGTCAAGGTGTCACATATATGTTTAATCTATAACAATCATTTAATTCCACTTCACCAAAGAAATACTTGATTATCTTAAAACTTCTAGTGTCAGGGGCATCCACAGACAATAGGTCTGGTCAAGCCAGCAGCAGATGTTCTGGATGAGTCCTTACAGCCCAGTTTGAAAGTCTTTATCTTTCTATAACTTTGGATTTCGTTTATCTCAATCATTCAATACTTTTAGTCACAATCTTAAACTTTATAAAACAAATAATCCTAATACTCTATAATCCTTAATCTATAAAAGATCCTCCAAATCACCTGTAGCCTACTCACACAGGCCATGGACTTCTAACCTCGAGAACTGTATTCTCTGGTTTTTATATTAAGACCCTTGCTTATTATAACTAAGACTTATCTTAGTACCTAAGATCCAACTTAGGTTTTTATAACATAACCTTATAACATCTAAGTATGAACAATAATAGAAAAAAAAAATAAAAAATAAAAAAAAAAAAAAAAAAAAAAATATATATATATATATATATATATATATATATATATATATAACAAAGAAAAAGCAGCACCGTTCCTTCTGTGTGGGGTGCAAAATATTCCCGTTCGGACACTCGACCAGTGTCCCAAATAACCAATGCGCTCCAAAATACGAGACAGCACTCCAGAGTTTGTGAAAAAATAGGATCACTTTAATGCGACGTTTCAGCCCTACTCCATGGGGCCTTGCTCAAGCAGCTTGAGAAAGGCCCCATGGAGTAGGGCTGAAACGTTGCATTAAAGTAATCCTATTTTTTCACAAACTCTGGAGTGCTGTCTCGTATTTTGGAGCGCATGTATGTGTATATATATGTATGTATATATATATATATATATATATATATATATATATATATATATATATATATATATAAATAGAATTATATTACCTTTATTCAGATGAAAACTCGAATCCTCGATTCTCCTTACTACGTTCTTTTAGAATCCGTCACTCCACCTCGTCCCTCTGTCTGACTGGCCTCTGTTTAATGGCAATTCATCCGGAGGTCTTTGAATTCAGTGAGTCTAGTGATGACTCACCCCGTGCTTGGTGTGCAGTCTTCGGGTGGACGAGGGTCTGGAGATATTGGATTCCGGTTCGAAGAACCAAGATGACCGGAGAATGTTCTGTGCTTATTAAAATAGTTTCAAGGATTCATCAGAATAAGTGAAAAAGCGCTTTTTTTATTCTTGCCGGCAAAAGAGACAAAATGGCAAAAGATCAGCAGTTTGTCTGAGCTTCATCACATAAGGTGTATTGCGATCCAGACTAACTGAAAATCGTTTGTGGTTTTCCTGTCATATGAAATGTTTAACACGTCAGAATGTAACTAAGTCACAGTTGAACTTTCTCTGGAGATTCCAATCTGTATTGAGAAGTTCAACTGCCTCATACATTTGATATCAGTTATCCTTAAAAGCATATTTAACATTTTGTTGGCTAAAGCATTTTCTGAGAAGCTTGCATAGCTTAATGCACATTTAATATCCAATACATGAAGTAAGAATAAATTTAGAATAAAACCTTCCTAACAGTGGTAGAAAACCATTAGGAGCAGGACCCTAGTAGAATAGCTACCTGGATCCTGTAGTGACTGGAAGTGTGAGGGAGGAAACTTGGGAGGATATGTAGACCTCGTGGTTGAAGTCCCTGTTGGGCGAGATTAGTAAAATATTAAATGCAAGTGTCCAGGAGTGAGTTGCCCCAAGGTGTCAGATAGAAGCTACTGGGTAGCAAGGGAGTGAATAAGTAGGGTCGGAAACTGTGGAGAGGCACCTAAAGGATGCTTATAAAGGGAGAGTGAAGTCGGACAAAAAAGGTGGGAAACCGTGATGGAGGCGTAGATCTGTATGAAGTAACACAGTCGAGCTCTGGTCTTGGAAAGTCTGTTAGAGTCCTGCGGAAGGAGATAGTATGTGGAAGGAAGATTACCTGTTAGACTGTTAGAATAATGTTTACAAGACTGTACTACCTAAAGTGTTTTAACCAATAACCATGTGGTGCCTCTTAAAGAGAAATTTACCCTAAGCTGGCAGTGAAAGGGTTATGCCTCAATGCTGTTCAGACCATAAACTTTTAATGCACCCCTTCGCGCTGCAGCCATTTTTTTAATTTTAATTTTACATTTTTAAATCCTACCTTACAAAAGCCATAACTTTTTTTATTTTTCCATCGATATAGCTGTATGAAGGCTTGTTTTTTTGTGGGTCGTGTCATAGTTTTTCACGACACCATTCATTGTACCATATAATGTACTGGGAAATTGGGAAAAATTTCTTTGTGGGGTGGAATGGGAAAAAAACCCAGATTTTTAAGGCATTCACCATGCGGTTAAAAATGACATGTTAAAGGGGTTGTCCACGCATAGACAACTGATGACCTATCCACATGATAGGTCATCAGTGTATGAACCATGGGGGTCCGACACCCGGACCCCGCACCGATCAGCTGCTTTGGGTGTCGGATGTTATGAAGGGTATGCAGAAGCTAAAAGCAGATGGCTAAGACTACTGCATAGCAGCCGTTCTGCAGTACTGCAGCTCTGCTCCTATTCACTTGACCGGAGCAACTGCCGCTAGTCCGTGACCGGAGCCATGTGCTTCCAGCATGGACATCTAGTGCCCAAAGGTAGCCAGAGCAGCTGATCAGTGCAAGGTCTGGCTGTCGAACCCCCATGGATCATATACCAATGACCTATACTGTGGATAGGTCATCAGTTGTTCATGCATGGACAACCCCTGTAATTTTATTCTGCAGGTCAATACAATTTTGGAGAAACCAAATTTATATAGTTTTTTATGTTTAACAAAACTTACAAACAGCTAATTGTTAAATATTAAAAAAAATTGTGTCGCCATATTTGAAGAGACATATTTTATTTATTTTTTTGAGTTGACTGAGTGATGTGAGGGCCTATTCTTTTCAGGACAAACTGTATTTTCTATTGGTACCATTGGGGTACATGAGACTTTTTTATGACTTTTTATTCTATTTTTTGTGGAAGACGAGATAACTAAAAAATTGGTTATGGCGTTTTCATTTTTTAATGCAATTCTGGCGGTTTAATTTAATTTTTTTATGGCATTCACCATGCGGGTGTACCCCTTGAAAAAGCCATCCACGCGAAACGCGCATTGGGGTCTCTCCATACCTGGAAAGTCACTGGATCATAGGAACCTCATGGGTTAGTAACGTTACTTGTTGTGCCCTATAGAATTCACTCATTTTTATACCTATACCTACATTCTGGGAGGATCTGTGTGCTTCACTGAGGCTTAGATATTTTGTACCTAATGATTGACGCCCTGTATATAGGCAAATATGGCTTATGTAACTGACAGTACTCATCTCCTACTCTGTTTCATATTAACACTATTATGAGATTGATTGTACCTGTGGTACGATCTACTCAAATACCTTACTTTGCTTTCTTGCTCTGCGTCATACATTGTTATCGGACTTCTGCCTTAGAACAGTTCACACAGCCTCTTCTGTTGGAAGTTTCTTCTTCTTTTCTTTGTGCTATATACTAGTGGTTTCCTATTGTTCTCCTACACTATTGGAGGTATACAGTTGTTAGATTTGTAGTCTACCTTTTAATCTATATGTAATCTGTATTGTCAAATAAAATTTATTTTTCTATGCCCTTGGCAAATCATATTCTAATAGTACATGACTCCTTATTCTCTGTGTTTCCCCATCAATACTGATGTATTGCAGTATATTGTGTTTCTGACAGTCTCCTACTAAACCCTGTCAGAGACTGTCATGACAACCATTGTCACCACATGATTGCGTCACTAGGGTTTGATGGAACATTAGAGGAAGCCGTCCCCCTCTTACTAGCGGCTTAGATGTCGCGGTAGCTAGTGACCATGTCAGGGAAGAGTCTGTTTTTTCTTCTTTCCCATGCAAAAGCTGGTTAAACCAAACATAAAGGGGATGTATCATGAACTACATTGAAGAGAAGTTATATGTTTGTTATTTTTTTAAGGGCGGATTTACACGAGCGTGTGCGTTTTGCGCACACAAAAACCGCAGCATTTTGCGTGCGCAAAAGGCACTTGACAGCTCCGTGTGTCATGTTCATATGGTGCACGCCATCATTATGACACTCCGTTTGGATGTATGTAAACAGAAAAGCACGTGATGCTTTTCTGTTTACATTTATTCTTTTACTGCTGTTGCGCGAATAACGCGCGTCCCACGGAGGTGCTTCCATGTGGCGCGCGTGATTTCCACGCACCCATTGACGTCAATGGGTGCGTGATGCGCGAAAAACGCTGAAATATGGAACATGTTATGAGTTTTACGCAGCGAACTCACACTGCGCAAAACACACGGACAGTCTGCACTGCCCCATAGACTTGCATAGGTCCGTGTGACCCGCGTGAAAACCACGCAGGTTGCATGGACGTATATCACGTTCGTGTAAATCCGCCCTAATGCTGTAACTGTTACATACCTCTCTAGATTCCTATGTAGTTCCGTCCTATTGCTCTGCACCCCCTGCTGTTGCAGCAGATCAGTAGTTAATTTTTCCACGCTCCTCTGAGTTCTGTTGCTGTGCAGTGGGTTCTGATGAGGTCATCAAGTGCCATATAAATATCCAATCAAATCTCAAACTCAATGCCTGGTGATCGAGGTCCAACCTTTCCTGGCTGTCTAAGCCTATATTCACATGAGCGTATCAGATTCACAGTCATGAAAAACGCACGTGAATCTGGTCCCTTATGCATCAGTGTGCTTTGCGAGGGTCATGCGTTATTCACGCACTCGCAAAGCACATCTTTTTTTTTAATTATTATTTTCAATTGAATTGATGCGCAAATCACGCACAGCACACGAATGTACATCCGTGTGCTGTGCGTGGTTTTCACGCACCCATTGACTTTAATGGGCGATAGGTGTGTGAAAAATGCACCAATATAGAACATGCAGTGAGTTTTACGCAATGGAACTCCTGCATGTATGAATGGCCCCATTGAAATCAATGGGTCAGTGGGCTGTGTGTGATTTTCACGCACAGCACACGGACGAGTTTTACGCTCGTCTAATTGAGCCCTGAGTTCATTCATGTCTTGTTTGTAATGCATATTGATCTCAGCTAGTCTGACTTCGTTTTCCGTCTTGTCTCTTGATTTTGTTGTTTGTCACTTGTTCTTATAGGAATTTGAGCTCAGCTTGTTTTCTTACTTTGTCTATAGTTCTTCCATTCTCTGACTGACACTTGGTATTGATCTTTGCTATTCACACCACAATATATTCACACCACAATATGCCGCTTTCGCATCCAAGCCGCTAATACAAGATTATTCTGGGGGCCGCCACCTATGGATTTCCCTGTGGCAAAGTCCACGCTTTTGTACGGAGCTTAAAGGGTGAATCCCTTATATTCATTACCCCAGTCTAGCCTTCTCCAATAAGATTGTGACTTTGTGAATCCACTGTTAAGCCCTGTTCACACAGCAGAATTGTTGTGGCGGACACTGCTGCAGAATTCCGCCTCCCATTAATTTCAATGGGAGTCGGATGCTTCTTCGTCCTGCACGATCTTCGGGCGGATTCTGCCCTAACCTCCCAATGAAGGCAGTGAGAGGAGGAATCTTTCTGCTGACGAAAGGAATATTTCAGCAACAGATTTTGCAGCGGGACTCGCCACGCGAAATGCGCTGTGTGAATAGGGCCTTAGGCTCTATTCGTACAAATCTTAGCAGTAGCTATTTTTTTTTTTTTCACAAAATTGCCTATAGGCGGCCATACTCAAGACATACAATTCCTTCAAGTACAGGCTGTGCATCAGGGTGCATGCTTTATGGCAGATGCGGTGAATTGAGTGCAGCTGCACTGATTTGAGTTAATGGACAGAAATGTGTCCATAGACTAATATAGTATCCAGTTAGGGATGGAGTACATTCCTTCACTTAGAGACCAGAAAGGGACACGGGAATTGGAAACAGAGTTTTATTTGTGTGTGGTGTTGCTATTCTGCTTTATCTAGTCAAGCGAGACGGTGGGGTCGGGAGATCGCGTTCTCCACATAGGTGTGGGATCCGCATCTGTCAGATATTTATGGCATCTCCTGTGTCTGAGATGAAAATACCACTTTATATTCCCCAACACCTAATGATAATACGATGACACTGTCCCTGTCTACACAGCAAAGCTGAAAAGTGAGCTGCAGAAAACAGAAGGTTTTAGCCTATTGTGTGTGCTCCATTGGCCAGTGTGAAAACTGCAATATTTAAGGATTTTTAAATTTAAAAAAAAACACTGCTAAAAAATGTTTATAAAAAAAACTTGAAATTGATATTATATAATTTTCTTATGTTACGTTTCATTTGCAGAATTTGTTTTCAGAAAAAAAAAAAACTACTGTTCACATCACCAGCACATAATGTGCCCATCATTAGGTCTCCCCTATTAACTACAGGAGGTTACAAAATGGTGACAACTGCCAAACTAATATAATTGGCTTAAATGAGGTTCTCTGAACATTGATTGAATTTCTCCAAATGTAGTTATATTTACTGCCTTCTGTAATATATCAGATTTACATTTCACTCACTCCCATAGTCAGTGGCTATGAGAATATATATAGGGCCGCTAAACCTAGAGGTTCCTGAGATCTGGTGGAAAAACAGGGCATCTTCCCTTCTACACTTTTAGCTGGAATCTCAGAAAGCACGGAGTTTAACTAAGGTGGTGCGGCAGCATTGCTTGGTCTCCATAGCAGAAAGAGCACTGGAGGAGGTTTCTGCTGCAGCAAGCTGCCATCTTGTCATGGTCAAGGACACTTGAATTCCTCCACTATCCCCAAACCAAAAGTTTAAATGCTCTTGTTTTATATTCCTATTGATTGTAATGTGAAACAGAACATGATGAAGAGAGGAGGATAACATGCAAAGTGCTCTCTTATACTGTAAAGCTGCAGCTATTTCTGTCGTCATGAAAAATACAACATGTTCTACCTTGTAGCGGTTTTCCTGTCATGCTTTTCCTAGCATGCCACTTTGACATGAAAAAGTTAAGGTTCGTACATCGACGTCCCTATTGTTTAACTGAATTAAGTACATAGTACAGGTTTGGGCCCTTTTGGCTCTCATTGACTTGGTCTTTCGGTAACTTGAAAGCATCAATGTCACCAGAAAAGACCAATCAGACCTGAAAGGATCTGGCCCAGTACTGAATGGCCAAACAAAAGATCACTTTACAGTATTTATGGCATTGATGGTGGAACAAACTTACGTTATGATAGCGGATAATATTGACTGCAGAATAGATTTCTAGTGCAACCTTTTATAAAAATAATTATTCATATTTCACCCATATGGGATACATTTTGACACACATTGACTTGAATGCTTTATTAGGTTTTAGTTACAACCTTTACAACATTTTGTTAGTCACTGCACTCCAATTTATCAGTCTGAATTTCTTGCAAACCAACCATTCCTTCAAACTTAATTATACAAGCTAAAGGAGATGTGCACCCCTTCATATTGTATTCTAGGATATTATTACCTGTAAATAAAGAACATTAGAGATTATTCAGTGATGCCATTTATGTACATACCTCCCGGTAACTGGAGATATAGGAGAATATTTTAAGCCTCGCCCCTGTTCTGATCCAAAATCCTCCCAAAACTGCCTAGAAACACCCCTTTTTATGCAAATCAGTTATGTCTCATTGTGGTCCCGGCTTGCAGGATAGTTCTACAAAAACCTGGACTGTCAGGAGGTACACTTTAGTGAACCTTGACTTATATACTAGGAAACTAAAAGGAATTCAAATTTCCCAATATTATTCCAAAAATATGGCAGAAAAATGCATGCTGCCATCTATGGAAGCCTGTATTCTGCCCATGCACTAGCGGGTACAGACTGCCATGAAACTTCAAGGAAATGGAATTCCTAACATCTCCCGTGCTTCATTATGACATCGCTCCTGTGACTGAAATTAGCGATCAAAGAAATTAGTTTGCATTTAGAACCTAAAACTGCTTCTGTAACAAATACATTGACCGCCAACTGTGAATAAAATCTTTATGTATTAAAGTGGTTCTCGGATTTAGAAAATCAATTTTCAAATATCCTATTAGATCTTACTGAACAATGAATTCCCCCGTTATCTCCCTCATCTATTAGCTAAAGCGGAAAGCGACAAACAAGGGAGGCTGCAGGGAAATTTTACATTTGCTGCTGGGTTCCCCAAAGACTACGGCTGATGACTGGGGCTATTGTATCCTTATCTAATGTATCTTGGCACCTCTCAAGATTCTACACGTCATCTATAAAGTCAGACATATCCGATAATGCAGAATATAAATAATATATATATAATACCTGGATCTAGGAGACTTCCAATATAAATAAAGCATTTGTCTTCTTCTTTCAAACACTTAACTGTGCGGTCACTGACACATTCTTCACTGCCATAGCCATTACAAGCGGTGCACAGCCTTCCATTGTGCTCTGTTTGCTCAGGGGGCACTAGAAGACAGAGGTGGTGGGAGGATTAAGGCCAGTCTGACTAACAGATGTAATCAGAAATAAGAGAAACAGGAAGTGGCTTAGTGACTCCTCCGGAATACACTGTGCGCTGTAGATAAGATGTAGTCACTGATCATTGTGTAAATAAGAAGATAATTACTTCATGGAAACCATCAAAAGGCTGCTCTGTACAGATTTTATTATAACTTTATTTGTATCCTAATTATTCAGAAAACCAAGGACATCCTAGACCATAAACGCATGAATACCTATTACCTATTAACACATTTACATCTAAATGGTCTGATGATGAATGATAAAAATCCTGACACTGATATATGTGCTAGGGTGAATAAAGTTTTAAATCTGACCTACAGCCGATTCACAGCAGAACACCATTATGTGCTATATAAGTACAAAAAAAATGCACAAAATTAGAAAGACAAATCCATCAACAGCAGTTTACTGATGGTTTCCAATTAGCAACAGGAAACAGATTTTATATACTGCAGAGAAAATAAAAAAAAAATAAGTATACATAAGAATAAACAGCAAAAACTTTAAACATTTTACATTTGCTGACTATTTATCCAGAGTTATTCAAAGGTGAATCTTCACTTTACATTTCTGAATGTGGAATTACTGTACGATAGATTTAACAATGGAATTATAATTGTTTTCCCTACAGTCTTTAATTTGAGAATATGTAACCAGTTGGAGTTCAGCTGTCCCAAATGATCATCATTCGCTTCTTTTAGTCCACAAAGTACTGATATAGCAGTATTAAATATGTAGTTGTCAGATGTAGCAGAGCTGAGTTTATAATTAGGCAAAACGTATTATAATATAACAATGCGATTTGTTGATTGACATAGGCTTGTGTGTAAATTGACTGCAATAATAAAACACAGATATTATCATAATACAGCCCCAAAGAGTTACATGACAAATTCAGCTCTATTACATCTATAAAAAAAAACATAAATGAAGTACTTACTTTGGTAGTCATCTGTGTTGCAGTTGTCTCCTGTACAGCAGTGCAAATAAGCTCCTAATTCTGTATTACCAAAATTGGACATGTACTGCGATGTGTTGCAGGGTACCCCGGGATTGCAGCTCCTTTTAATGGAGTGATATAAAGAATTACCTGCGATGAGAAAAACGGTTAATTATCAGGAATCACCAGGTCAATGTCTCCATTTGTTTTCAATAAAAAAACATTGGGCAAAGAGGAATGTCTTATATAGAGAACCCTTTTCCATATGCCCCTTTTTAGTCATCTCCATATCATAAAGGTCCACCACTCGGGACCCTTCCTCTTTTAATCAGTGCAGTGCCCAAGGATGCCATTATTATGCTTTCTATTATAATGTGCCCCCTCTGCATTCATCACAGTTGTACCCAATTAAAATCCCTCGCTCTGGGTCTTGAGTTCTTTAAACTATGTCATAAAATACTCACCGTTATGATAGAACTCGGAGACCACCAAACATTCTGCAGAGCTTGGACACTCAACTGAGACCCCCTCACATGTGTCACTGTTTTTTTGGGTACATTCAAGACATTTAAGAGCAAGACCTAAAAGACAGAACATTATCTTATTATGGGATTATTATTATGTTTTTAAAATGTATTCTTAGTTAGTAAAAACACTGAGAGAAAACAAGATGTAGATCGATTGTCCTCCTCCGAGTGACCAGCTTCAAGGCAAAATGGTTCCTCCCAAGAGAACAGGATACATAGTTTTATATTCAAAGAGGGCACAATATACAAAGGAAATAAAGTAGAATATGAGACCTGCTGAGATGTTCCCTGTAATCTACATAACATACTTAGAGTTACATTTTGGTCTTTAAGTGAAATCTTGTAGACCTCTGTTGAGTGTTGAAGGACTCCATCATATTGGTGACTGTCTTTGGATAGGACATATAGAATACATCTATAAGGAGTAATATACAACACCTATCCTACGTCACACGTCCATAAAAACACCCGTTATTACGGGTCGTAATTACGACCCGAAATAACGGGCCCATAGACTTCTGTTGGCCATGGGTACCTTCCCGTTTTCTCATGGGAAGGTGCCCGTGCCGTTAAAAAGATAGAACATGTTCTATTTTTCTATTTTACGGGCCGTGCTAATATTCTTTATAATGGGAACACGGCTCGGAAAAACGGCCGGCTGCCTGTGGCCGGCCGTGCCCGGCCATGCTCGTAATTACGAGTTGTAATTACGAGCACAGTCGTGTGCATGAAGCCTTATAGTTACATTTTGGTCCTTAAGTGTAATCTTGTAGACCCCGGTTGAGTGTTGAAGGAGTCTATCATACTTGTCTCTGTCTTTAGATAGGACATAAATAATACATCTATAAGGAGTAATATACAGCACCTATCCTATACATATACAGTCATCTACTTGAATGAGTCTACAGGAAGAGTCTACCTACCACAACAGAAATTGTCTTACCTGTGTATGAGATGGCACAGAAGAAGGTAAGAGAGATGATGAAGGATCTCATCATGGCTGAGACAATATGAAGTTACACAATTCTGACTCTCTGTATGTGGGATACATATGAATATTGTGTTTATATGCTGAAATCTTGGCTGGGTCGCTACTTCTATTAAATCAATCATCATGTGTAAATATTGTCTCCATTATCCCAGGGCAAACGTCATGTCATGTGTTTAAGAGCTGATAACAACTGGCAAGTTTACTCATCCGAGGGCTATTTTTTCCAAAAGTTTCTACCTTCTCTAAATGTGCAAATTCACATTCGAGGAAAATAATTTGAACCTGCAATTTTCAGCATTCCTAGACTATAGATTTACTGACCATTTATCGGGCAGGGTGGCTCAGTGGTTAGCATTGTTATCTTACAGTGCTGGTCCTGGGTTTGAACCCAACCAAGGACAAAATCTGCATGGAGTTTATTTGTTTTTCCTATGTTTGCATGTGTTTATTCTAAAAACATACAAATATGGAATTTATGTGAATCCCACTGGGGACAATGAATCCCGATGACTCCTGCACAGTGCTGTAGAATATGTTGGCGCTCTATAAGAAACATTATAACATTTTCTATTGTGTTCTTCAGTAGAATGACTGATAGCAACCCCAGACTTTGTCACATATCACCAGATCTGAGAAGTTACATTTACACGTGGAAATGATACAAAGTCCAGATATATCTAAAATTTTAAAAATCACCCAATGATTCCATAGCGACCAATGGTAGGAGGCTGGGTCAAGTTCTGAATACTTACAGACAGACACCAAATACTCCGGCTAATATAATGTGCTAGGTCGAAAACGCTTCTAAATCTGATAAATCTAATTTTGAATTTCTTTAGAAAAACCATAACCGCATACAACAATTAAACCAGTGTCTATACCAGTGGCTGGTGGTGGTAGTGGATTTATGGTGTCAGGATGTTGTACGGCAGCAGGAGCGCTAAGCATGTGGAAAGAACAATATTAAAGGAGTATTCCAAACTAAAGGAGTATTCCCAACTTATGGGATATGCCATAGATGTCCTAGATGGAAATAATCCTTTAATGTGATTCTTTCAAAAAAATGGGTGCACTTAATATTCCAGTTAAGTGGAAACTTTTAGAGTCCAAACCAATTGTGAGATTATGTTTTCCAGAGTTGCAACCTCCCTAGATGTCTGCCACAGGTCAAGAGTAGCCAATCTTAACCCCAACCAATGGACCTCATTGAGCCACTTAATCATGTTTCTTCTGTTTACTGAATGCTTCTAGTGGTGGATTTATGGTGATCTGAAGTGGTGAGGTGGTAGGGATGCTAAGGATGTGGAAGGAAACCATCTAAACAAAGCAATATGAAAGGATTTAGGGAGAGAGAAAGCTTGTAGTAACGTGGTAAATTTTGGACTAGTTGGAATCCCTCCTTAGCAAATTCTCTGGGCCATTGGTCAATTTTGATGTCCAAATTGCAGAATTCTTCATCTTGCAATCTTCATAAAAGTGCACGAAAGTTGAGTTACACTCAACCCATCTAATGGACCTTTAAAGTGATTTTGGATTCTTCCCGTGGCCTTAAACTTCTAGGATGAGAAGAAAATGTTGTTCGTGTCTAACTCATAAACCTGACCCAATCCAATAACCACACCTGCTCATGTCCTGCTCTATCACCTTACAATATTTGTCTAGTAGGATAAGGATTTCTTTATGAGCCAGTGAAAGAGACAGACAGCAACTACTGCCACAAATTGTCAAAGGTCTAATTCGTCTAATAACTTCTTAAATAAAAGCCGGGCCTTCGATCAGCTGATTGCTATGGGCTTCAGAGAATCCTAGTGATCAGCTGTTATCATTGGAGGGAAGATGTGACTGACTATATATTGTAGTATTACGTGACGGTTATTAGAATGAGATGGAAGGGCAGGGTCCACCAGAGCAAATGACTCTTTGTTACTGAATCTCCAAACTGGCTAATAGTGGGGGGGGGGGGGGGGTTTCTATGATATTCGAGAGCCCTAATAGGGCGGATGTGACTGCAGTTAACACTAAAATCCCACTCCACCTTTATCACACTTATAGAGGTCCAGAAAGTTGAGATATGAGTAGCTGTTTGATGGGCTGTTATAATTCTCACTCAATTAGTTTGGCAGTGACTAAACGGAGGTGTGAAGTCTAAGGAATCTCCTCGTTCTTCACCCTAGAACCAGTGGGTGAAGAATGAGAAGGAAGAGTGAGCTACATGGTGGCATTATGGTTAAAGATTTGTTTTGGGTCCAATTCTATTGAATCGGTCATTTGATTGATTTCAATACATTCATTTCAAATTGAAAGTGCCTCGATTGCCATGAAAACTCGTGTCTGACTCTCTGATGTCTTTCATGATTGTGTTTAAAGAGGCTCTGTCACCACATTATAAGGGCCCTATCTTGTACATAATGTGATCGGTGTTGTAATGTAGATTACAGCAGTGTTTTTTATTTAGAAAAACAATCGTTTTTGACGGAGTTATGACCTATATTAGCTTTATGCTAATGAGTTTCTCAATGGACAACTGGGTGTGTTTTACTTTTTGACCAAGTGGGCGTTGTACAGAGGAGTGTATGACACTGACCAATCAGTGACCAATCAGCGTTATACACTTCTCTCTATTCATTTACACTGCACTAGCGATATAGCTATATCGCTATGTGCAGCCACGTACACAAACACTAACATTACTGCAGTGTCCTGACAATGATTATACATTACCTCCAGCCAGGACGTGATGTGTTTTCAGAATCCTGACCACCTCTGTAGCGTCTCTGTGCTTTACAGTACAGCACAGCGAGATCACGATGTGAATGACAGTTTACAGGGTAATCTCGCGAGACTACGCCTGCTATGCTGTAACTCACCAAAACACTACAGAAGTGGTCAGGATTCTGAATACACATCACGTCCTGGTAATGTATATTCATTATCAGGACACTGCAGTAATTTTATTGTTTGTGTATGTGGCTGCATATAGCGATATAGCTATATCGCTAGTGCAGTGTAAATGAATGGAGAGAAGTGTATGGCGCTGATTGATCAGCGTCATACACTCCTCTGTACAACGTCCACTTGGTCAAAAAGTAAAACACGCCCAGTTGTCCATTGAGAAACTCATTAGCATAAAGCTAATATAGGTCATAACTCCGTCAAAAATGATAGTTTTTCGAAATAAAAAACACTGCTGTAATCTACATTACAGCGCCGATCACGTCATGTACAAAATAGGCCATATTAATGTGGTGACAGAGCCTCTTTAAGTTAAATCCAACCCCTTTTTAAGCTCTTTATTGACAAGATATGCAACAGTTATTTTAACGTGACAATAACAAATATGGGTAGAGGGAGGGATAACTAATTTTGGGAAGTCAGTTCCAGGTCATTTGATCCTTTTTTTCTTTGTACTTCTACATGTTTTGAGATTCTAGTTGGTGACTTTGCTCTTGTCTATGTATTTGTTTGTAGTGTGAGACCTGTTGGTCCTCTGAGAGATCTCGGTTTTTTTTAATATGGTGGTTTTAAGTGTATCTTGGGATCATTATTTACACTCATTTGTTTGCCTTTCATGTGCATTTGGTCTTCTGCCAAGTTGTTGTCTTACCCTGCTGTGGGATAGTAGTCAGATAGAGTCACTGAGTGCTGTTAATTCTTGTCCAGTGTCCACTCATCTATTAACTGCTTACATGTTATTCATCTGACATCCACTCCAATTATGCATCGTTTTCATCTTCTACTACCTTCTGTGTTCAGTTCCCCTCATCCACTGGTAAATTACCTGTGCCTTTTGTTTTCTAGTAGTGTTGATGCGTGCTTCACCCATGTGATATCGACTGGCGATGGTGACATTACATACTGACACTGGATGGCGACAAGACCCTTAGGGCAGCACCGGCGCCTGGAAAGAAAAGGACCGGGGAATAGCAAGTTAATCGCCAACCATATTCACCTAGGCCTTCTGTACCAATAAGTGCTTCATTCATGTAGTGGTCATTGGAAAATTGTGTCCACCTCATAGTGCGGCAAAGTAGCGCTTAGGACGGGCGCCAACCTTTGCCTACACCTCATCAGAGCCCGGAAATGCCTCTGGCAACTCCAACTGTCGATCAACAATCTCCGTCATGGGGAGGCACACTGGCAACTGAACTTGACTATATCAATTCTGCTTACGGGGAGGCTTCCTGACACCTCCACTCACTGTCACCACTCTAGCTGCATCCGCGGATGCCCCTTGGCATCTACAACTGCCATTACTGCTAAACCTCCAGAATGAAGGAAACAGACGTCTTTTAACAATTGAGCGCCATTAAGTGTGACACTTAGCAGCGTTACTTTGGCTAATTGCATCCTTACCCAGTTGCTGGCGCAGAAAATGCACAAGAGGATGTCGTCCGAAAAGTTCTTACTGGCACCTGTACAAGAATAGAGCATTACAAGTGATCCATCATTGGCTGTAAGTAAGAACACCATACAAAGTTGGAGAATGTTTACAGTACACATATAACTAACATCTCAGAGTGCTACTCCAGGAATTAGACCTGTGGAGGAAAACAAGCGAAATAAACAAAAATGCAATGCACTTATAGTGGCAGTGCCATCTACACTGAGGAGGGGCTGCTTCCCACTCATGCTAAATTAATCAGCACAGAATATTGGACCTAAAAATGACATGGCATTGGGCATTCACATTAAAAAGAAACCTGATCTATTAATAAGTACTGTTGTAAAGGATCTGCCAGACACAGCTTCTGTGTTGACGCCCGTGGTTACTCACTCTGCACCTGCTCCTAAGTCTGGTCGAGTGACCTCTTCTTCCACCAATCAGCCTGGGAGGCTGAGGAGTGGGAGAGCCTATCACAGCCGGGCCAGACGGAGCTAACTCCCGCCCTCTGTCTATTTATACCTTCACTTACTGCTCCTCCTTTGCCTGTGATTCTTTCAGTCTGTTTCCTGGCTTGCTGCTGCTGCTTACTACTTGTCTTCTGCTTCATATTGACCCTGGCTTGACTGACTATTCTCCTGCTCTGCGTTTTGTACCTCGTCCACTCCTGCTTTGACTCGACTCGTTCACTATTCTCCTGCTCTGCGTTTTGTACCTCGTCCACTCCTGGTTTGACTCGGCTCGCTCACTATTCTTGCTGCTCACGGGGTTGCCGTGGGCAACTGCCCCATTTCCCTTAGCTTCTGTGTACCCTTGTCTGTTTGTCTGTCGTGCACTTAGTGAGCGTAGGGACCGTCGCCCAGTTGTACGCCGTCGCTTAGGACGGGCTGTTGCAAGTAGGCAGGGACTGAGTGGCGGGTAGATTAGGGCTCACCTGTCTGTCTCCCAACCCCGCCATATCAACTGTCCTAGGACAGATGGTGTTAGTAAGCTCTATTGCACAAAAGCATCAAGGAGCAAATATATTTACTAGTGTGACAAGGCGCTACAGAACCAGGAGCTAAATTTACACAATGGTGTGTGGATGGGTCTGAATTAGTTCTGCATCTGTATCTGCAAGTTGTTGGGTCCCCTTGTCTGGTTCCAAGACAAAGAGTCTTTTGAGCCCTTGTTTTTCACAAGAGACAGTTAAAGGTGTGGACTGTGGTGCAAGGGACATGCAGGTCTTGGACTCTCAGTAGGAGTAAGCAACCAGAATTCTATGTTGCAGCAGGTGTGGAAGGACTTGCAGTTATTGGACCCATTAAGTCTGATCTATGGAGGTCTTACAGCTGACTCCCTCACCGATCCAATCCTTTTTCCATTAAGGATTTGACCTTCTAGTGTAACACATCATAAAAACATGAATAAATATTATTTTCTACAATGGGATGATTTCAATGAAGATGTTAATCACTACAATTCCTGGTTTTAGTGCCTCCTGAGAATGTTGAAGTTAAAGGGAAGTATTGTCCGTCCTATGCCGGATACGGCTTGAGGAAATGTAAAAGCAAACGGATTATCAGGTGTAAAGAGAGGGAAGATCAATGCTATAAAAATATTTGGATTGCAAAAAGAACAGGTTAACTGTGTTGCCTACTTCTAATTTAGCTGTAAAGTGCGGATGTAGTGAGGTCTAGTGATGGCCCGCCATACCAAAATAACTAAATAAAAAAGAAAGAACATTATTGATGATAAATAAATAAATAACACTGACGTTACAGTAATCATCACCTGCCCTGGGACCAGGTAGCCATTAAAAGATCAGGTCCTGAATGCCCAATACTGTATGAATTTTAGGTCCAACATTCTGTGATGGTTCATTTAATAATATATCTGTCAAAAAACAGAGCTCGGTTTTTCTAAAACTGTGCTCCAATTCCACTGCTTTCCTTCACACAGCCACCACTAGGGGGAGCATAGGACAAGGTAGTCAGAACTTAAAAGCTATGTACATCTTTGAAAATGTTTTTTTTTTAAATAAAACAGTGTATCAGTGTGATTGGTGCAACTTTGTAATTACTTTTTCAGATACAGCTGCTTTATAACCTGTATACAGAGCAGCTGTATAGTGTGCTAAGAACTGAATCCGTCAGGTCTGCGGGACTGACGAGTTCAGTGACAGCGGTTCCTGCATGACTCTGACACGCAGGATCGAGCTGGTATCTATCACATCCAGGGCCACACCGTCCATGAGGCGGGATATGTTTCTCGCCTCTGGTGGCAGCGTGCTGCCTTTCTGAGGAGGCCGTGGCACCACTGAAACCAGCCGCCGCCACACCCTCCTGCATTATATTTGTACCTGCGTATATAGGACACAGATACAATTACATGCATAAGCGCTGAATGGCCAGGCACATTCTGTTTGATGACGCAAGTGGCAAATAGTTGAAAGGTCGCTGATTGGCAGAGCAGAATGACTTGCCCTGCCAATCAACGTCTTTCAATTACACAAAACGCATGATGACGTAATCGCGCTGCTGATTGATAGGGCAAGTCATTCTGCCCTGCCAATCAGCGACATTATATACCGGGGGAGCTATATGTGAGGCACTATAAACAGGGGGGCGCTATATGTGGGGATTATATACAAGGGGGCTATATGTGGGGCACTATCTACACTGGAAGCTATATGTGAGGCACTATCTACAGAGGGATCTATAGGGGTGACTATCTGCAAGGGGATCTATGTAGGGCACTATCTACAGTGGGCTCTATGGGGGGCATTATTTACAGGTGGTGCTGTGTGTGGGAGGCACTGTGTATGGCGCTATTATATTTAGGGTGTAGTGTGTGGCACCATGAGAATTTTATCTTTGTTTATAGGTGCAGAAATGTTTGAGAAGTGAGAAGCTGAAGACATCTGAGCGGCAACCTCTACAGAAATGGGCTGGGAGAAGTCATCACAGAGGTTTGGACCGCATGGAGAAGAAAAGAGAAAAATAACTAGAATCTGAGACGTAACCTGTGTGTCACTTAATGTTAATGTTTATTCTGCCTCTAATCAGCACTGTAGTCACTGTATGATCTGCAGCGAGATGATGGGTGGTATGATTTTGTTTTGTGAAACAGCATCTCCCAGCATATCCTTACCATTATACGGGTCATGCTGGGAGCTGTAGATTTACTCCGTACAACCAATACGGCAGGGGTTGTACTAAATTGAGCCGTGTGTGTGCTGGTGCTGTATTTATGTACTGAGCTTGGTCCTGGTGTTGTATTTATGTACTGAGCTTGGTCCTTGTGTTGTATTTATGTACTGAGCTTTGTTCTGGTGCTGCATATATGTACTGAGCTTGGTCCTAATGACCCCTGAGGACGCGACAGTAGTAGCGAAAAATGGGGGGGGGGGCTTCTTATAGTTTAATTCCTGCTTTATGCCGGACCTACTGTTGGACAAATTTAACCAATTGACTGCCAGAAATAGCGGTCCTCATACCGGTCGTTAGGTGCCTTACACCGCTGCATATGCAGTAACCCCTTACACTTTTGTCCGGTACCAAGCAGTGACAATTTTACATTTCTATGTGTGGTCTGTCTCTTTGCTATATATAGCACAATAAAGAATTTATTTTACTTTTATGGTAGTTGGGAAATAGGGTTTCTTGCCTATAGGCAATTTGTTGTTAGTTGTATATTATGCCCGCCAACTACCGAGGGTCTTCATTATATTTTAGTTAGTATATATGTTAGTATATAGAGTGAAGGAAATAAGTATTTGATCCCTTGCTGAGTTTGTAAGTTTGCACACTGTCAAAGACATGAACAGTCTAGAATTTTTAGGCTAGGTTAATTTTACCAGTGAGAGATAGATTATATAAAAAAATAAAAAATAAAATAAAAAATAACATTGTCAAAATTATATATCTTTATTTGCATTGTGCACAGAGAAATAAGTATTTGATCCCTTTGGCAAACAAGACTTAATACTTGGTGGCAAAACCCTTGTTGGCAAGCACAGCAGTCAGGCGTTTTTTCTAGTTGATGATGAGGTTTGCACACGTTAGATGGAATTTTGGCCCACTCCTCTTTGCAGATCATCTGTAATTCATTAAGATTTCGAGGCTGTCGCTTGGCAACTCGGATCTTCAGCTCCCTCCATAAGTTTTCGATGGGATTAAGGTCCGGAGACTGGCTAGGCCACTCCATGACCTTAATGTGCTTCTTTTTGAGCCACTCCTTTGTTGCCTTGGCTGTATATTTCGGGTCATTGTCAAGGATACCCCACGAGGTGAGATTTTGCATGGGGCCCCAGATCGATGTCGATTGACAGTCATTTTGTATGTCTTCCATTTTCATACTCTTTCACCAACAGTTGTCTCCTTCTCACCCAGCGTCTTACTTATGGTTTTGTAGCCCATTCCAGCCTTGTGCAGGTCTATGATCTTGTCCCTGACATTCTTAGAAAGCTCTTTGGTCTTGCCCATGTTGTAGAGGTTAGAGTCAGACTGATTAATTGAGTCTGTGGACAGGAGTCTTTTATACAGGTGACCATTTAAGACAGCTGTCTTTAATGCAGGTACCAAGTTTATTTGGAGCGTGTAACTGGTCTGGAGGAGGCTGAACTCTTAATGGTTGGTAGGGGATCAAATACTTATTTCTCTGTGCACAATGCAAATAAATATATATAATTTTGACAATGTGATTTTCTGTTTTTTTTTTTAAATATAATGTATCTCTCACTGGTAAAATTAACCTAGCCTAAAAATTCTAGACTGTTCATGTCTTTGACAGTGGGCAAACTTACAAAATCAGCTAGGGATCAAATACTTATTTCCTTCACTGTATGTATTGAGCTTAGTTTTGGAGCTGTATACGTCAGAGCTTTGTTCTGGAGCTGTAATTATATAGAATATATTTATAATAAGAAAATTGCCGGGCAGATGGAATTGTTTTCAGTTCATTATATATTTAATAGGAACATGTCAGGTAGTTTAACCCCTTGAACCACCATTATGCGGTAATACATGACCTGACAATATTTCCAAACATTCCCTTGTATGTTTTTTTTCAGATGCAGCAAAATCTATCAAATAAACTTTTAAAACGGTGCACACTATATGCTAATTATTTATTAAAGGGTCGAGTGGTGGTGCCGCTATACTGATGAGTCACATAGTCCTACTTCTAAACCCACCTTTCCATACTTTATTGACATCCCCCTGGCTGTTATACATCACGAGCAGTCTCCTCCAACTTTCGAATGCGCCATTGCCTTGTACTACTTGAACATGCACCGTGCAGCGAGGTGTACTCTGCCCGGCTTCATTGCTGCACAAGACAATGGTGCATCCGCAAGAGTTGGAGGATGCTGTCAGTGATGTAGAACAGCCAGGGGTATGTCAAGCAAAATCTGGGGGGCGCCATTTTAATTTTTGCCTCATGCAACAGAAAAGCTAGAATCATGACACATCATGACGTGAATCTTAGTAGACTAGTACACTTCTTGGGTGCAGGGATGAGGTTGGCACACTGCATACCAGGGGGAGATGCAAAGAGGGACATTTAACTGTTTTATGCACCATGACCGAGTTAAAATAATGCAGTAGGTTTAAATGCATTCCTATATAAAACCACAGATAAGACATTGTAATATCATGACAAACTCATTGTAGGGGAATATGTAGTGCAGCCAGAAATGCTTTGTGCTTCCTGAAGATTTTGAATTTTTTCTTTCCCTCTGCTGGTTTTTGTCAATTTAAATTTATTTTTCTCTCCTTACCTGCTGAGTGGGCGGGCTCTTCCAGATGTTCTGCATACTCCGAGCCAATCAAATGTCTCCACACTTCTGCTTTCCTTCCCCTTTCACAAACACACACTGAGAACAACAGTGAAACTGCAGCTGCATCCCCCTTCTCCCACTACTCTCTCTGTTTTCTATTTGTTTTACACTAGATGTTTTTCTTAAGTCTTGACGAGGTTAATGAAGAGCCTTAAAAAGTTGACACAATAACGTACATACAGTATATAATACATATTTTTTATATTTATTTTATTATTGTTTTTAACTGGTTCACTGCATATAAATAAAACAGACACAAGTTCTGTCACCTCAACTAATGAATTAAATCCAAGTGCACAGCCCTCTGGAGAGTAAAAACCTTTCAAGTTGATTTGAAGTTCCTTGTCAGATGTGAGGACAAGAAAACAAATGAATGAAGAAGGAAAAAACATTGAGTTATTTTCTTTCCATATTATATTTAGAATTAGGTAACGTATTCTTGGTCACAACCACTATTAGCAGGAGCCCTAATTCTGCTTTCACAGGACCTAAATGGTGGAACTTTAGATATATGTGGCCCATCATTATCGACTATGGTGGGGGTCTCATGGGTTTGATCACCACCTTCCTTATTTATAGTAACTAGAGAAAAATGATAATAAGCAAAATATTGTGTTAAGTCTATAACCCCCTTCCCGCCCAATCACGTCCACTCACGTCACCAGCGCTAATGTGTTAGTACCTTCTCACGTAACTGTACATGATGGTGATGGAGCAGACTGAACACCAGCGCCAACACAAGTGGGTGTCAGCCATATATTACAGCTGACATCCTGCTGTAACGGCCAGGACCAGAGCTAGCCTCAGATCCTGCCGATTAACCCCTTAGTTGCAGCGATCAAAGCGATTTTTGCACCTAGGTTGTTTCTAGCCTGGCACCCCTGCACCTCTGTTTGATACAGCTGACACCCTGATGTAACAACCAAAGAAATAGGACAGAAACAGGGCACTATACTTTCCAAAAAAAACTAAATAGATCCTTTTTGCCATACAAGTTTGAGAGATAAATCTGAATTCATGCCCATTATTGACAATAACCATTATATAAAGACTTTTAAAAGAATTGTACTCAATAAAGTAGATAGTACATAATGGGAAAATATAAAATAAAAAAATCTTACTTTTAATGAAAAAATGGCACTCAAAGATCTAAAAAAAAAAGATAAAAATATAGTTATAAAATCAGCGGACAAAGGGGGGGGGGTAGTTATATTAAATCTGACAGATTATAATACTGAGATGATGAGGTTATTATCGGATGAAAATACATATAAATTTTTTTTAAGAATAACCCAGTGGAGCTATATAAAAAACAATTAAATAGTTTCTTAATAGAGGCAAACAGTTTAGGTATATTAAATAAAAAATAATTTGAATATTTGAACATTAAATATCCCAAAGCTCCAGTCATTTATTATTTACCTAAAATACATAAGAACAAAACACACTCACCTGGGCGACCAATTGTGTCAGAGATCGATTCCCTAACAAGCCGCATCTCTGAATACATTGATTGGTTCCTACAGAAGTCTGTAACATATGGCAAGTCGTACCTTAGAGATTCCACTCACCTTATAAATGAATTAAAGGACATAACTATCACTGACAAAACCATTCTTTGCACATGTGACGTACAGTCATTATACACTTGCATATTATACAACTTAGGAATAGACGCAATACAACATATATTCAATGTAGATATTGAGATTCAAATAGAACAAAAAGATTTCATCTTAAAGTCGATAAAGTTTTGTCTGTAAAAAAATATTTTGGGTATAACTCCCAATATTATTTAGAAATTGCAGGTACGGTGATGGAAGCTAAATTTGCTCCCAGCTATGTCAATTTATATCTAGCAGTTTGGGAAGATGATTATATATATTCAAATAAAAATTTATTTCTGAAGTCTATTAGGGTATGAAAGCGTTATATAGATGATATTTTCATAATTTGGGAGGGAAGTGAGGATAGTTTAGTATCATTTATCAAATATATGAACATAAATACTAACAACTTAAAATTCACTTCAGAACATTGCTATAAAAAAAATATTTTTGGGGATCTGGAGGTTTTTATAGATAGAAATAAACTGAGTACAAATTAGAAAAAAAAAAACAACGATTGTAACAGCTATATTGAATACACTATATGCCATTATAAACCATCGCTCAATAATATACCCAAAGGGCAGTTCAAAAGAATAAAAAAGAACTGCAACAATCTAACGGATTTTCATATTCAGTCTGATATTATCCAATCACGACTCAGGGAACGGAATTATAATATTGAAATTGTCAATTCTGCACTAAAAGAGGTTGAAGAAGAACCTGATCGTAATAGGGAAGAAAGGAACACCCAGAAAAAGGCAAATCAAATAAAGGGAGAATTCGTGCATGTACCTATTATCACTTCCTACTCTTCAGGGGCATTAAAAATGAAAAATATTCTTAAACAAAATTGGCACATTATAAAAAGTGATCCTGTATTATTAGGACCATTGTTACCATTACAGCCTACTGTGATCTATCGTAGAGCTCGAAACATCAAGGACACATTACCTGATAGCTATATATAATCTAGTAAGGGAGCTACTGTCTCTGTAAAAGGTTTTTTTTCCTGCAATAAATGTAAAGCATGTAAAGAAGTTGGCTACAATAAAGTGAAAGGTGTATTCAAAACATTTACTAATTCCAACATGTCAAAAGAATTTAACATTGAAAATTGTATTACCTGCGACACTAGAGGAGTCATATACATGCTAGTCTTTCTAAGTGGACTTGTGTACGTGGGAAGAACTGCACAAAACTGAACACACGAATGGCTGAGCATTGTAATCAAATTAGGAAAGGAAAAATTGACCACAGTGTGTCCGCACATTATGTGAAGTTTCATAACAAAAATCCAGCTGGAACAAAATGTTATGGAATTGAATCCATTGAGAATCACTGGCGTGGTGAAAATTACATTTTAAAAAAATGAGTCAAAGAGAATCCTATTGGATCTATCATTTAAAAACTTTATGCCCTTTGGAATTAAACTCGGACTTTGAATTAAAAATGTTTTCTCTAAATTGATTATAGTTCTACAATATATTTATGTTCACATCATTTCTATGTAGCCACCTTCTAACTATAAATGGGTCCTTTACCGGAATGTATGAAGCTGTTTGTGCAAGATCAATATATAAAAGTGTTTATATCATAATAAGAGACGTTTCTCTATACTAATATTCACGTTCTTATAATGTTATTAAAATGTGGGTTATTATGATCTAAATAACAGGGTACATGCAACAGTAAATGTGTCAAAGATATAGTAAGAATCATTCCACATAGGCAGAAATAGAATGGGGTTCATCATAGAACAGACATTATACTAGCTATCATAAGTATTATTATTTTATATAGATGAAACTCACAGTGGAGTCGGATTTATACAGCCTGGTCGCATGAATGAGTTAAGCAATGAGATCGCACTATGCCGCAGAGCGGCTTAATAATTAACTGCGTGAATGTTTTTATATGTCATTTTATGTTGTTCTTATAATTTGTTTGTTTTTATACATATGAAATTTAAAACAATTGTATATCAAGAAGATTAGCGGCTATAAACACATGTATGGTACACACCTATATGCCCCAGAGGAAGCCGGAAGGGCGAAACCCAGGGTCGGGATGCATTATTTGGCGGGCCGCAAGAGATTGTCTTATGCTTTTATTATATGTCTTTTTTTTTAAGTATGGAATAAACACGTGGAGTTTATAATTTCCCAAAGGCACTATCTCCTTTTTCTACCTTGTTGGAGATATAGACCATCGAGTACGAGTATTTACACAGCAAGCGGTCGCATTACTGTGTGGAACTGCAGGCACCAGCGAGATACACACACCGGAGGAAATTTGGATAGTTTGTTCTGCATGCAAGCTGGGGGAAGGAAAACCCTTGATGGACACTTCAGACTTTACATCTACGACCGTCTGAGCGGTAAAAGTCTATCAATTTGTCTCTGTCTACTGTGGTGTTGAGGATCCCCCCCCCCATTTTTTTACCTTCTCCGGTTGTTCATCTCCTTGTTGAGAAATTGTAGTGAGTGGAGAGGTAAGTTCTCTATATTTGGTTGACCCTGATGTAAAGGCTAGGACCGGAGCTAGTCTCCGATCCAACTGATTAACACCTTACATGCAGTTATCGAAAAGCATTGCATCTAGGTGGTTAGATTGCAACAGATGGTTGCTATGGCAACGATCGGCAGCCGCCGTGTTGCCGATGGTTACTATAGCAACCGGAGGCCTAACAATGGCCTTCTGGTCTGCTTAGTATGGAAGCCTATTAGGCCCGGCCAGCAGGCGAAGCCTAATAGGCCCTATTCACATGGCAAGGTTTCTTGGTCGTGTGACAGATTGTTTTTAATGGCCGTCAAACGGCTGCAGTAAAAACAATTCACCCCAAATGGGGCTATTTACATAGCCGATTTTTTTGACAGCCCGTAAAACATGGCCGTCACTTGGATGCGATCCGAGTGACGGACGTGTTTTCTCCTGCTTGCTCTCTCCTACAGCCCCCTTGTAGATAGCATTACCCCCACCGTAGATGGCACCCCCTATAGATAGGGCCACTGTAGCTCCCTGTAGTAGTGGAATCCCTCTGCATATAAGGACAGTGACGTCAGGGGCTCATCTTGAAGTGAAATCCCTCGGCCAGAGCATTGCTGACGCTCCGGCATTGGATTTCGCTCTTAGAGGGAGCCCCTGAGTACCTGTTGATTTATGGACAGAGACATCAGGGGCTCCCTCTGGAAGAATAATCCCCGGCCACATGTTGTGCTTTGGTGGAGATATCCGGGGATAAGACCAGGCTTGTCTCACTGCAGGAGGGCAGTGGAAGGCTGGAAGCTGCAGCTTCTATGTTTGAAGACCAGAGGGTGACACAGTCCTGTGCGGAATTGAGACAGAGTCTGCTGTGGTGTGGAATACAGTTGGAGAACTGAATCACAGAAGAGATGGTGAACTATCAGATTATTCCTATAGTCTAAAATGGAGAGAGGTAGGCTGTGGCGGAGGGTCACATGGCAAGAAGAAGCGAGCAATCGCTGAAGTGTTGCCAGCAGGAGAGTATTTTTCCTTGCTTGAATGGTAGCTCTGTGGGAGTCTGCTGGAGGCTGTGAATTTAGTAAGTTTAAGAGTGGGGACCAGATGGAATGAGCGGTACTGTGCTCAGACTTAGGAGAAGTTTGTGTTGGGCCTAGTAGGGGGTTTTAGAAGTTCTCTGAACAGATGGGTCTGGAAGAAAGATACAGTTGGTTGGGTTGCCCTGGAGGTCTGGAGTAAGGTAGAGTCTTTATAGTAGGCAGTGGTAGAAGACCATTAAGAGCAGGACCCTAGTACAATAGCTACATGGATCCTGGAGTGACTGGAAGTGTGAGGGATGAAACCTGGGATGGTATGTAGACCTCGTGGTGGAAGTGCCTGTTTGGCGAGATTAGTAAAAAATGAAATGACAGTGTCCAGAAATGAATTGCCCCAATGGGTCAGATAGAAGCTACTGTTTAGCAAGGGCCTGAATAAGTAAAGTCAGAAACTGTGGAGAGGCACCTAAAGGGCAAGGGTAAAGGGAGAATGACGGCTGACGAAAAAGATTGGAAGCCATGATGGAGGAGTAGATCTGTATGAAGTAACATAGCCGAAGGAGATAATACGTGGAAGGAAGTTTGCCTGTTAGACTGTTATAATAATGTTTAAAAGACTTTACTACCTAAAGTGTTGTAACCAGTAACCATGCCGTGCATCTTAAAGAGAAAGATACCCTAGACTGGCAGTGAAAGTGTTATGTCTCCATGCTGTTCAGACCATGAACTTTTAATTCACCCCTTCCCGCTGCAGCCAATTTTTTGATTTTCATTTTCACCTATTAATTCTTATCTTCCAAAAGCCATAACTTTTTTTATTTTTCCATCGATATAGCTGTATGAGGGCTTGTTTTTTAAGGGCTTGATAGGTCATCAGTATATGATACGTGGGGGTCTGACACCCGGACCCCGCACCGATCAGCTACTTCGGGCGTTGGGTATGCAGGATCTGGAAGCAGATGGCTCCGACTACTGCACCGCGGCCGTTCTGCAGTACTGCAGCTCTGCTCCTATTCACTTGACCGGAGCAACTGCCGCTAGTCTGTGACTCGAGCCATCTGCTTCCAGCATGGACATCCGGTGACCGGAGGCAGTCAGAGCAGCTGATCGTGCGGGGTCTGGCTGTGGTACAACCACGGATCATATACCGATGATCTATACAGTGGATAGGTCATCAGTTGTCCGTGTATGGACAACCCCTTTAACTTTATTCTGCAGGTCAATACAATTTTGGAGAAACCAAATTTATAGAGGTTTTTTTTATGTTTAATATTCTTACAAAGACAAAAGCTAATTGTTAAATATAAAAAAAAATTGTGAGTGAAGAGAGGGTCTATGTTTTTCAGGGCAAACCACATTTTCTATTGTTAATATTGGGGTACATGAGACTTTAGGATCACTTTTTATTACATTTTTTGTGAAAGACGAGATAATAAAAAGTTGGTTCTGGCATTTTAATTTTTTAATGCAATTCTGGCGTCTACATTTTTATTTTTTTACGGCGCTCACCATGTAGGTTTAATAATGATATATTGGAATAGTTAAGACTTTTACAGACGCAGTGATATGTTAATTTTTATTTTTTTTACATTTCTTTTGAGGGAAAATGGGAAATGTTTTTTATTAACTTTGAATAATTATTATTTTTTTATATTTAAAAAAACTTTATTTAACTGCATTTGATTTTTTTCTATAAGTCCCTTTAGGGAATTTGAACCAGCGATCGTTGGATCGCTTGCCCGATATACATCAATACTGATGTATTGCAGTACATCGTGTTTCTGACAGTCTACTACTAAACCCTGTCGGAGGCTGCCATGACAACAATCAGCACCCCACGATCGCGTCACGGTGGTTTGATGGGAACATTAGAGGAAGCCGTCCCCCTCTTACTGGTCGCTAGTTACCATGTTGAGGAACAGTCTGTTTTTTATTCAATTCTGTGCAAAAGTTGGTTAAACAAAACATATCAAGAAATACATTTTGGAGAAGAAAAGTTATAAGTTTGTTATTTTTTCAATGCTGTAGCTGTTACATACCTCTCTAGATTCCTATGTAGTTCCGTCTTTTTGCTCTGTTGCAGCAGATCAGTGGTTAATTCCTCCAGGTTCTGAGCTCTGTTGCTGTGCAGCGGTTTCTGATGACGTCATCAAGTGCTATATAAATATCCAATAAGATCTCACACTCATTGCCTGGTGATTGAGGTCCAACCTTTCCTGGCTATGAAAGTTTGTTCCTGTCTTGTTCGTATTGCATATTGACCTCAGCTAGTTTTACTATATTTTCCGCCTTGTCTTTTGATTTGGTTGCTTTTCACTTATTCTTATTATAGGATGTGGAACTCAGCTTGTTTTCTTAGTTTGTCTTCAGTTCTTCCATTTTCTAGCTGACAACTGGTATCGATCTTTGCTATTCACACCACGTTATGCCGCTATCGCACCACAGCCGCCAACACAAGATTATACTGAGGGCCACCACCTAGGGATTTCCCTGTGGCAAAGTCCACACATTTGTACTGAGCTTAAAGGTTGAATCCCTTAGATTCAGTACGCCAGTCTAGCCTGCTCCAATAGGATTGTGACATTGTGAATCTACTGTTAAGACCTGTTCACACTGCAGAATTATTGTGACGAACTCTGCTACAGAATTAATTTCAATAGGGGTCGGACGCTTCTTTGTCCTGCACGATCTTCGGGCAGATTCTGCCCAAACCTCCCATTGAAGGAAGGCAATGGGAGGAGGAATCTTTCTGCTAAAGGCAGGGATAATTCGGCGGCAGATTTTGAGGCGGGACTCGTCGTGCAAAATGCGCCGTGTGAATAGGGCCTTAGGCTCTATCCATACAAATCTTAACAGTAGCTATTTACTTTTTCCACAAAATTGCCTATAGGAGGCCATACCCAAGACATACAGTTCCTTCAAGCTTCAGGCTGTGCATCGGGGTGCATGCTTTATGGCAGCTGCAGTGAATTGAGTGCAGCTGCAATAATTTGAGTTACTGAATAGAAATGTGTCCATAGACTAATATAGTCTCCACTTAGTGATGGAGTACATCCATTCCCCTAGAGACCAGAGAGGGACAGGGGATTTGGAAACAGAGTTTTATTTGTGTGTGATGTTCCTATTCTGATTTATCTAGTCAAGCAAAAAGGTGGGGTCGGGAGATCGCATTCTCCACATACATGGGAATACCACTTTATATTCCCCAACCTCTAATGATAATAAGATGACTCTGCAGACTCTGTCCTGTCTACACAGCAAAGCTGAAAAGTGAGCTGCAGAAAACATACGTTTTCAGCCTTTTGTGCGAAAACTGCAATATGTAAGGATTTTTCTTTAAAATGGAGGATTAAAAAAACCTGTTTATAAAAAATCTTGAAATTAATAATATATTATTTTCTGATGTTACGTTTCATTTGCAGAATTTTTTTTTATAAAAAAAACAAACTACTAATCACATCACCAGCATGTAATGTGCTCCTCATTAGGTCTCCTCTGTTAGCTATCCAAGGTTACAAAATGGTGACAACTGCTTTGGACGCCATGTAATCCTCATAGCAGTTCTCAAAAGCCTTCATACATCGATGTATTAGAGGTAGTTGCTGATAATGATCCAAACAAATATATTTTGCTTAAATTAGGTTCTTTGAACATTGATTATTTTTCTCCAAATGTAGTTGTATTTACTGCCTTCTGTAATATATCAGATTTACATTTCACTCACTCCCATAGTCAGTGGCTATGAGAATAAATAAAGGGCCACTAAACCTAAAAGTTCCTAAGATCTAATGGAAAAACAGGGCATCTTCTTTTCTAAGTCCTCTACACATTTAGCAGGAATCTCAGAAAGCAGGGTGTTTAGCTAAAGTAGTGGGGCAGCATTGCTTGGTCTCCATAGCAGAAAGAGCACTGGAGGAGGTTTCTGCTGCAGCAAGCTGACTATCTGTCATTGTCAAAGACATTTGAATTCCTCCACTATCCCAAAACCAAAAGTTTATATGCTTCTGTTTTATATTCCTATTGATTGTAATGTGAAACAGAACATGTCGAAGAGAGGAGGGTGTCATGTAAAGTGTTCTCTTATACCGTAAAGCTGCAACTATTTCTGTTGTCATGATAAACACAACATGTTCTATCTTATAGCGGTTTTCCTGTCCTTCTTATTCTAACATGTCACTTTGACATGTAAAAGTGCAAAAGTTAAGGTCCCTACATCGACGTCCCTATTGATGACCTGAATTAAGTACTTTGTACAGGTTTGGGCCCTTTTGGCTCCCATTGACTTGGAGTTTTGGTAACTTGAAATGGGCAATGTCCCCAGAAAAGGTCAATCAGACTTGAAGGGATCTGGCCCAGAACTGAATAGCCAAACAAAAGATCCATTTATTTATGGCATTGATGGTGGCACAAACTTACGTTATAATAGCCGATGATAATGGCTGCAGAATAGATTTCGAGTGCGACCTTTTATAATAATAATTATTAATATTTCCCCATATAGGATAAGTTTTGACACACATTGACTTTAATCCTTCATTCGTTTTATTTACAACCTTTACAACATTTTGTTAGTCTCAGCATTCAAATTTGTCAGTCTGAATTTCTTGCACGCCAATTATTCCTTCAAACTTAAGTGTACAAGCTAAAGGAGACATGCACCCCTTGATATTGTAATCTTGGATATTATTACCTGTAAATAAAGAACATTAGAGATTATTCAATGATGTCATTTATGTACATACCTCCCGGTAATTGGAGATATAGGAGAATATTTTAAGCTTCGCCCCTAAACTGGCCCAAAATCCTCCCAAAACTGCCTAGAAACACCCCTTTTTATGCAAATGAGCCCTGTCTCATTGTGGTCCCGGCTTGCAGGACAGTTCTACAAAAACCTGGATTTTCAGGAGGTACGCTTAGGTGAACCTTGACTTATATACTAGGAAACTAAAAATAAAAAAAATTTCTCAATATTATTCCAAAAATATGGCAGAAAAATGCAGGCTGCCATCTATGGAAGCCTGTATTCTGCCCATGCACTAGCGGGTACAGACTGCCATAAAGCAATGTCTGCGATGCTGCAAGGAAACTTCAAGGAAATGGAATTCCTAACATCTCCCGTGCTTCATTATGACATCACTCCTGTGACTGAAATTAGCGATCAAAGAAATTATTTTGCATTTAGAACCTAGAACTGCTTCTGTAACAAATACATTGACCGCCAACTGTGAATAAAATCTTTATGTATTAAAGGGGTTCTCTGATTTAGAAAATCAATTTTCAAATATCCTATTAGGTATTACTGAACAATGAATTCCCCCGTCATCTCCCTCATCTATTAGCTAAAGCGGAAAGCGACAAACAAGGGAGGCTGCAGGGAAATTTTACATTTGCTGCTGGGTTCCCCACAGACTACGGCTGATGACTGGGGCTATTGTATCCTTATCTAATGTATCTTGGCACCTCTCAAGATTCTACAAGTCATCTATAAAGTCAGACATATCCGATAATGCAGAATATACAGTAAATAATATATATATATAATACCTGGATCTAGGATACTTCCAATATAATGAAAGCATTTGTCTTCTTCTTTCAAACACTTAATGGTGCGGTCACCGACACATTGTTCACTGCCATAGTCATTACAAGAGGTGCACAGCCTTCCATTGTGCTCTGTTTGCTCAGGGGGCACTAGAAGACCGAGGTGGGGGGAGAATTAAAGAGGCTCCGTCACCAGATTATAAGTGCCCTATCTCATACATAATCTGATCGGCGCTGTAATGTAGATAACAGTGGTTTTTATTTTGAAAAATTATCATTTTTGACCAAGTTATGAACAATTTTAGATTTATGCTAATTCGTTTCTTAATAGGCAACTGGGCGTGTTTTTACTTTTTACCAACTGGGCATTGTGAAGAGAAGAGTATGACGCTGACCAATCAGTGACCAATCAGCGTCATACACTTCTCATTGTTCCAGCCCAGTGTGATTGTGCAGTGAAAGAAGCTGGGCTGGAAGAATGAGAAGTGTATGACGCTGATTGGTCACTGATTGGTCACTGATTGGTCACTGATTGGTCAGCCTAATACACTCCTCTGTACAACGCCCAGTTGGTAAAAAGTAAAAACATGCCCAGTTGTCTATTAAGAAACTAATTAGTATAAATCTAAACTTGTTCATAACTGTCAAAAATGATTGTTTTTCAAAATAAAAGCCACGATTGTTATCTACATTTCAGCGCCGATCAGATTATGTAGGAGATATGGCACTTATAATCTGGTGACAGAGTCTCTTTAAGGTCAGTCTGATCCACAGATGTAATCAGAAATGAGAGAGACATAAAGTGGCTTAGTGACTTCTCCGGACTACACTGTGGGCTGTAGATAAGATGTAGTCACTGATCATTGTGTAAATAAGAAGTTAATTATTACATGGAAACCATCAAAATGCTGCTCTGTACAGATTTTATTATAACTTTATTTTTAGCTTAATTATTGAGAAAACCAAGGACATCCTAGACCATAAACGCATGAATACCTATTATTTAGTAACACATTTACATCTAAATGGTCTGATTAAATAATGAATAATCCTGACACTGATATTTGTTATTTATGTGCTAATAACATGAGCTATAGGAGGTGCTAGGGTGAATAAAGTTTTAAATCTGAGCTACAGCTGATTCACAGCAGAATACCATTATGTGCTATATAAGTACCAAAAAAGTGCACAAAATTAGAAAGACAAATCCATCAACAGCAGTTTACTGACGGTTTCCAATAAGCAACAGGAAACAGATTTTATATACTGCAGAGAAAATGCAAAAAAATAAGTATACATAAGAATAAACAGCAAAAACTTTAAACATTTTACATTTGCTGACTATTTATCCAGAGTTATTCAAAGGTGGAGCTTCACTTTAAATTTCTGAATGTGGAATTACTGTACGATAGATTTAACAATGGAATTATAATTGTTTTCCCTACAGTCTTTAATTTGAGAATAAGTAACCAGTTGGAGTTCAGCTGTCCCCAATGATCATCATTCGCTTCTTTTAGTCCACAAAGTACTGATATAGCAGCTTTAAATATGTAGTTGTCAGATGTAGCAGAGCTGAGTTTATAATTAGGCAAAGCTTATTATGATATAACAACGCGATTTGTGGATTGACATAGGCCTGTGTGTAAATTGACTGCATTAATAAAACACAGATATTATCATTATACAGCCACAAAGAGTTACATGACAAATTCAGTTCTACTACATCTATAAAAAAAAACACAGAAATGAAGCACTTACTTTGGTAGTCATCTGTGTTGCAGTTGTCTCCTGTACAGCAGTGCAAATAAGATTCTATTTTTTTATTAGCAAAATTGGACATGTACTGGGATGTGTTGCAGGGTAGCCCATGATTGCAGCTCCTTTTCATGGAGTGATAGATGACAACACCTGGGATGAGAAAAAGGGTTAATTATCAGGACTCATCAGGTCAATGTCAAAATAAAAGGTCAGAGTACAATTTTGTACTGCAGGGGATACTGAGTGGCTTGTGTTATATATAGAAGAAAGGTGGCCTCAAAGCAAAAATCAAAATAGGCTCCATTATGACACCGGCTATTGGCATGCAGGACATTAGGGCTTGGTTTTTGTTCCCTCTCCATTTGTTTTCAATAAAAAATGGGGCAAAGAGCAATGTCTTATATAGAGAAACCTTTTCCGTATACCCCTTTTTAGTAATCTCCATATCATAGAGGTCCCCCACTCAGGACCCTTCCTCTTTTAATCAGTGCAGTGCCCAAGGATGCCATTATTATGCTTTCTATTATAATGTGCCCCCTCTGCATTAATCGCAGTTGTACCCAATTAAAATCCCTCGCTCTGGGTCTTGAGTTCTTTAAACTATGTCATAAAATACTCACCGACATGATAGAGCTCGGAGATCACCAAACATTCTTCAGAGTTTGGACACTCAACCGAGACCCCCACACATGTGTCACTATTTCTTTGGATACATTTAAGACATTGAAGAGCAAGACCTAAAAGACAGAACATTATCTTATTATGGGATTATTATGTTTTTTTAAATGTATTCTTAGTTAGTAAAAACACTGAAAGAAAACAAGATGTAGATGGACTGTAGAGAACAGGATCCATAGTATTATATTCAAAGAGGGCACAATATACAAAGCAAATAAATCAGAATATGAGACCTGCTGAGACGTTTCCTTTAATCTACATAACATACATAGAGTTACATTTTGGTCTTTAAGTGAAATCTTGGAGACTTCTGTTGAGTGTTGAAGGACTCCATCATATTGGTGACTGTCTTTGGATAGGACATATAGAACACATCTATAAGGAGTAATATACAACACATATCCTATGTATATACAGTCATCTACTTGGATGAGTCTACAGGAAGAGTCTACCTACCACAACAGATATTGTCTTACCTGTGTATGAGATGGCAGAGAAGATAGTAAGAGAGATGATGAAGAATCTCATCATGGCCAAGACAAAGTGAAGTTACACAATTCTGACTCTCTGTATGTGGGATACATATGACTATTGTATTTATATGCTAAAATCTTGGCTGGGTCACTACTTCTATTAAATCAATCATCATGTGTAAACATTGCCTCCATTATTTCAGGGCAAACTTAATGTCATCTATTTAACAGCTGATAACAACAAGTTAACTCATCCGAGGGCTATTTTTTCCAAAAGTTTCTAACTTCTCTAAAGGTGCAAATTCACATTCGAGGAAAATCATTTGAACTCACAATTTTCAACATTCTTAGACAATAGACCATTTAACAGGCAGCGTGGAGCGTGGCTCAGTGGTTAGCATTGTTATCTTACAGTGCTGGTCCTGGGTTTGAACCCAACCGAGGACAAAATCTGCATGGAGTCTATTAGTTTTTCCTATGTTTGCATGTGTTTATTCTAAAAACATACAAATATGGAATTTATGTGAATCCCACTGGGGACAATGAATCACGATGACTCCTGCACAGTGCTGTTGTAATGATGGGGGTAGGGAAACGGACAAGTGAACCCTAATCTACCCACCACTCTGTCCCTGCCTACTTGCAATGACCCGCCCTAGGCGACGGGGTACAACTGGGCGGCGGTCCCTACGCTCAGTAAGTGCACGAGACAAACAGACAAGGGTACACAAAGTTAAGCAACAAGAGTGGTGAACGAGCCGAGTCAAACCAGGAGTGTACGAGGTACCAAACGCAGAGCAGGAGAGTAGTCAATAAGCCAGGGTCAGTATGGAGCAGGATCAAATTGTAGAAGCTGTAGCTGGGCTAGGAAACCACACGAGAAGAATCACAAGCAAAGGAGAAACAGGAAGGCAGGTATAAAAAGACAGAGGGTGGGAGCTAGCTCCGTCTGGCCAGGCTGCGATAGGCTCTCCCACTGCTAAGCCTGCCAGCCTGAGTGGTGAAAGCTGGAGTCAGTCTCAGAGACATAGGTTTAATAATGATATATTGGAATTGTTCCAACTTTTACAGACGCAGTGATATGTTAATTTTTATTTTTCTTCACATTTCTTTTGAGGGAAAATGGAAAATGTTTTTTATTAACTTTGAATACTTAAAGGAACAGTGTCATCACAAATGTTTTATTTATATGTTAAAGATGTTAGTGCCTTAATATAAACGTTTATTTTCATTTGTGTGTTTGTGTTTTACTGTTTCTTTTTTTCACACTTTTTTTTCCCTATGGGGGCTGACATTTTTTGTTCCATTTCTGTGTGTGTCGATTAACGACACACACAGACATGGAATACGGCAGCCACAGTCCCATAGGGACTGCGAACGGCTCCCGTCCCATTGACTGCCGTGTACGGCGTCTGTGTGGGAACTGCGCATGCGCCGCTCCCACACAGTCCTATTCGAAATTGGCGCCGTCCGGCGCCATTTTCCTGTGGACCGGAAGTCGCGGCCGGACAGTAATATTACTACTTCCGGTCGCGGCTTCCGGACAAGTGCACATGGAACAGCGGCAGCAAAGGGAGCGGACGGGCCGCGGCGGCAGGAGCAGGTAAGCGATTTCAATGTATGTTAGTGTTTGTGTGTGTTTACTACTGCATGTAAACCTACTACACTGTGAGTTACCTCAAAAAATGGCGACACACAGTGTAGCAGGTTAAACCTTTCAAACCCCTCGTTTATCCCGGCACTAGCCAGGATAAAGGAGGGGGGGATGCTGAGCGCTCACTAGAGCGATAGCTTTTAACCCAATGTTGCAATGCTGCAATTTTGGGAACTAGCTCCAAACAGCTCCATCTAGTGACCAAAAATGGGTAGTATTATAAATTTTGAAAAATTTGAAAAAATTTATAATATTTCCTGACTCGCGAAAAAAATAAAAAAAATTTGAACAATGTTTAATCACCCACACACTAAATGTTTAAATTTTAAAAAAAAAACATGTTTTTGGGGCGACACCATGCCTTTAATTTTTTTTTATATTTAAAAAAACTTTATTTAACTGCATTTGATTTTTTTCTATAATTCCCTTTAGGGAATTTGAACCAGCGATCGTTGGATCGCTTGCACGATATACATCAATACTGATGTATTGCAGTACATCTGTTCGGGTACTAATCAGTCTCAACCGGCAGGGATAATACGCTGAGTTTGTATGAAAGGAATCACACCACACAAAGTCTGGTACAAAGCTCCTCACTCAGTGTCAGGAGAGGCGTCACTGCTTTATTACACACATTTGTTCTATATCTCCTTTCTCCTGGGGGTGGGTACATGTTATCACACTTTTATAAAAGCACGTATCACTGTAAGCCTCTTGTTACTTGTGTCATCCTTGGATAGGTTCACCCTTGTCTGGTCCTTTAGATATGTCTTCATAGTTCATAGTTCGTTCATACCAGGAAGTGACTTGTTATTTTATTAGTGCGTAGTCCCTGTTCAGGGGCCATCTTGCCACGTATACTTATCTAATCCTACTATTGCTTCATCACAATTATGTACACAACTCTATAGTCTATATTTTATTAAAGAAAGAAAATTATTATAAACATTAACTTCTGTCCACTCCATCCTTCACACATCGTGTTTCTGACAGTCTCCTACTAAACCCTGTCGAAGGCTGCCATGACAACAATCGGCACCACACGATCGCGTCATGGTGGTTTGATGGAACATTAGAGGAAGCCGTCCCCCTCTTACTGGTCGCTAGTTACCATGTTGAGGAACAGTCTGTTTTTTATTCAATCCTGTGCCAAAGTTGGTTAAACAAAACATGTCAAGAAATACATTTTGTAGAAGAAAAGTTATATGTTTGTTATTTTTTTAATGCTGTAGCTGTTACATACCTCTCTAAATTCCTATTTAGTTCCGTGTTTTTGCTCTGTTGCAGCAGATCAGTGGTTAATTTCTCCAGGTTCTGAGCTCTGTTGCTGTGCAGCAGTTTCTGATGACGTCATCAAGTGCTATATAAATATCCAATCAGATCTCACACTCATTCCCTGGTGATTGAGGTCCAAACTTTCCTGGCTCTGAAAGTTCGTTCCTGTCTTGTTCGTATTGCATATTGACCTCAGCTAGTTTTACTTTGTTTTCCGCCTTGTGTCTTGATTTGGTTGCTTGTCACTTATTCTTATTATAGGATGTGGAACTCAGCTTGTTTTCTTACTTTGTCTTCAGTTCTTCCATTCTCTAACTGACACCTGGTATCGATCTCTGCTATTCACACCACGTTATGCCGCTATCGCACCACAGCCTCCAACACAAGATTATACTGAGGGCCACCACCTAGGGATTTCCCTGTGGCAAAGTCCACACTTTTGAATGGAGCTTAAAGGTTGAATCCCTTAGATTCAGTACGCCAGTCTAGCCTGCTCCAATAGGATTGTGACTTTGTGAATCTACTGTTAAGCCCTGTTCACATGGCAGAATTATTGTGACGAACTCTGCTACAGAATTCCGCCTCCCATTCATTTCAATGGGAGTCGGACGCTTCTTCGTCCTGCACGATCTTCGGGCGGACTCTGCCCAAACCTCCCATTGAAGGCAATGGGAGGAGGAATCTTTCCGCCTACGGCAGGAATAATTTGGCAGCAGATTTTGAGGCGGGGCTCGCCGTGTGAATAGGGCCTTAGGCTCTATCCATACAAATCTTAACAGTAGCTATTTACTTTTTCCACAAAATTGCCTATAGGTGGCCATACCCAAGACATACAGTTCCTTCAAGTACAGACTGTGCATCGGGGTGCATGCTTTATGGCAGCTGCAGTGAATTGAGTGCAGCGGCAATAATTTGAGTTACTGAATAGAAATGTGTCCATAGACTAATATAGTCTCCACTTAGTGATGGAGTTCATCCATTCCCCTAGAGACCAGAGAGGGACAGGGGATTTGGAAACAGAGTTTTATTTGTGTGTGATGTTCCTATTCTGATTTATCTAGTCAAGCAAAAAGGTGGTGTTGGGAGATCGCATTCTCCACATACATGGGAATACCACTGTATATTCCCCAACCTCTAATGATAATAAGATGACTCTGCAGACTCTGTGCTGTCTACACAGCAAAGCTGAAAAGTGAGCTGCAGAAAACAGAAGTTTTCAGCCTTTTGTGTGAAGACTGCAATATTTAAGGATTTTTCTTTAAAATGGAGGATTAAAAAAACCTGTTTATAAAAAATCTTGAAATTAATAATATATTATTTTCTGATGTTACGTTTAATTTGCAGAATTTTTTTTATAAAAAAAACAAACTACTGTTCACATCACCAGCACGTAATGTGCTCCTCATTAGGTCTCCTCTGTTAGCTACCGGAGGTTACAAAATGGTGACAACTGCTTTGGATGCCATGTAATCCTCATAGCAGTTCTCAAAAGCCTTCACACATCGATGTATTAGAGGTAGTTGCTGATAATGATCCAAAGTAATATAATTTGCTTAAATTAGGTTCTTTGAACATTGATTCTTTTTCTCCAAATGTAGTTGTATTTACTGCCTTCTGTAATATATCAGATTTACACTTCACTCACTCCCATAGTCAGTGGCTATGAGAATATATAAAGTGCCACTAAACCTAGAGATTCCTAAGATCTAATGGAAAAATAGGGCATCTTCTGTTCTTAGTCCTCTACACGTTTAACAGGAATCTCAGAAAGCAGGGTGTTTGGCTAAAGTAGTGGGGTAGCATTGCTTGGTCTCCATAGCAGAAAGAGCACTGGAGGAGGTTTCTGCTGCAGCAAGCTGCCTATCTGTCATTGTTAAAGACATTTGAATTCCTCCACTATCCCCAAATCAAAAGTTTACATGCTTCTGTATTATATTCCTATTGATTGTAATGTGAAAGAGAACATGACGAAAAGAGGAGGATAATATGTAAAGTGCTCTGTTTTACCGTAAAGCTGCAACTATTTCTGTTGTCATGATAAATACAACATGTTCTATCTTATAGCGGTTTTCCTGTCCTTCTTATTTTAGCATGTCACTTTGACATGTAAAAGTGCAAACGTTAAGGTCCCTACAACGACGTCCCTATTGATGACCTGAATGAAGCACTTTGTACAGGTTTGGGCCATTTTGGCTCTCATTGACTTGGAGTTTCGGTAACTTGAAATGGGCAATATCACCAGAAAACCCCAATCAGACTTGAAGGGATCTGGCCCAGAACTGAATGGCCAAACAAAAGATCCATTTATTTATGACATTGATGGTGGCACAAACTTACGTTATAATAGCCGATGATAATGGCTGCAGAATAGATTTCGAGTGTGACCTTTTATAATAATTATTCATATTTCACCCATATGGGATACATTTTGACACATTGACTTAAATGCTTCATTAGTTTTATTTACAACCTTTACAACATTTTGTTAGTCACTGCATTCAAAGTTGTCAGTCTGAATTTCTTGCACGCCAATTATTCCATCAAACTTAAGTGTACAAGCTAAGGGAGATGAGCACCCCTTGATATTGTAATCTTGGATATTATTACCTGTAAATAAAGAACATTAGAGATTATTCAATGATGTCATTTATGTTCATACCTCCCGGTAATTGGAGATATAAGAGAATATTTTAAGCTTCGCCCCTAAACTGGCCCAAAATCCTCCCAAAACTGCCTAGAAACACCCCTTTTTATGCAAATGAGCCCTGTCTCATTGTGGTCCCGGCTTGCAGGACAGTTCTACAAAAACCTGGACTGTCAGGAGGTACGCTTTGGTGAACCTTGACTTATATACTAGGAAACTAAAAATAATTAAAATTTCTCAATATTATTCCAAAAATATGGCAGAAAAATGCAGGCTGCCATCTATGGAAGTTATGACACAAGAAGAAAAAAGAGCTTTTAACGCCAGTATGTCAATATATAAAAAGTTATAAATTTTATTTGAACAGACAACATATACATTTAAGATTAATACAAAAAGTATGACTCTAGAAAATTACGGAGACCGCACTCACAAGCTGCTACACACAATGGTCTATGGGCAAACAAAATACCCAGCACTGTATGGACCACACCACATTTTAAAGTCAAAGACAATGCATAACATAGGGTTTAAATGGTCAGATCTAGGGACTTACCCATGTGTGAAACAGAGAGTGAAGGAGTGTCTGCTCCGCCGTATACCCGGGTCTACACATCCCCTTGAGGAAGCTTTTCGAAGTGAAATGCGCGTCGGGGTATACGGCGGAGCAGACACTCCTTCACTCTCTGTTTCACACATGGGTAAGTCCCTAGATCTGACCATTTAAACCCTATGTTATGCATTGTCTTTGACTTTAAAATGTGGGGTGGTCCATACAGTGCTGGGTATTTTGTTTGCCCATAGACCATTGTGTGTAGCAGCTTGTGAGTGCGGTCTCCGTAATTTTCTAGAGTCATACTTTTTGTATTAATCTTAAATGTATATGTTGTCTGTTCAAATAAAATTTATAACTTTTTATATATTGACATACTGGCGTTAAAAGCTCTTTTTTCTTGTTGTGTCATAACTATCTGTGTATGGAGCTGCCTAGATGATTTTTTGGGGGGACAGTGATGCTTTAAAGCAGTCCCTAGCCATTAACACAACTCTGTTTAGAGTCTATATATTCATGCCATCTATGGAAGCCTGTATTCTGCCCCTGCACTAGCGGGTACAGACTGCCATAAAGCAATGTCTGCGATGCTGCAAGGAAACTTCAAGGAAATGGAATTCCTAACATCTCCCGTGCTTCATTATGAGATCACTCCTGTGACTGAAATTAGCGCTCAAATAAATTATTTTGCATTTAGAACCTAGAACTGCTTCTGTAACAAATACATTGACCGCCAACTGTGAATAAAATCTTTATGTATTAAAGGGGTTCTCTGATTTAGAAAATATATTTTCAAATATCCTATTAGGTATTACTGAACAATGAATTCCCCCATCATCTCCCTCATCTATCCTTATCTAATGTGTCTTGGCACCTCTCAAGATTCTACAAATCATCTATAAAGTCAGACATATCTGATAATGCAGGATATAAATAATATATATATAATACCTGGATCTCTGATTCTTCCAACATAATGAAAGCATTTGTCTTCTTCTTTCAAACACTTAATGGTGCGGTTACTGACACATTGTTCACTGGGATAGCCATTACAAGAGGTGCACAGCCTTCCATTGTGCTCTGTTTGCTCAGGGGGCACTAGAAGACAGGTGGGGGGAGAATTAAAGAGGCTCTGTCACCAGATTATAAGTGCCCTATCTCATACATAATCTGATCGGCGCTGTAATGTAGATAACAGTGGTTTTTATTTTGAAAAATTATCATTTTTGACCAAGTTATGAACAATTTTAGATTTATGCTAATTCGTTTCTTAATAGGCAACTGGGCGTGTTTTTACTTTTTACCAACTGGGCATTGTGAAGAGAAGAGTATGACGCTGACCAATCAGTGACCAATCAGTGAACAATCAGTGACCAATCAGTGTCATACACTTCTCATTGTTCCAGCCCAGTGTGATTGTGCAGTGAAAGAACATGACAAATTCAGCTCTACTACATCTATATAAAAAGAGCAGAAATGAAGCACTTACTAAGGTAGTTATCTGTGTTGCAGTTGTCTCCTGTACAGCAGTGCAAATAAGCTCCTAATGTTTTATCAGCAAAATTGGACATGTACTGGGATGTGTTGCAGGGTACCCCGGGATTGCAGCTCCTTTTAATGGAGTGATATAAATAATTACCTGGGATGAGAAAAAGGGTTAATTATCAAGAATCATCAGGTCAATGTCAAAATAAAAGGTCAGAGTACAATTTTTTACTGCAGGGGATACTGAGTGTCTTGTGTTATATATAGAAGAAAGGTGGCCTCAAAGCAAAAATCAAAATAGGCTCCATTATGACACCGGCTATTGGCATGCAGGACATTAGGGCTTGGTTTTTGTTTCCCTCTCCATTTGTTTTCAATAAAAAATGGGGAAAAGAGCAATGTCTAATATAAAGAACCCTTTTCCATATGCCCCTTTTTAGTCATCTCCATATCATAGAGGTCCCCCACTCGGGACCCTTCCTCTTTTAGGCAGTGCAGTGCCCAAGGATGCCATTATTATGCTTTCTATTATAATGTGCCCCCTCTGCATTAATCACAGTTGTACCCAATTAAAATCCCTCGCTCTGGGTCTTGAGTTCTTTAAACTATGTCATAAAATACTCACCGACATGATAGAGCTCGGAGATCACCAAACATTCTTCAGAGTTTGGACACTCAACCGAGACCCCCACACATGTGTCACTATTTTTTTGGATACATTCAAGACATTGAAGAGCAAGACCTAAAAGACAGAACATTATCTTATTATGGGATTATTATTATGTTATTTAAATCTATTCTTAGTTAGTAAAAACACTGAATGAAAACAAGATGTAGATAGAATGTCCTCCTCCGAGTGACCAGCTTCAAGGCAAAATGGTTCCTCCCAAGAGAACAGGATCCATAGTTTTATATTCAAAGAGAGCACAATATACAAAGGAAATAAATTAGAACATGAGACCTGCTGAGACGTTTCCTTTAATCTACATAACATACATAGAGTTTTATTTTGGTCTTTAAGTGAAATCTTGTAGACGTCTGTTGAGTGTTGAAGGACTCCATCATATTGGTGACTGTCTTTGGATAGGACATAAATAATACATCTATAAAGAGTAATATACAACACATATCCTATGTATATACAGTCATCTACTTGGATGAGTCTACAGGAAGAGTCTACCTACCACTACAGATATTGTCTTACCTGTGAATGAGATGGCACAGAAGATAGTAAGAGAGATGACGAAGGATCTCATCATGGCCAAGACAAAGTGAAGTTACACAATTCTGACTCTCTGTATGTGTGATACATATGACTATTGTATTTATATGCTAAAATCTTGGCTGGGTCACTACTTCTATTAAATCAATCATCATGTGTAAACATTGCCTCCATTATTTCAGGGCAAACTTAATGTCATCTATTTAAGAGCTGATAACAACAAGTTAACTCATCCGAGGGCTATTTTTTCCAAAAGTTTCTAACTTCTCTAAAGGTGCAAATTCACATTCGAGGAAAATCATTTGAACTCACAATTTTCAACATTCTTAGACAATAGACCATTTAACAGGCAGCGTGGAGCGTGGCTCAGTGGTTAGCATTGTTATCTTACAGTCCTGGTCCTGGGTTTGAACCCAACCAAGGACAAAATCTGCATGGAGTCTATTAGTTTTTCCTATGTTTGCATGTGTTTATTCTAAAAACATACAAATATGGAATTTATGTGAATCCCACTGGGGACAATGAATCACGATGTCTCCTGCACAGTGCTGTTGTAATGATGGGGGTAGGGAAACGGACAAGTGAGCCCTAATCTACCCGCCACTCTGTCCCTGCCTACTTGCAACGACACGCCCTAGGCGACGGGGTACAACTGGGCGGCGGTCCCTACGTGCACGAGACAAACAGACAAGGGTACACAAAGCTAAGGGAAAAGGGGCGGTTGCCCACGGCAACACCGTGAGCAACAAGAGTGGTGAACGAGCCGAGTCAAACCAGGAGTGTACGAGGTACCAAACGCAGAGCAGGAGAGTAGTCAGTAAGCCAGGGTCAGTATGGAGCAGGATCAAATTGTAGAAGCTGTAGCTGGGCTAGGAAACCACACGAGAAGAATCACAAGCAAAGGAGGAACAGGAAGGCAGGTATAAAAAGACAGAGGGCAGGAGCTAGCTCCGTCTGGCCAGGCTGCGATAGGCTCTCCCACTCCTAAGCCTGCCAGCCTGAGTGGTGGAAGCTGGAGTCAGTCTCAGAGACATAGACTCAGGTGCAGATTGATTGCCTATGGGCGAATACACAGAAGTTGTGCCTGGCAGATCCTTTACAGCTGTAGAATATGTTGGCGCTCTATTAGAAACATTATATTATCTTTTGTTGTGTTCTTCAGTGGGATGACTGAGAGTAGGCCCAGACTTTGTCACATATCTCCAGATCTGAGAAGGTACATTTACACGTGGAAATGATGCAAAGTCCAACTTATAACTAGAATTGTGGAACCTCCCAATGATTCCATAGAGATCAATTGTATGAGTTTGGGTCAAGTTCCAAATATTCAGGCTAATATAATGTGCTAGGTCAAAAACACTTCTAGATCTGATAAATTTAATTTGGAATTTCTTTAGAGAAACCATAACTGCATAGAACAATGATACCAGTGACTATACCAGTGGCTGGTGGTGGTAGTGGATTGATGGTGTCAGGATGTTGTATGGCGGCAGGAACGCTAAGCAAGTGGAAAGAACCAGATTAAAGGAGTATTCCCAACTAAGACATTTATGGGATATGCCATAGATATCCTAGATGGAAATAATCCGTTAATATTATTCTTTCCAAAAATTGGGTGCACTTAATAGTCCAGTTAAGTGGACACTTTTAGAGTTCAAATTAATTGCGAGATTATATTTTCCAGAGTTGCAACCTCCCTAGACGTCTGCCACAGGTCAAGAGTAGCCAATATTCACCCCAACCAATTTACCTCCTTCAGTCACTCTATTATGTTTCTTCTGTTTACTGAAGGCTTCTAGTGGTGGATGTATGGTGATCTGAAGTTGTGAGGTGGTAGGGATGCTCAGGATGTGGAAGGAAACCATCTAAACAAAGCAACATGAAAGGATTTAGGGAGAGAGAAAGCTTGTAGTGGTGTGGTAAACTTTGGACTAGTTGGAATTCCTCATTAACAAATTGTCTGGGCCATTGGTCAATCTGATATCCAAATTGCAGAATTTTTATCTTGCAACCTTCATAATATTCAACCTTACAATATTCGTCTAGTAGGATAAGGATTTCTTTATGAGCCAGTGAAAGAGACATACAACAACTACTGCCACAAATTGTCAAAGGTCTAATGTGTCTAATAAGAAATTAGTTTGTGTTTTTTTTGTCAGGAATCACATTTTAATTGGTTGTCCCACCATAATAATAACTTCTTAAATTGAAGCTGGGCCAGCGATCAGCTGATTGCCATGGACTTCAGAGAATCCTAGTGATCAGCTGTCATCATTGGAGGGAATATGTGGTTGACTTTATATTGTAGTATTACGTGACGGTCATTATAATGACATGGAGGGGCAGGGTCCGCCAGAGCAAGTGACTCTTTGTTACCGACTCTCCATCCTGACTAATGGGGGGGGGGGGGGCTTTCTATGACATTCTTGTGCCCTAATAGGGCATATACAATGGGGCTGTCTCCATGAGCCTAGCTCTTTAAGAAATACATCAGATTCTAACAGAATCACATTGACTTCATCCATCATAAGGCAGAATGTCTGGAGGCAAAACCTTCTTGATAACATTAATGATCATCCTTGTGGAGTCACTAGAACAAATATTTATGAACGCAAATACAAATAATTAATCAACCAAATGCTTCTTACAACCTGAAAATGTAGATGTGACTGCAGTTAACCCTAAAATCCCATTCCACCTTTATCACGCTTATAGAGGCTTAGGAAGCTGAGATATGAGTAGCTGTATGATGGGTTGTTATGATTGACACTCAATTGGTTTGACACTGACTAATTGGAGGTGCAAAGTCTAAGGAATCTCCTCGTTCTTCACCCTAGAACCAGTCGGTAAAGAATGAGAAGAAAGAGTGATCTACATGGTGACAATATGGTTAAAGTTGAGCGAATATCCCAACATTTGTTTTGGGTCCAATTCTATCGAATTGGCCATTTGATTGATTTGAATAAATTAATTTCAAATTGAAAGTGCCTCGATTGCCATGAAAACTTGTGTCTGACTCTCTGATGACTTTCATGATTGAGTTTAAGTAAAATCCAACCCCTTTTTAAGCTCTTTATTGCCAAGCTAGCAACAGTTATTTTAATGTGACAGTAACAAATATGGGTAGAGGGAGGAATAACTAATTTTTGGTAACCTGTCCCAGGTCATGTGATCCTTTTTTCTTTGTACTTTTATAGGAAAGACTTAAAGGGACACTATATTTAAGCTGGAATTCTGGCTTTGAATCCAACCAAGGAGAACATCTGCATGGTGTTTGTATATTCTTCCTGTGTTTGCAACTTTTGTGCCTTATGAGAACTTTTGTACAACGCGGGCAGAATATTTCGGCGATGTATAAGCATCATACTTTCTATTGTGTTCTTTGGTGGGATGACTGACAGCAAACCCAGACATTATGTCACATATCACCAGATCTGAGAAGGTACATTTACACATGGAAATGATGCAAAGTGCAGCTTATAACTAGAATTGTAAAACCTCCCAATGATTCCGTAGAGATAAATGGAAGGATTGATGGTGTCAGGATGTTGTACAGCAGCAGAAATGCTCAGCATGAGGAGAGAACCATATTAAAGGGGTATTCCATGGTCCTTGGGATATGTTATAAATGTCTTCGATGGGAATAACCTCTTAACTATGCAATGTTTATTATAGGATGTTTGTGACTGAGAAGGTGATTATCTACTACTACTACATCTTATTGGACACTTTAGAGTGGAAAGCAATTGTAAGGTTATGTTTTCCAGAGTTGCAACCGCCCTAGAAGTCTTCCACAGGTCAAGAGTAGCCAATCTCCACTATTCACCGGAGAACTAGAGGATTCATTTTGGGGATTAATACTATTGATAAACCAAATGAACATGAAATATTTAGGCAAATACTATTTTCCCTAAATAAGACATACAAAATTAAATTATTTCATCTCCAATTTTAAATAATAAGAGAGTCCTATGTGTCCTGCAGTAAAGAATGAAATCAAATTTTTGCTTTAAACTAAGCTGTAATAAAAGAAATAGAAATCACCTTTAGAAGAAGAATTACAATACAGAAAATTTTCCTTTGGGCATCAAGGCCGATAAACACACCCGATCCTAAAAGGGCTAAGAGTGGAGTTAAGCAAATTGATTCTACATGAATCGAATATGTTAATTATTTCCCAAAACGTTCCGATTTTGGCGAATCCAAAACTTGTGGGATTAACCCTGCACAAATTGCTCACAAAGGCGGTGTTACGATTATTAGCAGAACTGCTGCTATTCAATTATTTCTGTTATCTCTGTGTTTGGGTGTTGCTAGGCAATGCCTTTGGTCTGAATCTGGATTTGGTCATCATTTAGCTTTGCTGTGTAATTAGGGCAGAGTACTTTTCTTGGGCCTATATATACTTTTGGCCTGGATTACTCAGGAGCTGATCATACTGTTTCTGGCATGTGCTAAACTCTTTCCAGATTCTAGTTGGTGACTTTGTTCTTCTCTATGTATTTGTTTGTATGTGGAACCTGTTGGATCTCTGAGAGATTTGTATAGTGGTTTTATGTGTATCCTGGGATCAGTAGTTACAATGCTTTGTTTGCCTTTCCTGTGCGTTTGGTCTGCTGCCAAGTTTTCGTTTTACCCTGCTATGGGATAGTATTCAGATAGGGTCAGTGAGTTTTAATTATTGTCCACTGTCTACTCATCTGTTAACTGCTTGTATGCTATTCATCTGTTGTCCACTCCAATTATGCATTGTCTCCAACTTCAACTACCTTCAGTGTTCGGTTCCACTTATCCACTGGTGAGTTACTTGTGCCTTTTGTTTTCTGTCAGTCTGGACCTGTGCTTCACCCATGTGATAGCGATTGTCTGGTGTTTCAGTCTGGTGACGGTGACATTACATACTGACAGTGGGCAGCGACAGGATCCTGAGTGCAGCACAGGCTACCTGATAGAATAGGACCGGGGAATGGTAAGTTAACCGCCAACCATATTCCCCCGGGCCTTCTGTACCAATGAGTGTCTCCATAGTGTAGCGGTCATTGGAACATTGTGTCCGCCTTACTGTGTGGCAACATAGTGCTCTGAATGGGCGCCAACCTTCACCTACACCTCATTACAGCGCTGAAATGCCCAACTCCAACTGCCAATCAGAAATCTCCTTCATGAGGATGCTCCATGGCAACTAAACCTGACCACATCAATTCTGCTTGCAAGGAGGCTGCCTGACATCTCCACCCACTGTCACCACTCTTGCTGCATGCACAGAGGCCCCCTGGCATCTCCACCCGCCATTACTGCTAAACCTCTAAATTGGGGGAACAGCCATCTTTTAACACTTAAGCACTACTAACTGTGAAGCATGCAGTGTTCATATGCTGGTTGCATCCTTACCCAGTTGTTGGCGTGGAAAATACACATAAAGATGCCGCCTGGGCTGTTCATACTGGCACCTGTACAAAAATAGAGCATTTCAAAAGATTAAGTGATTTATCATTGCCTGCACATAAGAACACAATACAAAGTTGTAGAACATTTACAAGTACACATAACTAATATATCAGAGTCCTACTCCAGGAAACAAGCTAAACAAACAGAAATGCAGTGCCAATTTCACTGAGGACGGGCTGCTTTACACTCCTTCAAAATGAAGCAGCACAGAATGTTGGACCTAAAAATGACACATTATTTACATCAACAAGAAACCTGATCTATTAATAAGTACTGTCCTAGGACAGAGGGAGTTTGTAAGCTCTATTGCCCGAGAGCATCAAGGAGCTATGGCGATCTTGCAGCTGACTCCCTCACCGCTCCCATGCTTTTTTCAATCACCTTCTAGTGTAAAACATCATAAAAACATTAATAAATATTATTTTCTAAAATAGAATGATTTCAATGAAGATGTTACTATTACATTTCCTGGTTTCAGTGGTTTCTGAGAACGTCGAACTTAAAAGGATATATCGTCCATTTTTAAAGGGAAGTTTTGTCCGTCCTATGCCGGATACGACTCTAGGAAATGTAAAAGCAAACAGATGATTAGGTGTGAAGAGAACACACTGCAGGCAGCAGGGCTCCTAGCATCATAATTATGTACGACGCTAGGAGTCCCTGCCTCTCCGTGGAACTACTGTCCCGTGCTGAAAACATGATTACAGTACGGGACAGTTGCCCCGCAACGAGGCAGGGACTCCTAGCGTCGTAAATAACTATGATGCTAGGAGCTCGGCTGCCTGCAGTGTGTTCGGTCTGGGAATTGCGGCCAAAATACGTTCCGTCCTTTACGGACCGAACATGCTCGTGTGAATGCAGCCTTTGGGTATGTTCATAAATGCCCGAAAAACGCTCCGTATTTTGAGACGCTTTTGAGTTTGTGTGTGAACATACCCTAACAGGTAACGGTGCTGTGTACTTCTAATTTAGCTATAAAGTGTGGCTGTAGTGTCTAGTGATGAGCCAGGTGTCCGGCCGTACCAAAATAACTAAATAAAAAATAAATAATTATAAAAGTAAGTAAATCACACTGACTTTACAGTAAAGTTAAAATGTTTTACTTATTATTTTTATTATTATTTATGTATTAATTAATTTGTTGATTTTTCTGTTTTTTATAAACTGTTATTTATCCAGTCATTTTCTTTTAGTTATTGAATACATTTAAAGACTTAACACAAAAAAAATTCTGTATGATTTTCCACAGATAGTTTCTATAAACTAAAGTAAGGTGGTGATCAGACCTTTTGAGACCCCCACCATAGCCGATAATGAGGGGCCACATATATCTAAAGTTCCACCATTTAGGTCTTGTAAAAGCAGGATTAGGGCTCCTATGAGTCTCTGCTAATAGTGGTTGTGACCCAGAATACGTTACCTAATTCTAAAAATTGTCTATATATAATATGAAAAGAAAATAACTCAATATCTTTTCCTTCTTCATTCATTTGTTTTCTTGTCTTCACAGCTGACAAGGAACTTGAAATCAACTTGAAAGGTTTTTACTCTCCAGAGGGCTGTGCACTTGGATTCAATTCCTTAGTTGGCATGACAGAACTTGTTTGTTTTATTGATTTGCAGTGATCCAGTTGAAAACTTCTAAAAACAATAATAAAATAAATATAAAAAAATGATATAATATATGTCCTTTTTTTGTCAACTTTTTAAAGATCTTCATTAACCTTGTCAAGCCTTGAAAACAAACAAACAAAAAAACATCTAGTGTAAAACAACAAATAGAAAACAGAGAGGAGTGGGAGGAGGGGGATGCAGCTGCAGTTTTACTGTTTTCTGCCTCAGCATTGCAAGAGACTTGCAGGTCTTTGACCCTCGAATGGGGAAACCAACCAGAAGTCAAAGTTGCAGGAGGGTAGTCTTGACTAAGGCTTTGTTCACATCCATATGCCACTGTTCTGTAAGGGTTCCGTTGTTTTGACATATGTACCGTAGTCGACTGCACTATTGATTCCGTCCAAACAAAAGAACCTTTACAGAACGGTGACAAACAGAAACCATTTGCACCGGATCCGTCACCACTGAAATCAATGATGATGTAAACGGAAACCTATGGTTTCCATTTGTTTCAGTTTAAATTCCGTTCATGGGTTCCCCTGATGGAAAGGTCTGATGGAACCCATGAACGGAGTCCTGACGCAGATGTGAACGAAGCCGAAGATGGTAGAAACAGTAAAAGCAAAGTCAGTTCAACCAGAAGTCAGGGGCCACAAAGGATGTCAAAAAGAAAAGGTTGTGGTTTTTGACAGACAGATTGGGCCAGGCACAGACTAAGTACAAGGGTCATAGGTTCTGGTGTGTGCCATGCACTGGCCCTTTATAAGGAAGTGTATGCATGAGAGAGCATGGTGCCACATGGGAACATAGGGAAGGGAAGAAAACAGCTTTAAATTGAGGAAACTCCAACTTCTTAATTTGACTCACATTATCATTGTAAATTTTTGTAGACATTATATTAATTTTACCATCTGGATATGCGTTTGTTGTGTAAATATTACATCAGGGTGGGTAAACAGATTTGCATTTGGCATTATACTGAGTATCTGAATGCCTACAGGATTGTGTTTCAAAGTCTGTTGGAAAGACTGGCCCATGCCCTAATTATAGGTTGTCACAACGTCTCTCAGTGTATATAAGTAAAGGAATCAATTATACAGTATTAGTGGAGGAGATATCTTTCAATACCATATAACTAATCCCTTTCTTCGTCATGCGACTCCTCATCACTCTTCTTGGTACCATCTGTATCCTACCATTATCTGGTAAGTTAACTACTTATATTTTTTTATGCAAAAAAAGGGCATGTATAAGAATGACATGACTGCTCAGTGGTTAACTTGAAGAAACCCAATTTCTATAGCCTTATGAGAGTCATATCCCCTTTATAAATATTGTTTTCCACCTTAGAATCCTCCCTCGCTCTACTATATCTTATTCACTGTGTACAGCCCAAAATTGGACCCATATTCAAAATAAAATATATTATATAAGAATTCAAAGTTTTTATCTGTCTTTAAATGTAACCTAAAATTGTATTTGCTTTTTCAGCTGCTGATTGGCATTGAGTGCTGCTGCTTATCATATGTTGTCCTTTCTTTGCTTTGTTCCCAGCTGTTAAAAAAGTTTAAAAACGCGTAATGACTATTTCTGATTTAATTTCTATGTTCCTGATATATTCTATGTGACTTTCTCTCCTCACAGTATTTGCCTTGGAATGTATACAGTGTATTGGGAAAAACAGTGATTCTTGTGACGGACCTTCTGTTGTTTGTAAAAAAGCTAAGAAATGCATGGTACTATCTGATTTTTTTAACTTTGGTAAGTGGTAAATTTTGTCATCTATTTTTTACAATTACTATTCCAGGAGTGGCCGCTGATGATAGATTATTTACTGATGATTAGCAATTTTATTGAAAAATTATTTATTATGTCCTAAATGCATTGAATTGCTCTCCTATCTGGAAGAAAGCCATAACAGTGATTATACTAAGCTGAACAAGAAATGAATAGAATGCCAGAATTACTGTGAAATAACCTAGAATGAACAAGACATAACCCCACAGATGGGAATATAGAGTTCTTGTCTGTACAGGTTTCTGCTGGGTCCGAAAAAAACTGCCCGGGATCTCAGCGTACAGGCTGGCGACAGAAGTGGCCTGAAAAAAGACCATGGTACTGGATTTTCAGCTGGGACTTTAACTACAGGATTTTTTTGTCTACAGAGCAAAATTCATATCACACCGTAAAAAAGGACTGCAACGAGATGTACCCTTGTGGAAAGACGCTGTATGCAACTACTCAGTATGAGACAGGCCTGAGAGCGCACATAGACTGCTGTGAAGGTGACAACTGCAACACGTCTAACTATAATAGTAAGTGAACGATCTGACATCACATCAGGGACTGATAGTATTAGGGGATTGTACTATTGACAATTCTGTAATATGTACTGTTACTGTAATCTCTACTTTTATAGGCGGGAATGATTTGGATTACTATTAAACAGCACCACCCTTGTCCATAGGCTGTGTCTGGTACTGCAGTTCAGCTTCAAACACATGAATGGGGCTAAACTTCAATATTAGACATACTGCAGCTCATGGACAAGAGGGATGTTGTTTCTGGGGGAAAAAAAACGTTTATGTGACCTTGTACAAGACCTGTAGGAATTTCTCTTCCCCGCTTTCCTACACTGCTCTACGTTCCGACTCCTCTTTTCCTTTTAGACTTTCTTCACACACAGAATTATCCCGGCGCCTGCGTTATTTAAAATATCACAGCATGTTTTATGGCTTTTTTAGTGGCATTTTTCATTTAATGTCATTTTGTAAATGTTTTTTTTCTTGCATTTTTGTAGTCTTAGGCTGGATTCACACGAGCATGTTCGGTCCGTAAAGGACGGAATGTATTTCGGCCACAATTCCCGGACTGAACAAACTGCCCGGAGCCGGGCGCCTTTCACCATAGTTTTGTACGACGCTAGGAGTCCCTGCCTCTCCGTGAAACTACTGTCCGGTACTGAAAACATGATTACAGTACGGGACAGTTGTCCTGCAGCGAGGCAGGGACTCCTAGCGTCGTACATAACTATGATGCTAGGGGCCCGGCTCCCTGCAGTTTGTTCGGTCCGGGACTTGCAGCCGAAATACGTTCCGTCCTTTAAAGACCGAAAATGCTCGTGTGAATCCAGGCTTAGGCTGGATTCACACGAGCATGTTACGTCCGTAATGGACGGAACGTATTTCGGCCGCAAGTCCCGGACCGAACACACTACAGGGAGCCGGGCTCCTAGCATCATAGTTATGTACGATGCTAGGAGTCCCTGCCTCTCCATGGAACTACTGTCCCGTACTGAAAACATGATTACAGTACGGGACAGTTGTCTCGCAGCGAGGCAGGGACTCCTAGCGTCGTACATAACTATGATGCTAGGCGCCCGGCTCCCTGCAGTGTGTTCGGTCCGGGACTTGCGGCCGAGTTACGTTCCGTCCATTATGGACATAACATGCTCATGTGAATCCAGCCTGAGGGTACGTTCAAACATGGCAGTGTTTTTCCACTACAAATGTTGGTGCAGATTTTGGGCAATTACGCAACGTATCTGCATATTTGACAGGTAGTTCAGACTTTGCAGAAAAGACAGCGGACTTGCCACAGATTTCAGTTTTTGCATTGCAAAGGCTGAAATACACAGTGAAATTCTGCTTCTTCTCTTCTTCTCCGCATGCTGCGGAGGAAAAATTCTGCACCGCAGCCTATGTTCCGCAGCGGCGTTTTCCGCAACGTCTGAACTAACTTTCCTAAAAATGTGTAGAAACAAATGTAAAAACGTCTGAACGTGCCCTTATAGAGAAGTCTATTGGAAAAAAACACCAGAAAAAAATGCAACACCCAGAGCATTCTGTGGTTTGGAAAAAACGGCACTGACCACAAAAAATGCTAAATGAAAAAAACGCAGTGTATGTGTGTGTGTGTGTGTGTGTGTGTGTGCACGTCTTATTTTACTTTAGACTTTATTATAACATCTGACCACACAAAAAAATAAAAATAAATGTTAACTCCTTAACGACCGCCCACCATCTTTTGACGGCAGGCAGGACCTTCATCTACAGCGACATTTTATTGGTGTAACTTACAGCTCCTGATCTTAGAGCAGCCTCCTGAATACAGCAGGGATTGGAATAAACTTCAACCCCAGCTGTTTAATCCTTTGCATGATCAAAGGGAACTCCCATCTTTGATCGCGTCACCGTAAATTCGGTGACGTAATCAAAGACCAGGACATCCCTCTGCAGTCAGCCCTGGGGACCTAGACAGGACGCCAGTGCTGTCTGTTTAATTTGCCTGCTGTGAGGGCCCACTATGTGATGTCATAGTGACACAGTGTAATGTATTCATATACAGGAGTATGCTAATACATTATAAGTATTAAATAAAGTTGTAAATAAAGTTCTCCCTTAAGGGGATTAAATATAAAAGTAAAAAAAATTAATAAAAAAGTCCCCCCAAAGAGGTCATTAATTTGCATAAAATAAATTTGATTTTCCCTACATTACATAAAAACAAAAAACCTGCACATATTAGGTATCTACACGACCGTAGTAACTTAAAGAATTAATTTAACAGGTTATTTAGCATGAAACGTGAACAGGATAAAAAAAAATAACCCCCAAATAATATACAGAGTATTGATTTTTCCTATATTCACGCTGTAAAAATATTTTTTTTCTACTTACAAAAATACAAGGCCTCATACGGCCATATCAATAAAAAAAAATAAAAAAGTTATGGCTGCTGAAAGACAGAGAGGCGAAAACAGTCAAATTTAGCTGGTCATTAAGGGGTTAAAAACACCACTAAACAGGTAGGCTTAAGGCGCAATACCAAAAAGCAAGGATCCCATTCTTGATAGAGCCTCACACCAAAGCCAAAAGTATCCATCCTACAGACATAGCGAATCAATTTAAGGAGTATTATTCGTCTCTGTACAATTTAAAAAATGACCCTTTCTCACCTCACCCATCGGGGGAGGACATTCAGTCCTTTCTCCGTAAAATTCACCTACCACAACTATCTGAGAGTCAACTGAATACCTTAAATTCTCCGTTAACGGAGAAGGAAATCATAGCTGCAATTCAGATGATGCCAATGGGGAAGTCTCCAGGACCAGATGGTCTGACTAATATGTATTACAAATCAATGAAGGACATTTTATTACCGTTTATGAGCAGATTTTATCAGGCAGCCATGGACTCTGGGTCCATGCCAGCGGAGAATCAATCCGCATTAATAGTTACCATCCCAAAACCGGGGAAACCCACAGACACGCCTAAAAATTTTCGCCCAATCTCTCTACTGAACGTAGATATAAAGATCTATGCAAAAAATTCTGGCTATGAGATTATCTTATCCCCTCTGTTGCCATTGCTGATAGGAGAAGACCAAGTTGGATTTGTAAAAGGAAGACAGGGGTCAGACAACACCCGTAGAGTTCTAGGTCTGTTGCATGCCATTGAGAACACACATATTCCTGCAGTCATGTTAGCGCTAGATGCTGAAAAAGCATTCGACCGCATTCACTGGGAATATGCCTTTTCCACATTAGAGAAAATGGGACTTGGGGGAAGTATCCTTGCGGCGATTAAAGCATTATATTCCTGTCCTTCAGCTAAGGTGTTCACTAACGGGATTCTCTCGGATAGTTTTAAAATTACGAATGGGACCAGGCAAGGATGTCCTCTTTCTCCTCTGGTGTTTATTTTATCAATGGAACCTCTAGCTCAACTCCTCAGAACACAGCCTAATGTCCTGGGAATCCGCATAGGTAGCAGAACCCACACCATTTCTTTATATGCTGACGATATCATTCTTTCACTATCTTCCCCGGAAGAATCTCTAGAAGCGGCTTTGGAATGTATTAGGAATTTTGGACAAATCTCTTTATACAAACTCAATACCCAGAAATCTCAAGTACTCCCACTGAACTTATCAACTTCCACGCTTCACTTTCTCAAAAATAGATACCCACTTGATTGGCAAGATAGAGACATTAAATATTTAGGCATCTCTTTAACGCCATCACACAAATCTTTGTATCGAGCTAATTATGAACCCCTTCTACATAATGTTCAAGCAGAAATGACTAGATTGCACAAAACGGAAATGTCTTGGATAGGCAGGATTGCAGCTTTTAAAATTCTCCTTCTGCCCAAGCTTTTATACTTGTTTAGAACTGTCCCAATTGTAGTTCCTAAAACCTTCTTCATAAGTATTCAAAAGGCTATACTAGAATTTATCTGGTCCTACCGTAAACCACGTATCGCATCTCATATCTTAATTAGGGATAAAAGGTTAGGGGGATTGGGGATCCCAGATATATACAATTACTATGCATCCACTCTAGCGGCGCTCCTGAGTTCGGGATGGAGAGAAGAGCTCTCTACACATTGGGTTCAGATTGAATCGACTTATGTTTTCCCCTCAAATATGAAAGCTCTCCTGTTTGTAGAACTTTGGAATATTAATTTACCATCTAATATCTCCCCCCTAACTAAAGCGGCCTTGGATTGCTGGGCATATATTCACAAAAACGCATCTTAACGCCGTCCTCTTCCAATCGCATACACTCCAATTGACATCTTAGAGCTGGCTATACCTGATTTAAATTTAATGACTTGGAAGTCGGGAGGAATCTCTCTGCTGTCTCAATTATATGGAAACGCAGGCTTCAGTTCCTTTGACTATCTAAAGCATACCTTTGCTCTCCCGCAGTCAGAATTCTATAAATATCTACAGATCAGACATTATGTTGCTACTCTACAAAAAGTTCAGCCAATATGCAACCTCACAGTGTTTATTATGCTTGGTAAATCTTCTAAAATTCTGAAAGGGATACTTAATGTATTAAAGATAAACGCGGAATTTCATAAAACTCGGAATATGCGAATATGGGAAAGATCCCTTTTGTGAAGCTGAATGGAAGAAAGCATATCAATTAATTCACAGTTCCCTACAATGCAGCTCTCAGGTAGAGGCAGTAATTAAAACACATCTACACTGGTATTATACTCCTGATAGGCTGCATCTAATGTTTCCAAATGTCCAGGATAAATGTTGGAGAAGTTGTGGACAGAAAGGCACACTAATGCATATATTGTGGGATTGCCCTGTTATTACTAGTTACTGGATCAATGTGTTTGATTTGATGGAATCATTGATAGGTACCCGGATCCCTCCATCCCCTCAACTAGCTCTACTGCTCCTTCAAACAGAGATTATCCCTTCCAAATTTGGAACATTAGCCTGCAAAATTTTAGCTATGGCAAAACTGGTATTGACCAGACATTGGAAGAGTATAGAGTCACCTACCCTAGACGAATTAATAACACTAGTAAATTCCTCATATGCTTTTGAAAAAATAATAGCTTACGGTAACTTCTCTTTTCACAAATTCACGGAAGTATGGAAGTGGTGGTCGGAGAGTTCTCTATGCAATAAAATATAGTGGATAAACAAAATATAGAACAATAGAGACCTCCAGCTCACCTTGTATAGCAGGTTTGTGTTATCTGGCACGGATCCTCGTGTCGGCACACGATTTGTAGACAATGGTAGGAACAGGAGGGTTTGGATCCAGCGTAGATTGGAGAGGTAAAATGGAACAATGTTCCAAGTTTAATGAGAAAAATTATTTCTATTAAAAAAGAGAGAAAATCACCAGGATGAAGGTTAGAAAAATGTGCAGTCCTGGTTGTGTTAGGGAAAGATATCTTTGTAGTAGGTAGAGCCTACGCGTTTCAAACGCTACACGCGTCCTTAGTCATGGCTGATGCTGACCTAATGGTATGTTTGGCTGGGATATATATCCCGGTTCGCAGGTGTTACTGATAGCCACTGATTATGATCTCTTGAATTTCTGTTGCGTAACCTCACAGTATTGTGGTCCTTTGTATATATAATTTTCACGTTATCCGAATAACTGTGATTTCACAATGGGCCATGATAATGGGATGAGTTGAATTATTATGATTTTGAGACATATTGTATCATGGTTTGATTAAAAGTGACACACGTATATTTGACTCTGATTTATCAATGGACATAGCTTCCAGTTAAATGAGTAGTGGTTTTTATTTGCGTTCCACCGTACATAGTAATTGTGGAACGCAGTTCAGAAATATAGCAGCATTTGGAAGCTAATGTCGAGTTGGACGGTAAATTGAGTGAAAAATTATGTGTGAGGAGAAAAACATTGTTTAGTTTATATAGTGAATAATTATAACTGTTATATTCGGATAAAATATCTTTGTATATCTTAATATTTATATTTCTGTGAGGCTTCAATTATAAGAGATAAAGAATAGCGCATAATAGATGTCAGTATTTTAATTGACAGTATTGACTCTGTCATAATGATGCAAACGAGATATTTATCTTTTATTCAGAAGGTCAGTAATAAGTATGGATACCACATGAAAAGTGAAGGATATCTAGGAATTATGTGTATTATAAAGAGAGAAAAGGAAAATATATACACAATGAAATGTATATAGGTGTGGTAATTTAAAAAATGTAAAGATGCAATAAATATATAACATGCACGATACATTATTAAAAATGTTAGTACAGTCCTTGACATAGGAACTAAATGGATGTAAAGATTATATGTTTAGAATGAACAAATGAAAAAACGAAATTTATGAAAATTGGTCACATAGTTGGATTACGACCCTTGCATGACATGTTTATATGAAACTGGGCGAAGCTTGTGAGTAGTTGGAAATTTTTAGTTATAAGTTTGGTATGATTTGATGGTGAGTATAAAAGTCGCATTTTAAAGATTGTGTTTAATAGTGGAGACTCAGATCATTTCTTATATTAAGACCGTTAGGAGAACGGGTATTTAGCATAAAAATCCAATATGCTTCGCGTTGATAGATTTTATGTAGTAAGTCTCCTCCTCTTTTGGATAAGTGTACTTTCTCTATTGCTTGGCATTGAAAGGATTTGATTGCTCTGTTATGTTGATAAATAAAATGCCTTGCTGCATTGGAGATATTGACTATATTCTGGTTGCGGATATAACTTAGATGCTCTAAAATTCTGGTTTTAAATTTCCTACTTGTGCATCCAACATATTTCAGTTTACATTCTATGCATTCGATGGTATAAATAACCGCAGTTGAGTTGCAATTTATATAATTTTGTACTGTGAAAGTGGTTGTGTTGTCTGCATTAGAAAAAGTTTTGCTGGGATGAGCATAGGTACATGTTTTACATGGATGGTGCCCGCACTTATAGAAGCCTTTGTTTTCTAGCCAGGTTGTTTTTGTCTTATCTGAGGAGAAAAACGAAGGAGAGAGGGAGCTGCCCAACGATGGAGCTTTTCGGGCAACTATTCTGATTCCCTCGTGGAGGATGGAACGTAAGCAGTCATCATCTAATAAGATGGGTAAGTATTTGTTTATTATATGTTTAATTTTGGAAAATTGGTTACTTTGCTGTAGTATCAACGTGGGTATATAATGATCAGGTTCATTCGATTTTTTGGAATCATGGAGTAAGTTGTTTCTTTCTAATTGCGCAGTTATGGTATTAGCTCTGTTGAGTGACCAATTTGAGTAACCTCTGGTTTTTAGTCTGGAGTGTATTTGTTTTTGCTCAATTTTGAATTGTTTGTCAGAACTACAATTTCTTCTCGCCCTATACATTTCTCCTACAGGGATGTTTGTAATTGTTTTTTTCGAATGGTTACTATTTGCATGCAAGATGGTGTTTGCGGAGGTTGGTTTACGATGGGATTTAGATTCAATTATTAAACCTTCTGATCCTTTTAATTCTAGATCTAAAAATATGATGTCAGTTGTATTATGGCTGTGTGTAAATTTTAGATTATGAGTATTGTCATTCATATAATCTAGAAATTTCGGGATGGTTGAAACATCTCCTGACCAGATGAACAGTAAATCGTCGATATATCTTTTGTACCATTCAATCTGGTGTCCAAAAGGGTTATTGGTGGAGAAAATGGTATGTTCCTCCCACCATGCCATCACTAAGTTGGCAATAGATGGTGAAAATTTGGCTCCCATCGAGACCCCGCTGAGTTGTAGATAGAATTGTGTATTAAATTGAAAATAGTTATGAGTCATGAGAAACATCAGAACCTGTAGAATATATTCTTGAAATTCATTTGTATATAGGCTGTGGGTAGTTAGATGGTATTTCAAAGCATTATATGCTGTCTGGTGTGGAATTGAAGTATATAATGATACTACATCACAGGTGAGCCATGAGTAATCTTTTTTCCAAATTTTGTATTGAAATGAACATAAGACATCTCGTGTGTCTTTTAGAAATGCCGGGGTTTGTTGGGCTAATGGCTGTAGTATTGTATCCAGCCATTCGGATAATTTTTCTAAAATGGAACCAATTCCTGACACAATCGGGCGCATGGGTGGAGGTTTTATCTGCTTATGGATTTTGGGGAGAGCATGTATTATAGGTATGACCGGCTGCTCAATATATATGTAATTTAATTCTTTTTGATTGATATGTCCATTATTGAGACCTTCATCTAACAGATGTTTCAATTTTGTTTGTATATGTTTCGTAGGGTTAGCGCTTAATTTTCTGTATGTCTGTTCGTCTGATAGAAGATTTAGTATTGACGTTTCATAATCGGATTTGTCCATGACAGCTATACCTCCACCCTTGTCTGCCATTTTGATTATAATTTGTTTGTTTTTTTGGAGTGATTTTTTGGCATTGTATAATCTTTGAGGAAGGTTGGATTTATACTTATGTTGTTTTATTTCTTTAGACAAGGTTAGGAGTTCTTTTTCTACTACTGTCTGGAAGGTGTTCATTGAATCCGTTCTTGATTGAACAGGATAGTATTTTGTGTTGGTTGTGGAGAAATTGTCTAGTTTGTTTTCAGTATTGGTTGCTGAGTTACAGTTGTCTCTGAGAAGACTGTCTAGACTGACAATTGTTTGGAGTTCTTGAAAGGAAGAGAAAGTTGTATGTTGCTCATTGATGGTTTGAGATAATATATCAATTGATTGATTATCTTCCATTGCATATTGGCCTGAATTCACTGATATATCTTCAGTCAGATCAGTTTGTTCACTGGTTGAAGGTTGCAGCACAGAGATAGAGGTCTCATGCAAATAGTAACCATTCGAAAAAAACAATTACAAACATCCCTGTAGGAGAAATGTATAGGGCGAGAAGAAATTGTAGTTCTGACAAACAATTCAAAATTGAGCAAAAACAAATACACTCCAGACTAAAAACCAGAGGTTACTCAAATTGGTCACTCAACAGAGCTAATACCATAACTGCGCAATTAGAAAGAAACAACTTACTCCATGATTCCAAAAAATCGAATGAACCTGATCATTATATACCCACGTTGATACTACAGCAAAGTAACCAATTTTCCAAAATTAAACATATAATAAACAAATACTTACCCATCTTATTAGATGATGACTGCTTACGTTCCATCCTCCACGAGGGAATCAGAATAGTTGCCCGAAAAGCTCCATCGTTGGGCAGCTCCCTCTCTCCTTCGTTTTTCTCCTCAGATAAGACAAAAACAACCTGGCTAGAAAACAAAGGCTTCTATAAGTGCGGGCACCATCCATGTAAAACATGTACCTATGCTCATCCCAGCAAAACTTTTTCTAATGCAGACAACACAACCACTTTCACAGTACAAAATTATATAAATTGCAACTCAACTGCGGTTATTTATACCATCGAATGCATAGAATGTAAACTGAAATATGTTGGATGCACAAGTAGGAAATTTAAAACCAGAATTTTAGAGCATCTAAGTTATATCCGCAACCAGAATATAGTCAATATCTCCAATGCAGCAAGGCATTTTATTTATCAACATAACAGAGCAATCAAATCCTTTCAATGCCAAGCAATAGAGAAAGTACACTTATCCAAAAGAGGAGGAGACTTACTACATAAAATCTATCAACGCGAAGCATATTGGATTTTTATGCTAAATACCCGTTCTCCTAACGGTCTTAATATAAGAAATGATCTGAGTCTCCACTATTAAACACAATCTTTAAAATGCGACTTTTATACTCACCATCAAATCATACCAAACTTATAACTAAAAATTTCCAACTACTCACAAGCTTCGCCCAGTTTCATATAAACATGTCATGCAAGGGTCGTAATCCAACTATGTGACCAATTTTCATAAATTTCGTTTTTTCATTTGTTCATTCTAAACATATAATCTTTACATCCATTTAGTTCCTATGTCAAGGACTGTACTAACATTTTTAATAATGTATCGTGCATGTTATATATTTATTGCATCTTTACATTTTTTAAATTACCACACCTATATACATTTCATTGTGTATATATTTTCCTTTTCTCTCTTTATAATACACATAATTCCTAGATATCCTTCACTTTTCATGTGGTATCCATACTTATTACTGACCTTCTGAATAAAAGATAAATATCTCGTTTGCATCATTATGACAGAGTCAATACTGTCAATTAAAATACTGACATCTATTATGCGCTATTCTTTATCTCTTATAATTGAAGCCTCACAGAAATATAAATATTAAGATATACAAAGATATTTTATCCGAATATAACAGTTATAATTATTCACTATATAAACTAAACAATGTTTTTCTCCTCACACATAATTTTTCACTCAATTTACCGTCCAACTCGACATTAGCTTCCAAATGCTGCTATATTTCTGAACTGCGTTCCACAATTACTATGTACGGTGGAACGCAAATAAAAACCACTACTCATTTAACTGGAAGCTATGTCCATTGATAAATCAGAGTCAAATATACGTGTGTCACTTTTAATCAAACCATGATACAATATGTCTCAAAATCATAATAATTCAACTCATCCCATTATCATGGCCCATTGTGAAATCACAGTTATTCGGATAACGTGAAAATTATATATACAAAGGACCACAATACTGTGAGGTTACGCAACAGAAATTCAAGAGATCATAATCAGTGGCTATCAGTAACACCTGCGAACCGGGATATATATCCCAGCCAAACATACCATTAGGTCAGCATCAGCCATGACTAAGGACGCGTGTAGCGTTTGAAACGCGTAGGCTCTACCTACTACAAAGATATCTTTCCCTAACACAACCAGGACTGCACATTTTTCTAACCTTCATCCTGGTGATTTTCTCTCTTTTTTAATAGAAATAATTTTTCTCATTAAACTTGGAACATTGTTCCATTTTACCTCTCCAATCTACGCTGGATCCAAACCCTCCTGTTCCTACCATTGTCTACAAATCGTGTGCCGACACGAGGATCCGTGCCAGATAACACAAACCTGCTATACAAGGTGAGCTGGAGGTCTCTATTGTTCTATATTTTGTTTATCCACTCTCGGTTCATGCCTCACGTGCCTGCCTTACCTTATGCCTCATGTTACCAGGATTGAAAAACTATTTCCAAAAAATAACGCTCATTATTACTGTGTGAACAGTGTCAAAAGGGAAGTTATCACGAAAAATTTTACCATGTACAATCAAAAGTATAAATAAGAGATCCAATACATTCGATTGGTTTATATACTCAGTGGCTGTATTTTTCTTCCAATTTTTGTGTTTTTAACAATTTGTACTAGTAACCTTGACAATAGTCAATCATCTTGATTATAATTGTGAAAAAAGAAAACGTTATATATACTTCCCAAAACATGACTAATGTTATACTATCCACCCGAGCCCAAATGGCAGCCAAAGTTTTCGGCAACCAAGACACTATATTAACGCACCACCATGATTTGGAAAATTTGTTTCACGAAATGGAAAAACATATGGTTCACCAAGCAAAAATATGGTGGGACCTAACGACTCTCAGAAACTATATAGAGAAAGACATGATCCCAAGAGGCCTAAGAATTAAAAAACTACCCACCTTCAACTATTCAGAAACATTTAATAAAGAATGGAACCAGGCACTTACAGAATGCTCAATCAAACTGATGAAGCTCATTACCAAGGAAGAGGAATCTAAACTTATAGAACTAGAAGATAAAATCTTAGAAATCAAAACCAAAATAGATGATCTACCCAGCTCACCAGATATGGCACTACTGGACAATCGTACTTCGTCTTACATAGACAAACTAGATCGATCCCTGGCAGATTCCAAAAAAACCAAGTTCATCAGAGACATGCGAGACTACCAAAATAATCAAGTATACAACTGGAACAGACGAGACTCAAACCGAACAAGACCCAAACCAATTTTGAAAAACCGAAGTCTCCAACAACATAATAGACAAAGAGAGACATTGCATAGAGTTAGTTTCAGTTCAACCGAACCTGAATCACTGGAAGGATTATCAGAAGATGAAAATCTTAGATCTCGCTCCAAATATGCATATCGATCCGATTCTTCCAATTACATGTCTTCAAAAAACGAAGAAGGAGGGGCGGCAGGAAGCATAGAAAGACTGGAACCAAACCAGAGCCGTCACCTCCGATCACGAAAATACCAGCTATAAATCCAAACGTAGTAAACTTATCTTCCATTACATTAACACCAGCACAGAGTGAAGTCCTATCTCTAGGGTTGAATTTTGCACCAAACAATAATTTCGATATTTTTCATACTATCCTCGATATAAATAAATTCGTCAGAAATCTTACCATAAAACGACATTTTCTTAATTCTGACCAACAAAATTCAAGTCAAGACAATATGTCATCTGCATTACCAAGGTCTGCTACAGGAAACTACAGAACATCTTCTGAGACCTCTATCTCTGTGCTGCAACCTTCAACCAGTGAACAAACTGATCTGACTGAAGATATATCAGTGAATTCAGGCCAATATGCAATGGAAGATAATCAATCAATTGATATATTATCTCAAACCATCAATGAGCAACATACAACTTTCTCTTCCTTTCAAGAACTCCAAACAATTGTCAGTCTAGACAGTCTTCTCAGAGACAACTGTAACTCAGCAACCAATACTGAAAACAAACTAGACAATTTCTCCACAACCAACACAAAATACTATCCTGTTCAATCAAGAACGGATTCAATGAACACCTTCCAGACAGTAGTAGAAAAAGAACTCCTAACCTTGTCTAAAGAAATAAAACAACATAAGTATAAATCCAACCTTCCTCAAAGATTATACAATGCCAAAAAATCACTCCAAAAAAACAAACAAATTATAATCAAAATGGCAGACAAGGGTGGAGGTATAGCTGTCATGGACAAATCCGATTATGAAACGTCAATACTAAATCTTCTATCAGACGAACAGACATACAGAAAATTAAGCGCTAACCCTACGAAACATATACAAACAAAATTGAAACATCTGTTAGATGAAGGTCTCAATAATGGACATATCAATCAAAAAGAATTAAATTACATATATATTGAGCAGCCGGTCATACCTATAATACATGCTCTCCCCAAAATCCATAAGCAGATAAAACCTCCACCCATGCGCCCGATTGTGTCAGGAATTGGTTCCATTTTAGAAAAATTATCCGAATGGCTGGATACAATACTACAGCCATTAGCCCAACAAACCCCGGCATTTCTAAAAGACACACGAGATGTCTTATGTTCATTTCAATACAAAATTTGGAAAAAAGATTACTCATGGCTCACCTGTGATGTAGTATCATTATATACTTCAATTCCACACCAGACAGCATATAATGCTTTGAAATACCATCTAACTACCCACAGCCTATATACAAATGAATTTCAAGAATATATTCTACAGGTTCTGATGTTTCTCATGACTCATAACTATTTTCAATTTAATACACAATTCTATCTACAACTCAGCGGGGTCTCGATGGGAGCCAAATTTTCACCATCTATTGCCAACTTAGTGATGGCATGGTGGGAGGAACATACCATTTTCTCCACCAATAACCCTTTTGGACACCAGATTGAATGGTACAAAAGATATATCGACGATTTACTGTTCATCTGGTCAGGAGATGTTTCAACCATCCCGAAATTTCTAGATTATATGAATGACAATACTCATAATCTAAAATTTACACACAGCCATAATACAACTGACATCATATTTTTAGATCTAGAATTAAAAGGATCAGAAGGTTTAATAATTGAATCTAAATCCCATCGTAAACCAACCTCCGCAAACACCATCTTGCATGCAAATAGTAACCATTCGAAAAAAACAATTACAAACATCCCTGTAGGAGAAATGTATAGGGCGAGAAGAAATTGTAGTTCTGACAAACAATTCAAAATTGAGCAAAAACAAATACACTCCAGACTAAAAACCAGAGGTTACTCAAATTGGTCACTCAACAGAGCTAATACCATAACTGCGCAATTAGAAAGAAACAACTTACTCCATGATTCCAAAAAATCGAATGAACCTGATCATTATATACCCACGTTGATACTACAGCAAAGTAACCAATTTTCCAAAATTAAACATATAATAAACAAATACTTACCCATCTTATTAGATGATGACTGCTTACGTTCCATCCTCCACGAGGGAATCAGAATAGTTGCCCGAAAAGCTCCATCGTTGGGCAGCTCCCTCTCTCCTTCGTTTTTCTCCTCAGATAAGACAAAAACAACCTGGCTAGAAAACAAAGGCTTCTATAAGTGCGGGCACCATCCATGTAAAACATGTACCTATGCTCATCCCAGCAAAACTTTTTCTAATGCAGACAACACAACCACTTTCACAGTACAAAATTATATAAATTGCAACTCAACTGCGGTTATTTATACCATCGAATGCATAGAATGTAAACTGAAATATGTTGGATGCACAAGTAGGAAATTTAAAACCAGAATTTTAGAGCATCTAAGTTATATCCGCAACCAGAATATAGTCAATATCTCCAATGCAGCAAGGCATTTTATTTATCAACATAACAGAGCAATCAAATCCTTTCAATGCCAAGCAATAGAGAAAGTACACTTATCCAAAAGAGGAGGAGACTTACTACATAAAATCTATCAACGCGAAGCATATTGGATTTTTATGCTAAATACCCGTTCTCCTAACGGTCTTAATATAAGAAATGATCTGAGTCTCCACTATTAAACACAATCTTTAAAATGCGACTTTTATACTCACCATCAAATCATACCAAACTTATAACTAAAAATTTCCAACTACTCACAAGCTTCGCCCAGTTTCATATAAACATGTCATGCAAGGGTCGTAATCCAACTATGTGACCAATTTTCATAAATTTCGTTTTTTCATTTGTTCATTCTAAACATATAATCTTTACATCCATTTAGTTCCTATGTCAAGGACTGTACTAACATTTTTAATAATGTATCGTGCATGTTATATATTTATTGCATCTTTACATTTTTTAAATTACCACACCTATATACATTTCATTGTGTATATATTTTCCTTTTCTCTCTTTATAATACACATAATTCCTAGATATCCTTCACTTTTCATGTGGTATCCATACTTATTACTGACCTTCTGAATAAAAGATAAATATCTCGTTTGCATCATTATGACAGAGTCAATACTGTCAATTAAAATACTGACATCTATTATGCGCTATTCTTTATCTCTTATAATTGAAGCCTCACAGAAATATAAATATTAAGATATACAAAGATATTTTATCCGAATATAACAGTTATAATTATTCACTATATAAACTAAACAATGTTTTTCTCCTCACACATAATTTTTCACTCAATTTACCGTCCAACTCGACATTAGCTTCCAAATGCTGCTATATTTCTGAACTGCGTTCCACAATTACTATGTACGGTGGAACGCAAATAAAAACCACTACTCATTTAACTGGAAGCTATGTCCATTGATAAATCAGAGTCAAATATACGTGTGTCACTTTTAATCAAACCATGATACAATATGTCTCAAAATCATAATAATTCAACTCATCCCATTATCATGGCCCATTGTGAAATCACAGTTATTCGGATAACGTGAAAATTATATATACAAAGGACCACAATACTGTGAGGTTACGCAACAGAAATTCAAGAGATCATAATCAGTGGCTATCAGTAACACCTGCGAACCGGGATATATATCCCAGCCAAACATACCATTAGGTCAGCATCAGCCATGACTAAGGACGCGTGTAGCGTTTGAAACGCGTAGGCTCTACCTACTACAAAGATATCTTTCCCTAACACAACCAGGACTGCACATTTTTCTAACCTTCATCCTGGTGATTTTCTCTCTTTTTTAATAGAAATAATTTTTCTCATTAAACTTGGAACATTGTTCCATTTTACCTCTCCAATCTACGCTGGATCCAAACCCTCCTGTTCCTACCATTGTCTACAAATCGTGTGCCGACACGAGGATCCGTGCCAGATAACACAAACCTGCTATACAAGGTGAGCTGGAGGTCTCTATTGTTCTATATTTTGTTTATCCACTCTCGGTTCATGCCTCACGTGCCTGCCTTACCTTATGCCTCATGTTACCAGGATTGAAAAACTATTTCCAAAAAATAACGCTCATTATTACTGTGTGAACAGTGTCAAAAGGGAAGTTATCACGAAAAATTTTACCATGTACAATCAAAAGTATAAATAAGAGATCCAATACATTCGATTGGTTTATATACTCAGTGGCTGTATTTTTCTTCCAATTTTTGTGTTTTTAACAATTTGTACTAGTAACCTTGACAATAGTCAATCATCTTGATTATAATTGTGAAAAAAGAAAACGTTATATATACTTCCCAAAACATGACTAATGTTATACTATCCACCCGAGCCCAAATGGCAGCCAAAGTTTTCGGCAACCAAGACACTATATTAACGCACCACCATGATTTGGAAAATTTGTTTCACGAAATGGAAAAACATATGGTTCACCAAGCAAAAATATGGTGGGACCTAACGACTCTCAGAAACTATATAGAGAAAGACATGATCCCAAGAGGCCTAAGAATTAAAAAACTACCCACCTTCAACTATTCAGAAACATTTAATAAAGAATGGAACCAGGCACTTACAGAATGCTCAATCAAACTGATGAAGCTCATTACCAAGGAAGAGGAATCTAAACTTATAGAACTAGAAGATAAAATCTTAGAAATCAAAACCAAAATAGATGATCTACCCAGCTCACCAGATATGGCACTACTGGACAATCGTACTTCGTCTTACATAGACAAACTAGATCGATCCCTGGCAGATTCCAAAAAAACCAAGTTCATCAGAGACATGCGAGACTACCAAAATAATCAAGTATACAACTGGAACAGACGAGACTCAAACCGAACAAGACCCAAACCAATTTTGAAAAACCGAAGTCTCCAACAACATAATAGACAAAGAGAGACATTGCATAGAGTTAGTTTCAGTTCAACCGAACCTGAATCACTGGAAGGATTATCAGAAGATGAAAATCTTAGATCTCGCTCCAAATATGCATATCGATCCGATTCTTCCAATTACATGTCTTCAAAAAACGAAGAAGGAGGGGCGGCAGGAAGCATAGAAAGACTGGAACCAAACCAGAGCCGTCACCTCCGATCACGAAAATACCAGCTATAAATCCAAACGTAGTAAACTTATCTTCCATTACATTAACACCAGCACAGAGTGAAGTCCTATCTCTAGGGTTGAATTTTGCACCAAACAATAATTTCGATATTTTTCATACTATCCTCGATATAAATAAAGTCGTCAGAAATCTTACCATAAAACGACATTTTCTTAATTCTGACCAACAAAATTCAAGTCAAGACAATATGTCATCTGCATTACCAAGGTCTGCTACAGGAAACTACAGAACATCTTCTGAGACCTCTATCTCTGTGCTGCAACCTTCAACCAGTGAACAAACTGATCTGACTGAAGATATATCAGTGAATTCAGGCCAATATGCAATGGAAGATAATCAATCAATTGATATATTATCTCAAACCATCAATGAGCAACATACAACTTTCTCTTCCTTTCAAGAACTCCAAACAATTGTCAGTCTAGACAGTCTTCTCAGAGACAACTGTAACTCAGCAACCAATACTGAAAACAAACTAGACAATTTCTCCACAACCAACACAAAATACTATCCTGTTCAATCAAGAACGGATTCAATGAACACCTTCCAGACAGTAGTAGAAAAAGAACTCCTAACCTTGTCTAAAGAAATAAAACAACATAAGTATAAATCCAACCTTCCTCAAAGATTATACAATGCCAAAAAATCACTCCAAAAAAACAAACAAATTATAATCAAAATGGCAGACAAGGGTGGAGGTATAGCTGTCATGGACAAATCCGATTATGAAACGTCAATACTAAATCTTCTATCAGACGAACAGACATACAGAAAATTAAGCGCTAACCCTACGAAACATATACAAACAAAATTGAAACATCTGTTAGATGAAGGTCTCAATAATGGACATATCAATCAAAAAGAATTAAATTACATATATATTGAGCAGCCGGTCATACCTATAATACATGCTCTCCCCAAAATCCATAAGCAGATAAAACCTCCACCCATGCGCCCGATTGTGTCAGGAATTGGTTCCATTTTAGAAAAATTATCCGAATGGCTGGATACAATACTACAGCCATTAGCCCAACAAACCCCGGCATTTCTAAAAGACACACGAGATGTCTTATGTTCATTTCAATACAAAATTTGGAAAAAAGATTACTCATGGCTCACCTGTGATGTAGTATCATTATATACTTCAATTCCACACCAGACAGCATATAATGCTTTGAAATACCATCTAACTACCCACAGCCTATATACAAATGAATTTCAAGAATATATTCTACAGGTTCTGATGTTTCTCATGACTCATAACTATTTTCAATTTAATACACAATTCTATCTACAACTCAGCGGGGTCTCGATGGGAGCCAAATTTTCACCATCTATTGCCAACTTAGTGATGGCATGGTGGGAGGAACATACCATTTTCTCCACCAATAACCCTTTTGGACACCAGATTGAATGGTACAAAAGATATATCGACGATTTACTGTTCATCTGGTCAGGAGATGTTTCAACCATCCCGAAATTTCTAGATTATATGAATGACAATACTCATAATCTAAAATTTACACACAGCCATAATACAACTGACATCATATTTTTAGATCTAGAATTAAAAGGATCAGAAGGTTTAATAATTGAATCTAAATCCCATCGTAAACCAACCTCCGCAAACACCATCTTGCATGCAAATAGTAACCATTCGAAAAAAACAATTACAAACATCCCTGTAGGAGAAATGTATAGGGCGAGAAGAAATTGTAGTTCTGACAAACAATTCAAAATTGAGCAAAAACAAATACACTCCAGACTAAAAACCAGAGGTTACTCAAATTGGTCACTCAACAGAGCTAATACCATAACTGCGCAATTAGAAAGAAACAACTTACTCCATGATTCCAAAAAATCGAATGAACCTGATCATTATATACCCACGTTGATACTACAGCAAAGTAACCAATTTTCCAAAATTAAACATATAATAAACAAATACTTACCCATCTTATTAGATGATGACTGCTTACGTTCCATCCTCCACGAGGGAATCAGAATAGTTGCCCGAAAAGCTCCATCGTTGGGCAGCTCCCTCTCTCCTTCGTTTTTCTCCTCAGATAAGACAAAAACAACCTGGCTAGAAAACAAAGGCTTCTATAAGTGCGGGCACCATCCATGTAAAACATGTACCTATGCTCATCCCAGCAAAACTTTTTCTAATGCAGACAACACAACCACTTTCACAGTACAAAATTATATAAATTGCAACTCAACTGCGGTTATTTATACCATCGAATGCATAGAATGTAAACTGAAATATGTTGGATGCACAAGTAGGAAATTTAAAACCAGAATTTTAGAGCATCTAAGTTATATCCGCAACCAGAATATAGTCAATATCTCCAATGCAGCAAGGCATTTTATTTATCAACATAACAGAGCAATCAAATCCTTTCAATGCCAAGCAATAGAGAAAGTACACTTATCCAAAAGAGGAGGAGACTTACTACATAAAATCTATCAACGCGAAGCATATTGGATTTTTATGCTAAATACCCGTTCTCCTAACGGTCTTAATATAAGAAATGATCTGAGTCTCCACTATTAAACACAATCTTTAAAATGCGACTTTTATACTCACCATCAAATCATACCAAACTTATAACTAAAAATTTCCAACTACTCACAAGCTTCGCCCAGTTTCATATAAACATGTCATGCAAGGGTCGTAATCCAACTATGTGACCAATTTTCATAAATTTCGTTTTTTCATTTGTTCATTCTAAACATATAATCTTTACATCCATTTAGTTCCTATGTCAAGGACTGTACTAACATTTTTAATAATGTATCGTGCATGTTATATATTTATTGCATCTTTACATTTTTTAAATTACCACACCTATATACATTTCATTGTGTATATATTTTCCTTTTCTCTCTTTATAATACACATAATTCCTAGATATCCTTCACTTTTCATGTGGTATCCATACTTATTACTGACCTTCTGAATAAAAGATAAATATCTCGTTTGCATCATTATGACAGAGTCAATACTGTCAATTAAAATACTGACATCTATTATGCGCTATTCTTTATCTCTTATAATTGAAGCCTCACAGAAATATAAATATTAAGATATACAAAGATATTTTATCCGAATATAACAGTTATAATTATTCACTATATAAACTAAACAATGTTTTTCTCCTCACACATAATTTTTCACTCAATTTACCGTCCAACTCGACATTAGCTTCCAAATGCTGCTATATTTCTGAACTGCGTTCCACAATTACTATGTACGGTGGAACGCAAATAAAAACCACTACTCATTTAACTGGAAGCTATGTCCATTGATAAATCAGAGTCAAATATACGTGTGTCACTTTTAATCAAACCATGATACAATATGTCTCAAAATCATAATAATTCAACTCATCCCATTATCATGGCCCATTGTGAAATCACAGTTATTCGGATAACGTGAAAATTATATATACAAAGGACCACAATACTGTGAGGTTACGCAACAGAAATTCAAGAGATCATAATCAGTGGCTATCAGTAACACCTGCGAACCGGGATATATATCCCAGCCAAACATACCATTAGGTCAGCATCAGCCATGACTAAGGACGCGTGTAGCGTTTGAAACGCGTAGGCTCTACCTACTACAAAGATATCTTTCCCTAACACAACCAGGACTGCACATTTTTCTAACCTTCATCCTGGTGATTTTCTCTCTTTTTTAATAGAAATAATTTTTCTCATTAAACTTGGAACATTGTTCCATTTTACCTCTCCAATCTACGCTGGATCCAAACCCTCCTGTTCCTACCATTGTCAATAAAATATAGCCTTGTGAGAAATATTTGCTTAGTGGAAAGCATAAGTCTCAATGACAAACTATCGGGTGTAAATGTTATTTTATGCTGCTGTTTATGTTTCTCTTTCTTTCTTTTTCTGTGTAACGTTGATGTAAAGTTGTATTGTTAACTTATGCATTTGTACTATAATGTTGGAAAACAATAAAAATGATTGAACCGAAAAACACCACTAAAAACGCATATAAATATAATTGTCGCAAAACGCTGTGTGTGAAACCAGCCTAAGGGTAGAAACACACTAGGCAAAAACACTACAGATTTTCCACAACAGATTTCATTGTGGGAAATCCACAGCGTATTACAGTAGCAGCAGTGTGGGTGACATTTCAAGAAATCAGTCAGAAAAACGCTCAGAAATTGACCTGCGGTTCGGTTTCTTTATCCGCAGCATGTTAATTCATTCTTGCGGAATAGCTGCTCTTGTGTTGCAGGTTTTTCCCATTGAATTCATCGGGTGCCTAAACCCGCAATAAAGTGGTGTGTGTTTAGACATTTGCGGCGGAATCGCAACACAGTGGAAAAAAAATAAAAAGTTCCCTGCTTCTTCTCCAGTCCAGCCTCCTGGGATGACTTTTTCTTTTTTTTTCGAAGCTGCTTTCCGCAGAGGAAATTCCACCCAAAAATGTGGTGCGGTTTATCGGACGGCATTCCATGCGGTGTCCAGGGCAGATGTGCTGTGTAGCTTGATGCAGCATATCTGCTCTGAACACGCTGTGTGTATTCCCATTCTAAAAAATAGAATTACATGCAGCAGTTTTTGTTGCAAAAATTTCTGCGACTAAAATTATGTTCCATTTATCTGAGTGGAATTCGACAGAAATTTACGTTCCTGCGAGTGAAACAACTTCATTCTAATAAATGGAACTCATTTTCAGTTGCAGAAATTTTTGAAAAAAATCAGACTAGTCTGATCTATGGAGGTGCGGAAGCTGACAACTCCACCGATCCCATCCTCTTTTTTTCAATAGTGTAAAACATTATAAAAACATTGATGTATATGATTTTCTACAAAGTGATGATTTTAGTGAAGATGTTATCACTATAATTCCTGGTTTCAGTGCCTGGGAACGTTAAACTTAAAGGGAAGTATTGTCCGTCCTGTCTCAGATACGGCCTGTTGGAATGTAACAGCAAACGGATGATCCAGTGTGAAGAGGAAAAAGATCAATGCTATGAATATTTTGGGAAAGTAGAAGATCCAGGTAATGGTGCGCCGTACTTAGAATTTAGCTGCAAAGTGTGGGTGTAATGTGTAGCGATGAGTCAGGGGGGCGGCCATATAATAATAAATATTAAAATAAAAAATGAATAATTCTACTATTAATAATAATAATAATAATAATAATAATAGTAATAATAATAATAATAATAATAATAATAATAATAGTAATAATAATAATAATAATAATAAAAGTAATAATAATTTAATATAATCTAAAATAGTCTGAACATAAAATAAATAGAGCAAAACTCAATGACATTATTTTATATTTTTTTCTTTGTTTATTCATTTGTTAACTTGTCTTCACAGCTGGCAACGTACTGGAAGTGAATGGTAAAGGCTGCATTTCTCTAGAGGGCTGTGCGCTTGGATTTAAATCCATGGTTGGGTTGACAGAACTCACGTCTCCTATATTCAATTGCATTGAACCAGTCGAAAACTTCTAAAACAGTTATAAAATAAATCTGAAATATTATATCATATGTCAGTCTTTGTGTTCTCTCTCTCTGTGCGTGTGGGGGGACTGTGAAAAAAAGGAGGAGAGCAGAAGTGGGTAGACATCTGATTGGTTTAGAGCCACATCTGGAAAAGCCCGTCCACTCAGCAGGAATGAAGAGTGAAAATGTAAAGTTACAAAAACCAGCAGAGGGAAATAAAAGATTCAAAATCTGGGGGTTGCACACAATATTTCTGGCTGCACTACGTACTTTTACCTTCCTCCACTGAGTTTGTCACGTTTAGTAGAACTAAGTTTGTCTTAGTATCACAATGTCTTATCTGTGGTTTTATAAAGGACTACAGGTAAATCCACTTATGTCCTATTCACACGGCAGGGTTTCTCAGCTACGTCCATCACACGGCTGCAATAAAAACAATTCACCCCAAATGGGGCTATTCACACGGCCGATTTTTTTGACGGCCCGTTTTACAGCTCTGTCAATAAAAGAAACATGCCCTATTTTGGGCCCTTCTCACAGCCACACGGCTCCCATAAAACTCTATGGGGCCATGCAAAACACGGCCGTCACCTGGATGTGATCCAAGTAGTGGCCGTGTATTCTGCTGCTCGTTCTCTCCTTCTCTTCACAGCACGAAGTGCATGTGAAGAGTCGGAGATTTTTTTTGCTGTAGGCATCAGGGGCTACTCCTGGAGCAGAATCCCAAGCCAGAGCATCGGAAACGCTCTAGCCGGAGATTCCACTTTAGGAGGGGTCCCTGATGTCTTTGTCCATGTATGGACAGAGAGATGTCAGGGGCTCACTCTAGAAGTGGAATCCCCAGGCAGAGCGATACCGCTCTTACATGGAGCCACAGTAGTGCTATCTACGAGGGGTGGGTGCTATCTACAAGGGAGCTGTGTGTCACTACCTACAGGGGCTGTTTTTCACTACCTACAGGGAGCTTTGTGTCACTACCTACAAGGGGCTGTGTGGCACTACCTACAGGGGGCTGTGTGGCACTACCTACAGGGGGCTGTGTGGCACTACCTACAGGGGGCTGTGTGGCACTACCTACAAGAGAGTGAGTGGTACTACCTACATTGGGCTGTGTGGCACTACCTATAGGGTCTGTGTGGCACTACCTACAGGGGTCTGTGTTTTACAACCTACAGGGTGCTTTGTGGCACTAACTAGAGGGTGCTGTGTGGCACTACCTACAGAGGGATGTGTGGCACTACCTACAAGGGGGCTGTTTGGCACTACCTACAAGGGGCTTTGTGGCATTATCTACAGGGAGCACTGTGACCCTATTTACAGAAGGCATCAACATCTGTGATTGCTGTCCGAATTGCCGAGAAATCAGCCAAAGCTTCAGTACACGGTTCAAAGGTTGTGAGGACATAGTAGGAAGTAATAAATAGCAGAGAAATAGCCAGAAATCAATGCAAAGAAACTGAAGCGTCAGACAAAGCTCTCTATACTCTGAAAGCAAGAGAAAATGGTGACTGGGAGATCGTGTGACCTTCCTGTGTGTGTTTTTAGTGATTTGGAATTAAAAAAAATGTACAAATGAAATCTATCAGTTTTTAAAACAGACAGGGAAAAACTAATGCAAAATGAGTCACAATCGGCCGTTAAAAATGGAAATACGGCCCGGAATAGAAACGGAATGGATGCAAAATAGATGCAAAGCGCCCAAGAAAATTATCTTAACTTGGTTATGGTGCACAAAAGAAACAGTCAAACGGCAAATTCAACAGTGCTACATCTATACGTCCGTAGCAATCCTTATATTGACGCTGATAACATGCTGCAGCACTTAAGCCATTGAAAATGATAAAAAAAAGTCAAGTTAAAGTTTCTCGCTGCTGTTTAACACTTTCCCGTCACAGGCATTTTTGGATTTTCATTTTCATTTTTTCCTCCCCACCTTCCAAAACCATAACTTTTTTGTTTTTCCATTGATAAAGCCATATGAGGGGAGGCTTGTTTTTTGCGAGATGAGTTGTCGTTTTTCACGGCACCATTTATTGTACCATATAATGTATTGGGAAACTAGAAATAAATTCTTTGTGGGTGGAATAGGAATTCAACTGTGATTCCTCAATCTTTTGAGGGTTTAATTTTGATGGCTTTCACCGTACGGTAAAAATGAAATGTTACCTATATTCTGCCGGTCAATATGATTACATCTATACCAAATTTATACCGTTTTTTTTTATGTTTTACTACTTTTACAAGGAAGAAACTAATTGTTAAAAATAAAATTTGTGTTTTGTCGCCATATTCTGAAAGCCATAACTTATTTTTCCGTCGATTGAGTGGTATGGGGGCTTATTTTTTGCGGGGGGAGCTGTAGTCTTTATTGGTACCATTTTGGGCTACATGAGAGATTATGATGCATGCTTCACCCATGTGATAGCGATTGTCTGGTGTTGTGATCTGGTCACATGGACACTACATACTGATACTGGATGACGACAGGACCATGAGTGCAGCCCCGGTGCCCGGACAGAAGCGGACCGGGTAATAGCAACACCAACCATATTCACCCGGGCCTCCTGTACCAATGAGTGCCTCCATCATGTAGCGGTCATTGGAAAATGTTGTCCCCCTCACAGTGTACAAGAGAGGTCAGAGATCACTGAGTGGCAGTGGCCAATCAGCATGTCTGCTAACACCACACACCCCCGAATGTCACGGAGGGAGTGTATTTATGGGAGGGGTTAGATCGCCATAAAATGTGAAGTGAAACATGTGTTTACTGATGATATCAGACGCTTAATACAGGCGCCAAGCAGAACTTGGGCTACAAACCTTGCCATGACTTTTCCCTTGCCACAGCAGGTTTGTCAACCTGTGAACCGCAGAATATCAAATCCCCTACCTCATGGAAGAGGAGGGTAATGGCTAATCTTCCCTGAGGAATCCAGGCGAGGAAACGCTTTGGGAGAAGTTCAGCTAAGGAGTGATTCTGTGAAGTTCCCCCTATCTATCGTACCAGGAGCAACCCACAACTGGACACGTAACGGAATTGCGACATAAAATTTCTGCAGCAATTCCGTTGAAACTAGCAGACTTTCTGCTGCGGCAAAAAGGAACCATTTCCTGCATTTTTGACTGCGGGAAATGGTGCATATTTTGCTTCGTTTTTCACAATGTTGGGAGATGTTGACAGCTCCTCTGAAAATTCAGTCCACTTTTCGCAGCAGGAATTGACATGCTACAGTACGAAAAATATGTACCATAGGTCAATTTCTGCTCTGAATTTTTACACAGCGTGTGGATGAGATTTGGTAAATCTCACCCACTTTGGTGCTACTGCATTCTGCTGCGTATTTTCTGTATACAATTCCGGATGGAAAATACGCAGCAATTCCGCTACGTGTAGACGAGACCAAACTCCTTTACAGCTGTAATACATGTGTATAAGCTCTCAAAATATGTGGTCAACATTGGGAGAAAACAAGAAAAATTATATAAATTGATCAAATACCAAATTTATATTATCAATGGTGCTTGTAAGAAGCAAATGTTGCAATAATTGCAGAACAATTTTTTGGGTGTATATATATATATATATATATATATATATATATATATATATATATATTGTCTTCGTACGTCTTTTATAAATTCTCTACAATAAAAGTTATAATTTAAAAGAAAACTCCAGTCCTACTCCAGTGGTTTTTTCCCCCTCACAGTGTGGCAAGGTAGCGCTCAGGATGGACGCCTGCCTACACATGATCCCAGCGCTGAAATGCACCCTAGCAACTCCAACTTCCGATCAGCAATCTCCCTCACGGGAAGTCTCCCTGGCAAATCAGCCTGACTATATAAATTCTGCTTGCGGGGAGGCTTCCTGACATCTCTACCCACTGTCACCACTCTTGCTGCATGCGCATCTCCACCAGCCATTACTGCTGCACCTCCAGAATGGGGATTACAGTCATTTTTTAACACTCAAGCTCCACTAAGTGTGAAATATGCAACGTTCCTATGCTGATTAGATCCTTACCCAGTTGCTGGCATGAAAAATACACAAAAAGATGCCGCCCGGGCTGTTCTTCCTGGCACCTGTACAAAAGATCAAGTGATTCATCATTGCCTGTAAGTAAGAACACAAAACAAAGTTGGAAAACATTTACAAGTACACATATAACTAATATATCAGAGTCCTACTCCAGGAATTAAACCTGTGGAGGAAAACAAGCTAAACAAACAAAAATGCAATGCACTTAAAGTGGCAGTGCCATCTACACCGAGGAGGGGCTGCTTTATACTCCTTCTACATAAATCAGCACAGAATGTTGGAACTAAAAATGACATGGTATTGGCCATTAACATAAAAAGAAACCTGATCTATTAATAAGTACTGTCCTAGGGCAGATGGTGCTTGTAAGCTCCATTGCAGTGATAACATCAATGAAGATGTTATCACTGTAATTACTGGTTTCAGTGCCTTTTGAGAACGTGGAGCTTGAAGGAAAGTATTGTCCGTCCTGTGCTGGATACGGCTTGAGGAAATGTCAAAGCGCCCGAATGATCAGGTGTGAATAGGAAAAAGATAAATGCTATGAATACAGATGTAGCCAAGTTTATCTAAAAAGTCATTGATAAGTCAAGTTTAAGTTTTTTTTTACCAACGCGTTAAGAGTCAAGATAAAGATGGCTACATCTGTATATTGGGATTGCAAAAGTAACAGGTACCGGTGCTGCGTACTTCAAATTTAGCTGTAAAGTGTGGATGTAATGTCTAATGATGAGCCAGGGGTCGGCCATATCAAAATAACTAGGATATGAAATAATAAAAAACATTAATAATAACTAAATAAATAACACTGGCTTAGGGTAAAGTTAAAAATGTTTTTACTTATTTTTATTATTTATGTATTAATGTGTTGACTTGTCTGTATATATATAAGCTATGTTGTTAATCTAGTTCTAATATTCTTTTGGTGGCTGGATACATTTAAAGACTTAACGCAGCATTTGTTTTTTTGTATGATTTTCCGCCGTTTCAGTAAGGTGGTGATCAGACCTTTGAGACCCCCACCATAGCCGATAATGAGGGGCCACATATGTGTAAAGTTCCACTAATTAGGTCCTGTAAAAGCAGGATTAGGGCTGCTATGAATCTCTGCTAATACGTTATTCTAAAAATTGTCTTAATATAATATGAAAAGAAAATAACTAAATGGCATATATTTTTTTAAATATATTTTTCCTTCTTCATTCATTTGTTTTTTTGTCTAAAGAGCTGACAAGGAACTTGAAATCAACTTGAAAGGTTGTTACTCAACAATCGGCTGAATCCTTAGTTGGGATGACAAAACTTGTGCCTGTATTATTAATTTGCAGTGATCCAGTTGAAAACTTCTAAAACTATTAGAAAATATATATGAAAAATTATATAATATATGTCCTAAGGATCTTCATTAACCTCGTCAATCCTTAAAAAAAAACATCTAGTGTAAAACAACAAACAGAGAGGAGTGGGAGGAGTGGGATGCAGCTGCAGTTTTACTGTTGATCTCTGTGTGTCTGTGAAAGGGGAAGGAGAGCAGAAGTGGGGAGACATCCGATTGGCTCGAACATGCAGAACATCTGGAAGAGCCCGCCCACTCAGCAGGTATGGAGAGAAAAAAAATTAAAATTCACCAACAAAAAGCAGAGGGAAAGAAAAGATGCAAAATCTGCAGGTTGCACATGACATTTCTGGCTGCAATACATATTTTCACCTACACTGAGTTTAACTGTAGCAGAAGTGAGTTTGTCATGATATTACAATGTGTTATCTGTTGTTTTACATAGGACTGCATTTAAACCTACTACATTATCTTAATTGTTGTGATGCATAAAAGTAACAGTAGGGCCTCATGCACATGACCATCATGGTTTTTATGGTGCGCAAGTCATCCACAACTCATCTGCATATACGGCACACTGTCCGCAAATACAGTCCGTAGTGCATTCATAGTTCATCCGTTTTTACGGATCTGCAAAAATTTTTAAAAAAACAGAAACCTATATCTCCCAGAGCAAGTAAGTCTTTGGCTAGGTGATTCCAGGAGCTGTATCTCACCTCAAAAAATATTAAGTAGTAACAAATAGAAACTCCATAGAATCATTGGTGAACATGAGAAGAACAAGGAGTCATGCACTATTTAGTGTAAATATGAAAAATATAAAATCTTGTATTAATATACAAAACATATTAGATAAAATCACAATGAGGATCCCATACATATACAGCTATACATGGTCTACACATGGATGTTTGATACAATGCAAAACAATGGTGTGTTCCATGTCAGCAAAGAAAGCACAATGGGTATAGAATAACACAGTTAATAAACTTGGACATGTATCCACATGGGAAAATGGCATCAGAGAGGTAGATGCACGAAAACAGCCTGATTGACTGCTATAGTCTGATGCCCTATCAAAAAATATATTGAGTAGCGAAAAAGAAAGGGGTTAATCCCACCTCCTTTTCTAAAGTGGATAGATGATCCTGGTGAGATGACTTACCCATATGTGCTGAGTAGACCGTGTGCCCAAGTGTAGCGCCCCGTCACGCGTTTTGCATTTACTCGCTTTTTTAAGGGGTACTGGATATTATGTTCAAATTCCTGTCTTTTAAAGGACGTTGTGTATGTCATGTGACGCTGATTTCACCAATAACCATCCTGGTCAACGGCGCATGTGTGGGATCAATCGAAATACCACGAGACTGTCGACCAGAGCCATCCGAGCATTAACTGCAAATGCGCCACCTCCAGAATGCGTCACCAAGGAGACGGCGCATGCGCACTGCGCCCATATTGGAGACCCAAGTTGGCAGCTCCGTATACCGGATCCACAATCGATGCGTAACCTCAAGTAATTATTGTTGGGGGATATGAGGTGAATGTAACTTTTAAATATGAGGAACGCTCCAAATAATTAGAGGTGAAATGTCCAGAAAGCAAATTAAACCTCCAATACTACCCATGTGGATATAAGTTGCAACATGTCAATTAAAGAAAATATATCATATTAAAGATGGTACCAATAGTGAAAACATCATTAAGCAAACAATGTAAACACAAATATAAAATTCATGTGACAAATTCACGAAATTCATTCAAATAAAAAATCATAAAAAGTGAACATATAAATGGTGAAAAAAAAACACCAAGTGCTTGAGTAATAAAAATGATAACAAAGTGGATATAGCATTAACACTATAAAATATATTAATAGTAAAACATATTTTTATATATTAAAAGATAGTGTGTGGTCTATCTCCCAAAATATACAAAGTGCACAGAATACTATTAAATAAAAATTCATAACAGTGAAATAGAAAATAGAGAAAAATTGCAAAAACAGAGTGAAAATTAATGATGAAAAATATAAATAAGAAAAACTAATAAAATAACAATAAGAAAAGGCAGGTTTTCTATAGATAGTTATATGTAAGTAGGGAGCGATTCTTCGTACTGCTCCCTACTTAAATTTTATCTATTTGTGTGGCTTTATTTTTGCACGGATCAGTCCTTTTTGGGACTCAAATTCTAATTTCCCCATCTATCTCACCTACACGTTTGTTGGAACAAGAAGTGTAAGCCGTTAACCACAAAAACAGGAGAAGAACATAAAACGCCATGCAGATCTTCTCCTAGTCAGATTTAAACTCAATACCCTAAGTGACAGCAGAAGAAATTATCTAATAGCTTCAGAGTTTGGAGGGCTTATTGTATTAATACAATTAACAAAGAAACCCCAACTTTTGCCCAAAGTGAAGGTATCCACTTGGTACACATGGCAGAATTTCAGAATATGATTTCCCTGCTTGGTCCCTGAAGTTCAGCATCTTAGCTGTGGGATGGCCAATCATTAAAGAGGTTGACTCATCAGAGAACCCCTTTCAGAAAGGAGCAGCCACACTCCCCACTGAAGTCTATGGGAGTCTGAAGACCACTATAGGTGGTGTTTTGCATGCATGGGTGGAACCTCTACCTATCAGACAGTTAATGCATGTCCAGAGGATATGTAAAAAATGTTGCAATTGGCAAAAACCCCTTTAAATGTCTTCTTCTAATTTAAAGGGACTATTTGGATTTTAAGTAAAAAAAACATTTAATAGGCAGCAATCATTAAGATAAAACTTCCATTTCTGTGTGCAGCTACTAATATTCTAAAACATTATTTTCACTGATAATTCCACACAAACACATTGGGATAATTTGAAGCCCCTAGGACTCAATGAAAAATCTGTAACAGAGTCCCTATCCATCATGTACCATTTATAGTACTGATATCTTATTGCATGACAGAGTGTTACACAGCTAGTGGTGCTCAAAATCTCAATAACGGACAATCGCTATCACATGGCTAAAGCACGATTCAACACTGACAGAAAAAAGGCACAAGTAACTTACCAGTGGGTGAGCGGAACCAAATACTGAAGGTAGTAGAAGATGAATATGATGCATAAATGGAGTGGATGGCAGATAAAAATCATGCAAGCAGTTAACAGATAAATAGACAGTGGACAAGAAATAACAGCACTCACTAAACCTATCTGAATATTATCCCAAAGCAGGGTAAGACAACAGCTTGGCAACAGAACAAACGCACTGGAAAGGCATATAAACCAGTGGAACTACTTATCCTAGGAAACACTAAACCACTATACAAAAACTAGATGTCTCAGAGGACCAACAGTATAAACAAATACATAGACAAGTACAAAGTCACCAACAAAAATCTGGAAAGAGTTTAGAATGTGCCAGAAACAGTATAACCAGCACCTGAGTAATTCATGATTACAGTATGGGACATTTTTCCTGCAGCGAGGCACTGACACCTAGCATCATAGATAACAGTATGGGACATTTTTCCCGCAGCGAGGCAGGGACTCCTGCGGTGTGTTCGGTCTGGGAAATTCTGCCAGCTACGGGCCGTATATCATGGACCAAACATGCTCGTGTAAATCCGCCCTTACAGGAAGGAACTAGGGTTTTCCAATCTTGGACATTTATAGCATATCCACAGTATATGCTAAAGTATAAATGTCCAATAAATGTGGGTCCCACCTCTGGCACCCTGCACCTAACTCTAGAACTTTAAACACCTGAGCCCTCAGCGAGGTGCATAAAGGGAAGTGTAGGAATCTAGAGGACAGCAACTAAAATAAATAAATAAATAAGTAAATAAATAAGTAAACCCATAATACATGAGCCAATCTCCCTAAAAGGAAAATATTTTCTTCCTGATCCCAAGTGGCGATAAGACTGGATCAACATAAAAATAATTCTATACATTTAAATAAACATTGATGTTACTTTGCTCTAAGAAATCATATAAGTCTTTCTTGAAGCCATCAACTGTTTCTGCTGTGAGAAGATACTGAGATCACTATTCCACAAATACACCGCTCTTACAGTAAAGAAGCCGTGTTGTCTTTGGAAATTGAAACTCATGTCTCCAGATGGAGGTCTCAATTTCTTGCCTTTTGAGAGTGTTTTTCATTGAACAGCTTTTCACTATATCTTTTGTATGAGCTATTAATATACTGTAGATATAAAAATGTACCATATCTTCGCATTAAGCTGTACATACCCATTGGATATATGTTGATACCCATTAGATATATGTTGGCCAAATGATCGTACGGCCAACAACTATTCCTCTCGACTCCCCCAAACAGCTTGGCTGAGCGTGCATGTGTTTTCAATAGGGAGAAGGAAGAAAGCAGCTGCCAGACTTCTCTGGCAGTAACTAATCAACTAAAGAACAAAAGGATAGGGCATGTTGAAAAGACTCTTCTTCCCCCTGACATCTGCCTCCGGTGGAGAGTCGGGACCGTGCCATACACATTAAATGGTCTGCTGGTCCGCAATATCACAGTGGTGGCTCTGTCCAGGCTTGTACTTCCCTTGTTATAAGAACAAATCATGTAAAAACAACAATGTCTGTCCTTAGTAAAATGTCAAAACCATAGAAATGCACCAACCAATTGCTGCATATATATTAAATTGGGGATTCTATAGGCAAATAATTTTCCATCGCCCTATGTAAATGCTAAAGATCTGATAACTCACCGAAGTCAAGTAGCTTTTTTTGCAGCGATTTAAAAAACATCAGCAATACTACAGAATCAGAGCAAAACGCATAAATTGACCGCAATTCCCTAAACCTAATTCAAGGCATTTCATGATTTTTTTAGTGTAACTACTTTTAAACGGTTATTTATGGCGACCGTCAGTGAATGAAAATTTACTTTATGACTGACGAAAAGCTTTTCCATCCAAAAATATATTCAACATTTCTCTCTAGTGATTATCGTTATCACTATAACTGTAGCGTTTAACGGGTGTCGCTAAAGAAGCAGTCAAATATTACACTAGAGAACGAGTACAAACAGGATAGTGACAGTGTAAATTGTATAAACTTTATGGATATTTGTGTGTGGTGCAAGTGTTTAGTGCAGCTTATTTGATACCGCAATCCGGACGCTTTTAAACATCTGGGTAGAGGAGTCAATAAGAGGCCCATTTAGGCACAGAGGGTGATTCGATCTTCTCATTCCTTTTCTGAAAAAAAAAACAACATGAAGAAAATATCGTGTTATTCCTTCCCCTGGGGTCATCCACAGCCATACAGGGGCAGGAGGAGGATCCCATATTCTACTCCTCTCCCTGCACATTTACTGCGCATTCCACCGATGCCCACTTCTCCTCCTCCACACAGCCTGAAATGGGAGCTGCAATTAAAATGCAACAAATTTCTTTGAAGCGCATGCATTTTAATACATTTGTTGCATTGCCGACTGTCCATGCACCATGAATAAAATAGATGGCAGCCAGAAGCTGGCCCAAGACAGGACCTAATAGGCTTAACTGTCAGTTGAAGAATGACAGTTACAATACATTGCACTACATAAGTAAAAGTGTAAAAAAAAAAAGTTAAAATAATGTAATAAATAATTTTTTTTAAGTAATAAAAACAATAATCGCCCTGTTTCCCTGATCAAGTCCTTCATAATTGAAAAAAAAATGAAAAAAACTATACATAATAGGTATCGCTGCATTCGGAATGGCCTGGACAATAAAAATTATTTTTACTGCACGGTGAACACTGTAAAAAAAATTAAGTAAAAAACAATGACAGCATTTCTTATTTAGGTCAGCTTGTCTTAAATTTTTTTTTTTTTTAAATGTGATCAAAAAGTCAATTCGTTACGCAAAAAACAAGCCCTCCCACATCGATATGAACTTAAAAATGAAAAAGTTATGGCTGTCAGAAAATGGCAACACTAAAACATGATTTGTTTTTTTTAGAAAAGAGTATTTTTATTGTGGGAAACGAGTTAAACATAAAAAAAACAATATAAATTTGATATCGCTGTAATCGTATCGACCCACAGAATAAAGTAAATGTGTTGATTATACTGCACGGTGAACAATGTAAAAAAAAACTAAGAACAAAACATTGCTAGAATTGCTGTTTTTTGGTTTCCTCGTCTCCCAAAAAATGTAATAAATAGCGATAAAAAAATTCAATGTATGCCGAAATGAAACCAATAAAAATTACAGCTCATTCCACAAAAAAAAGTCCCCACACAGTTCCGTCAACAGAGAAAAAAAACTTTATGAGTTTCAAATTGCAATGATCAAAATTATGCTAAATTATGGCCCAGACTAATTTTAAAGGTACAGTAGTGTTTCACTAAAATCCCCATATCACAATTTGCTAGACCCCACAGGTGGACCCCATAGATGTAGCGGAGGTGAGGACACTGTAGTGCCTTGTAAGGATTGGTTCAAAGCATACCACAACAATCCATGGATTATTAATTTTATTATAAATTCACCCCATTATTACATCATCCTACTATGCCCAGATATACTCTGCCCAGCTTACATATACCCCGATGTACTCTGCCCGGATTACATATGCCACACATTATTAGCTAAAATACCAGTGAAACCCCAAACAAAACTACTACCAAGCAAAATCTGCACTCCAAAAGCAAAATTGCAGTCCATCTGAGCCTGGAAGTGTGCCCAAACAGCTGTTTATGACCACATATGGGGTATTACTGTATTCTGGAGAACCCTCTTAACATTTTATGGGGTTTGTGTCTCCAGTGGAACAAGCTGGGCACAACACATTAGGCACTGAAATGGCATATCTGTGGAAAAATGGCAATTTTCAATCTGCAACATCTATTGTGTACTAATTTTTGCAAAATACTTGTGGGGTCAAAATGCTCACAATAACTCTAGATGAATTCCTTGAGGGATGTAGTTTACAAAATGGGGTAATTTTTCAGGAGTTTCCACTGTACTGGTACCTCAGCCCAATGCAGCATTGTGTCAGAAAACTAATCTTGTAAAATCTCCATTCCAAAAACAAAATGGCGCTCCTTCCATTTACAACCTTGCTGTGTGTCCAAATAGCAGTTTACGACCACATATGGGGTATTGCCTTACTCGAGAGAAATTGAGTGACAAATTTTGGGATGTCTTTTTGCCTTGTAAAAATTTAAATTGTTGAGCTAAAACAACATATTATTGGAAAAAATGTAGCTTTCAATTTTCATGGCCCAATTCTAAACATTTTTGTAAAACACCTGTAGGGTCGAAATATTAATGACAACCCTAATTTAATTGCAAAAGGTGCTCCTTCCCTGCTGAGTCCTGCCGTGTGTCCAAACAGCAGTTTGCGAACGCATATGGGGTATTACTGTACTCGGGAGAAAATGCTTTACAAACTTTGAGGTGATTTTCTCCTATAGTCCTTGTGAAAATGCTAAATTTTGAGCTAGAACTACATCTTATTTTTTTTATTTCCACATCCCAATTCTAATAAATTAAGCAAAAACCTGTGAGGTCAACATGCTCACTACACCCCTAGATTCATTTCTCAAGGGGTGTAGTTTAACAAATAGAGTCACCTTTCAGAGGTTTTTATTGTACTGGTACATTAGGGTCTCTGTAATGCAACATGACACCAAGGAATCAATCCAGCAAAATCTGCACTCCAAATTCCAAATGGTGCTCCTTCCCTTCTGAGTCCTGCCATTTATCCAAACAGCAGTTTGAGGTATTTTCTTACTCTGAAAAAGTTGCTTTACACATGTTGTGGTGCTTTTTTTGTTGAGAAAATGAAAAATGTTGAACTACAGCTACGTCTTATTGGAAAAAATATTATTTTTAATTTTCACTGCCCATTTTTAATTAAATCTGTGAGACACTTGTGGGGTCAAAATGCTCAGTACACACCTAGATTAATTCCTCAATAGGTGTAGTTTGCCAAATGAAATCACTTTTGCGGAGATTCTACTGTACTGGTACTTTAGGGGCTTTGCAAAAAAAATATGGTGCCAGGAAACCAATCCAGCAAAATCTGCGCTCCAAAAGCCAAATGTCGCTCGTTCCCTTCTGAGCCCTACTGTGTGCCCAAACAGCAGTTTATGACCACATATGGGGTATTTTCCTACTCTGGACAAGTTGCTTTACAAATGTTGGAGTACTTTTTCTCCTTTATTTGTTGAGAAAATGAAACATTTTGAGCTAAAGCTACGTCTTAAAGGAAAATAAAAAAAATCTAATTTTTGATTTTTACTGCGCAATTCTAATAAAATCTATGGAACCCCTGTGGGGTCAAAATGCTCACTACACCCCTAGATTAATTCCTTGAGCTGTTTACACTGTTTTGGCACCACAAGACCTCTTCTAACCCTGATATGATGCCTAAAATGCAATCTAATAAAAAGAAGGCCCCAATATCCACGAGGTGCGCCTTTGCTTCTGAGGCCAGTTTTTCAGTCCATTTAGCACACTAGGGCCACATGTGGGATATTTCTAAAAACTGCAGAATCTGGGAAATAAATATTGACTTGCGTTTTAAAACCTTCTGTATTAAGGAAAAAATGGATAAAAATTGCATTTCTGCAAAAATAATTTGTAAATTTTACCTCTACTTTGCATTAATTCCTGTGAAACGCCTAAAGGGTTAAGAAACTTTCTAAATGCTGTTTTGAGTACTTTGAAAGGTGCAGTTTTTAATATGGGGTGACTTTTGTGGGTTTCCCAAAATATAGGCCCCTCAAAGCTACTTCAAAACTGAACTGGACCCTATAAAAACAGGCTTTTGACATTTTCTTGAAAATATGATAAATTGCTGCTAAAGTTTTAAGCTTTGCAACGTCCTAGAAAAATAAAAGCAGGTTAAAAAAAAAACTATGCCAACATAAACTAGACATTGGAAATGTTAATTAGCAACTATTTTGTGTGGTATTATTATCCAACAACAAGCAGATACATTAAAATTTAGAAAAATGCACAGTTTTGCAATTTTTCTCTAAATGTTGGTGTTTTTCACAAATAAGCAAAGAATTTATCGACCAAATTTTACCCCTGACATAAAGTACAATTTGTCACAAGAAAAAAAATCTCAGAAACGTTTGGATAGGTAAAAGCATTCTAAAGTTATTACCACACAAAGTGACACATATCAGATTTGAAAAAATCGGCTTCGTCTTTAAGGCCATAACAGACTCAGTCCTGAAAGGGTTAAAATGGCACAGAATTGGGCATACTGAGAAGCCTGATCTATTAATTGCTTCTGGGTCCTAGGGCAGGTGGTGTTTGTCAGCTCTATTGCCCGGGCCGTGAGCATCAGGGAGTAACTATTCACACTAGTGTGCCAAGGAGCTACAGAACCAGAAGCTAAATTTACACTATGGTGTGTGGATGGGTCTGAATTAGTTCTGCATCTGTATCTGCCAGCTGGTGGATCCTCTTGACTGCTTCCACGACAAACACTCTAATGAGCTCTTGTTTTTCACAAGAGATATTTAAGGTGTGGACTGCGGTGCAGGGGATATGCAGGTCTTGGACTCTCAGAAGAAATAAGCACCCAGAAGTCGAAGTTGCAGCAGGTGTGGAAGGACTTGAGGTTATTTGACCTTAAAAATGGATTAACAACCAGGAGTCAAAGTTGCAGGAGGGCACAGTCAGTTTAACATGAAGACAGAGGCCACAGGTAAAGACAAGAAGAAAACTTTGTGGTCCTTGATAGACAGAGTGGGTCAGGAACAAACCAAGGGCTATGACCCTTGCCCTTGGTTTGTGCAGGTGTGCCATGTACTGGCCCTTTATGGGGACGTTTATGTATGAATGAGCATGGTGCCACATACACAGGGAAGGCTACAGCTTTAAGTTGAGGATGCTCCAAGTTCTTAATGTGCCTCATTACAATTAGAAATTATCCTGCAGTTTATTAATATTACCATGTGGATTGGTGTTGGTTGGGTAAATATTACATCAGGGTGGGTAAACAGCAATGCATTTGGCATTATACTGTATATCTGAATGCCTACAGGATTGTGTTCACCAAATATGTTGGAATAACTGGCCCATGCCTTAATTATAGGTTGTCTCTCAGTGTTTATAGAAAGGAATCAATTACACAGCATTAGTGGAGGAGATATCTGTCAACACCATATAACTAATCCCTTTCTTCATCATGAGACTCCTCATCACTCTTCTTGGTGCCATCTGTATCCTACCATTATCTGGTGAGTTAAATACTTGTATTTTTAATATACAGACAAAGGGCATGTATAAAAATGACACGATGGCTCAGTGGTTAACTTGAAGAAGCCCAATTTCAATATCCTTATGAAAGACATATCCCCTTTATGAATATTACTATCCAGCTTAAAATCCTCCCTAGCTCTACTATATCTTATGCACTGTGTACAGCCCAAAATTGTACACATTTTCATTAAAATAATGTATTATATTAGAATTCTAGGATAAAATAAAATATATTATATAGGAATTTTGAGTTTTTATCTCTATTTATATGTACCCTAAAATTGTATTTGCTTTTTCAGCTGCTGATTGGCATTGAGTGCTGCTGCTTATCATATTCAGTCCTTTCTCTGCTTTGTTCCCAGCTGTTAAAAAAAGGTTAAAAATGTGTAATGATGATTTCTGATTTAATTTCAATGTTCCTGATATTTTTCTTCTATGTGACCCTCTCTCCTCCCAGCATTTGCGTTGGAATGTATACAGTGTATTGGGAGAAACAGTGATACTTGTGATGGACCTTCTGTTGTTTGTAAAAAAGCTAAGAAATGCATGGTAATATCTGAGTTTTTGCACTTTGGTAAGTGGTACATTTTCTCATCTATTTATATATTTACTATTCTAGGAGTGGCCCCTGATGCAAGATTATTTACTGATGATCATAAATTTTTATTTAAAAAAATGTTTTATGTTCGTCTATTTGCAATCAATCGCTCTCCTACCTGGAAAAACCCCATAGCAGTGATTATACTAAGCTGACTGAGTAATGAATAGAATGCCAGAATTACTGTGACACTGACACATAGGAAGGGTATTAAAAGAGAGAGCATGGGAAGAATGTAACTCTTTAAATTAGTAGAAATGTATTTATTATTCTAGGTCTATGGAAAGCTGGGTGACAACCTCTATGCCCAAAGTGATGGTCGCCATTAGTGGATGTCACCAGGAATGTGATACCCACTTCTGAGTCTTCACAATTTTCTTTACTCTATGTACACAGCAAATTCACACACATGTAATACCATGTCATCTATCTGTGTATAAATGTTTCACAGTAGATAAAAACACCATGGATTTCTTGCAGGCTGGGCAGTGGTTGTTATGACCCACCCAGGAACCTGTAATAGAAATAATTCTGCCCACACACGGGAGTAAAGGGTCCTTGCATGTACAGGTTTCTGGGTGGGACATGACAACCACTGCCCGAGATCTCAGCGTATAGGCAGGCTGCAGTAGTGGCCCCAAAAAAGACCATTGTACTGGATTTTCAGCTGGTGTTTCACTTTAACTACAGTATTTTTTGTCTATAGATGAACATACATATCATACTGTTAAAAAGGACTGCAACGAGCTGTACCCTTGTGGGAAGACGCTGTATGCATCTACTCAGTATGAACTAACCCTGAGATCGCACATAGACTGCTGTGAAGGAGACAACTGCAACACATTTAACTATAATAGTAAGTGAACGATCTGACATCACATCAGGGACTGATTGTATTAGGGGATTGTATTATCAACAATTTAGTTTTTTTTTTACACTAATCTCTACCTTATAGGTAGGAACGATTTGGATTACCTTCAAAATGAATTTCAAAAAAAAAATTCCCTAACACAGCGCCACCCTTGTCCATAGGTTGTGTCTGGTACTGCAGTTTAGCTTCAAACACTTGAATGGGGCTTAACTTCAATTCCATTGGTGGTTGTCACCAGACATGTGATACCCATTTATTTATCTCATGAACAAGAGTGGTGCTGTTTCTGTAAAGAAAAAATAAGATACTTTTATGTAACCTTCTACAACACCTTTAAGAATTTTCTTCTTTTCCATTTAGGTTTTCTTTACACATAGAATTATTTTCAAATATGACAACATTTTTATGGCATTTCTCATTCAATGCAATTTTCTAAATGCTTTTTTTCTTGTGTTTTTGTAGTCTTATAGAGAACTTATTGGAAAAAAACACCACAAAAAAAGGCTAAATGAAAAGGACGCAGTGCATGTGTGAATTTCTTATTTTGCCAAATACTTTATTGTAAGATCTGACCATACAAAAAAAAAAATATTTTTTTTTAAAAAAAAACACCATTTAAAACACATAAAAATATAATTGCTCTAAAAAAGCTGTGTGTGGAACCAGCCTAAAAATAGAATTACACGGAGCAGTTTTTATTGCAAGAATTTGGGACTAAAATTTATTTGAATGGAGTTTGGCAAAAAAATCCATGCGCCTGCCATGGAAACAAATTTTATGTTGCAGAAAGATTTTTACGGCCGTTTTTGAAGCTGTTTTGCTATTGAATCAATGAATCAATGAAAAACTGCTCCAAAAACGTCTCATGAAGTGACATGCACTTCTTTTAACTTCTTTTAAGTGACATGCACTTCTTCTGTTTACGCGCCATTTTTTGAAAATTTCGTAAAAAAAACGCCATGTCAGAACAGAACGCCGTATTTTGAAATCAATGGGCAGATGTTTGTAGGCGTTCTGCTTCTGATTTTTTTGAAAACAGGTTGTGTGAACATACCCTGAACCAGACAAGTCAGATCTATGGAGGTCGGGCAGATGACTACCCCACTGATCCAATTCTCTTTTTTTCAATGAGGAGGCGGCCGTCTAGTGTAACACATCATAAGAACATTGTTGGATATTATTTTCTGTAATGTGATGATTTCAGTGAAGATATTATCAATATAATTCCTGCTCTCAGTGCCTCCTGGGAACTTTGACCTTAACGGGAAGTATTGTCCTTCCTGTGGCGGATACGGCCTGATGGAATGTGAAAGCAAACGGATGATCCAGTGTCAAGAGGAAGAAGATCAATGCTATGAATATTTTGGGGAAATAGAATACCCAGGTAATGGTGCTGTGTACTTATAATACAGCTTTAAAGTGTTGATGTAATGTCTAGTGATGAGCCAGGGAGCCGGCCATATAAAAATAAATAATAAAATAAAAATGTATAATATTACTGATAATAATAATATTGATGACAATAATAATGATAATAATAATATTGATGACAATAATAATAATAATAATAATAATAATAATAATAATAATAATAATAATAAAAAACAAATAACAGTGACTTTACAGTAATTTTTTTTACTTGTTTATTGTTTTTTTTTTTATTAATGTATTGGATTTCTGTATATATAAACTATGTTGTTATTTTAGTTAGAATATTCTTTTGTTTGTTGGATACATTTAAAGACTTAACACAATTATTGTTTCAGAATGATTCCCATCAGACAGGTTTTAAAAGAAAGGTGGTGATCTGACCTCTGAGACCTCCGACACAGTCGAGAATGATGGGTTTGATACACCCATTCTTGGCCGGAGATTAAACGGAGCATCTGAAACAACCTAATGCGCTCACTCTGCTTTTTCTATCTCTCCTGTTTAGTATGAATGGGACAGATGGAAACAGCTGAATGAACGTAATGAACAAAGATGAATGAGTTAATTTGCTACTCTCTGATTCATGAATAAAATAATAGAATTGCAGTGAAGACTGACTCCTACAAAGGAAGGTCAACTGGATAGCAGGAAGAGTAATGTAACTCTATACAGCAGATCTATATTCCATTCAGTAGAGGTATAGCTATAATGGGTGCAGAGGTAGCAGTGACACTCGGGTACTAGTACCTGAGGGAGTCCAAATGTCCTTCTGCCCAATATTAAAACACCAGCATTATAAATATCACATGGTAGGTGGAGGCCCTATTACAGATTTTGCATTGGGGGCACTAAAGCTTATACCATTCAGGTTGGGTAAGAGATTCTGTGAATGTTACCTTACCTGATTCTAAAATAGTCTGAACATAAAATAAATAGAGAAAAACTCCATTAATTATATTCTTTTATATTTTTTTTCTTTGTTTATTAACTTATTAACTTGTCTTCACAGCTGGCAATGTACTGGAAGTGAATAGCAAAGGCTGTATTTCTCTAGAGGGCTGTGCGCTTGGATTTAAATACATGGTTGGGGTGAGAGAACTTGCGTCTCCTTTATTCAATTGCATTGAACCAGTCAAAAACTTCTAAAACGGTTATAAAATAAATATTAAATATTATATCATATATGTCAGTCTTTGTGTTATGCTTCTTAAAGCTCTTCATTAACTTTGTCAGTCCCTAAAAAATCCATCTAGTGTAAGGCTGGGTTCACACAACCATATTATGCCTCATTTTACGTCTGAAAATAGGGCTACAATACGTCGGCAAACATCTGCCCATTCATTTGAATGGGTTTGCCGACGTACTGTGCAGACAACCTGTAATTTATGCGTCGTCGTTTGACAGCTGTCAAACGACGACGCGTAAATGGACTGCCTCGGCAAAGAAGTGCAGGGCACTTCTTTGCCACGTAATTTGAGCTGTTCTTCATTGAACTCAATGAAGCACAGCTCATGATTTACGAGCGTCTCAGACGCCTCGCAAAATGCGAGGAGGAGCATTTACGTGTGAAACGAGGCAGCTGTTTTCTCCTTAAAACAGTCTGTCTTTTCACACGTAAATGACAGCTAGCGTGTGAACATACCCTAAAACTACAAACCAAAGACAAAGAGGAGTGGGAGGAGGGGGATGCAGCTGCAGTTTGCCTCTTGTTCTCTCTGTCTCTCTTTGTGTGGGACTGTGAAAGAGGGAGGAGAGCAGAAGTGGGGAGACATCTGATTGGTTTAGAGCCAAGAGCACATCTGGAAGAGCCCGTCCACTCAGCGGGTATGGAGAGAGAAAATGTAAAGTTACAAAAACCAGCTGAGGGAAATATGAGATCCAAAATCTGCAGGTTTCTGGCTACACTACATACATTCACCTTCCTCCACTGAGTTTGTCAAGTTTAGCAGAACTAAGTTTGTCTTAGTATCACAATGTCTCATATGTGGTTTTACAAAGGACTGCAGGTAAATATACTTAGACCCTATTCACACGGCAGGGTTTCTCGACTGTGCAACAAACATTTTTTTACATGCGTCACACGGCTGCAGTAAAAACAATTCTTCCCAAATAAGGCTATTCACACGGTCAATTTTTTTGCCGACACATATAACAGGGACGTCAAACATTATTTAACATGCCCTACTTTGGGCCATTCCCACTGCAACACGGGTCCCGTAGAACTGTATGTGATCCAAGTGACGAACGTTTTCTGTTGCTCGCTCTCTCCTCCTCCTTACAGCATGAAGTGCATGTAAGGAGGAGATTTTTTGCAGTAAGTAGTGCCACACAGCCCCCTGTAGGTAGTGCCACATAAGCCCCCTTGTAGGTAATGCTCCACAGCCCCCTTGTAAATAGCACCCCACACACACAGATGGCACCCCCAGTAGATAGTGCCACTGTAGCTTCCTGTTGGAGCTGAAAACCTCTTCCCGGGATTCCACTCCTAGAAAGAGGCCCTGACATCTCTGTCCATACATGGACAGTGATGTCAGGGACTCCTCCTGGAGTGGAAACCCCAGCCAGAGCGATTTTCTGGTGTTGTGGTCAAGTGAAATGGACACTACATACTTTCACTGGATGGTGACAGGACCCCGAGTACAGCAACAGCGGCCGGACAGAAGAGGAACAGGAAATGGCAAGTTAATCGCCAACCATATTCACCTGGGCCCCCTGTACTGATGAATGCCTACATCGTGTAGAGGTCACTGGAAAATTGTGTACCCCTCACAGAGTGCCAAGGTAGCGCTGAGAATAGGCACCAACCTTCACCTACACCTCGTCCCAGCGCTGAAATGCACCCTGGCAACTCCAACTGCCAATCAGTAATCTCCCTCACAGGGAGGCTCCCTGGCAACTCAACCCAACTTTATCAATTCTGCTTGTAGGGTGGCTTCCTGACATGTCCACCCATCGTCACAAATCTTGATGCATGTGCGGAGGCCACCTGGCATCTCCACCGGCCATTACTGTTACACCTCCACATTGGAGGAAACAGAATTTTTTTAACACTTAAGCACCACTAAGTGTGCAACATTGCTTGCACGTAAGAACACAATACAAAGTTGGAGAACATTTACAAGTACACATATAACTAATATATCAGAGTCCTACTCCAGGAATTAGACTTGTGGAGGAAAACAAGCTAAACAAACAGAAAAGCAATGCACTTAAAATGGCAGTGCCTCTAACACAGTGACATTAACACAGTGACATTAACATTTACGCTCCTTCAAAAACCATCAGCACAGAATGTTGGACCTAAAAATGACATGGTATTGGGTATTTACATTTAAAATAAATCTGATCTATTAATAAGTACTGTTCTAGGACAGATGGTGCTTGTAAGCTCTATTGCAGTGATAACATCAATGAAGATGTTATCACTACAATTCCTGGTTTCAGTTCCTCCTGAGAACGTTGAGCTTAATGGGAAGTATTGTCCGTCCTGTGCTGGATACGGCTTGAGGAAATGTAAAAGCGCCCGAATGGTCAGGTGTGAATAGGAAAAAGATAAATGCTTTGAATTCAGATGTAGCCAAGTTTATCTAAAAAGTCATTGATAACGTCAAGTTAAAGTTTCTTACCACTGTGTATTTATTGTGTTAAATGTCAAGATAAAGATGGCTACATCTGTATATTGGGATTGAAAAAATAACAGGAAACAGTGCTGCGTACTTCTAATTTAGCTGTTTAGTGTGGATGTAATGTCTAAGAGCCAGGGGGCCGGCTATAAGAAAGATAACTAAATAATAAATAATAAAAAACATTAATAATAATAGATAAATAACACTGACTTTACAGTAAAGTTATTTTTTTAACTTATTTGTATTATTATTATTTATGTATTAATTAATGTGTTGGCTTTTCTGTATATACAAACTCTGTAATAAATCTAGTTATAATATTCTTTTGGTTGTTGGATACATTTAAAGGCATCAGGATAAAGATTACACAAGAAATGATTATTTATCTCATCCCAAAAGTAATCTAAGTACCACAAATAACAAGAGATGCTCGGCCGACCAGGAACTTTATATCTGCTATTTGTGTGGTTTTATTTTTGTACACATCAGTCCTTGTACCATTGGGGCTCACAATCTAATTTCCTATCTCTCTCACCTTCTCATGTGTTGGAGAAAACAGGCGTAAGCTATAGCAAACCACAATAACAGGAGAAGAAATTCCATGTTCTCATTTCAGCTCTCGACGGGGTGGGACTAAAAATTATTGTAAACATTGAATATATAAAGTTTTTAGTATTATGGAAAAAAAACCTCTTATCCTATTTTCACTAATAATGGTCACACTTAACATGATTATTATAACCGCGTCTCAACTATTTCAAAATAACGCGATTTAGCCCCAATGGCACATGGCACAAAAATTGGAAAAGGAAATATAGCAGGTTTTTTTTTAATAAAAAGTGATCAAAAAGTCTCATGTTCCCCAAAACGGTATTAATAAAAAGTTAAAAGCTTCTTTCTATACAGATTGCCCCACAAACACACGCCTCCATTGATGGAAAAATAAAAAAGTTATAAGTCTCAGAATATGACGACAGAAAACACATTTTGCTTTAACGTTTAAAAAACAAATACATTTGGTATCACCTTAATCGTAGTGACCCGCAGATTTAGGATAACATGTAATTTTTAACACACTGTGAGGGTATGTTCACACGGCCTATTTACGGACGTAAATCGGGGGTTTTTGCCCCAAATTACGTGCGAAAATAGCGCCTCAATAGCGCTGACAAACATCTGCCCATTGAAAGCAATGGGCTGACGTTTGTCTGTTCACACGAGGTGTACTTTACGCGCCACTGTCAAATGACGGCATGTAAATAGATGCCCGCGTCAAAGAAGTGACCTGTCACTTCTTTGGCCGTAATTGGAGCCGTTATTCATTGACTCCAATGAATAGCAGCGCCAATTACATCCGTAATTGACGCGGCATTCAAGCGCCTGCACATGCCGTTACGGCTGAAATTACGGGGATGTTTTCAGGCTGAAACATCCCCGTAATTTCAGCCGTAACGGACGCCCTCGTGTGAACATACCCTTAACGTCATAAAAACAAAACCCAATTAACAGTGGTGAAATTGAGGATTCTTCCCATAACTCTCCAAAGCTAATTATTCAAATCTGATGGTACTCTTTAACCGATCCTAATTTAGTGGCAGCCTTCCCAGTACACCTAATAGCCTACCTTGTCCACGGATCAGCCCACAGACCACTAGCAATCACTTTGTTAGCTCATCATCTGCTCCATGACACACGTTCCAACCTTGCTTGACAAAGTAGTCATACTGGTCTCCACTCAGAAACTTGCTCACCCTAGGCAGGCAACTGCTCTATTCAGCTTTGCACAGGTCTCCCGTCAGGTCTCTTGACCTCATCTCAGCTACGGCCTCTAATCTCCACATCACTCCACGGAGGGACACGTCTGCTTCCTTTGGTGGCCAGGTCAAGAACTATTACTGCTTAGGCCTCCAACACTTCGGTCTAGCACCATATGCGTTTAGTACAGACTCCACCAAATGCCGCCAAACCTGTACTTGTATGGACTCTCACTGTTCCACCTAACTGCATGGTGGCGCAGCGCATCAGCTAGCAATAGGTTCTCCATGGACCTAGCTAGTCGTTCATAACTTCTATCCCCCAGGAGCCTCTCATTCCTTAATACAATCACAGAATCACATATACGACTGTGCCTCAAGTCAAGTCAACCTGCAAAACAAAAACTTCATAGACAGTGCAACACAACATACATGCTTATATATACAATGAACATCTAAAAAGTTAATTTAAAGAAACAGGCAACCAAGAAGAAGTATAAAGATTGCAAAATAAAATTTTACAATTCACCCTCCTTACATATTCCCTGGTCTACTGAGTGCCAACCTCATTCCTGCGCCCAAGAAGCGTTCTAGTATTCCAAGATTTACGTCATGTTGGCCAATCCAATTAGCTCCATGGCTCTTTCTCATCTAACTTGGCCAAATCACCTTGCTGAGCGGCCTTGTCCAACGACACAGTCTAACTTTCTTTTCCGTCCCCTTTTTGGTTAGCCACGCATCTTCCCTCAAAAGTGGCAAGTGTGACGTAAAATACCCAAAAGTCACAATTTCTTCAATTGTGACTTTGGGCGTTTTTCCTACTTTCTACTCCAGATAACTAGCATAGAAGGCTTGATAAATTCCCTGCAATGCGTTTACAGGGGAATGATGTATGAAAAGATTAAGGGCTATGTAACGCTTTGAAAGGCAATTTTTGTTTTTTTATAAAAAGGTGTATCATTGTGTTTTGCTTAACTTTGTAAATACTTTGTATTCAAAAATAATTAATCTCGAAGCATACAAAGGAGCTCTATCTCAAAAAGTAAAAATTTTTTTCAATAAAAAGAAATTAGAAAGTTGCACTAATCACACTGATTCACTGTGTTAAAAAAAAATTAAATAAACTTTTTCAAACGTGCACAAAGCCTTTAAGTTCCGACTGCCCTGACCTAAACCCAAGTGGTGGCTGTGTAAAGGAAAGCAGGGGAATTGGAGCACAGCTTTAGAAAAACAGGGCTTCCGATTTTTGACAGATATATTCTAAAATAAACCATATGAATGTTGGACCTAAAATTCACCTAATTGGCCTAATTGGGCATTCAGGAACCTGATCTTTTAATGGCTACTTGGTCCCAGGATAGGTGATATTTGTAAGCTTTATTGCCCGAGAGCATCAGGAAATAATTATTTTCACTGGTGTGCCAAAGATCTACATAACCAGGAGCTAAATTCCACAATGGTGTGTGGATGGGTCTGAATTAGTTCTATATCCGTATCTGTTAGTTGGTGGATCCTCTTGGCTACTTCCATGATGAAGAAGCTGATGATCCCTTGTTTTTCCACAAGAGATAGTTAAAGGTGTGGACTTTATTGCAAGGAATAAGCAACCAGAAGTCGAATTTGCAGCAGGTGGGTACTGCAGTGAAAGGCACTTGCAGGTCTTTGACCCTCTAATGGGAAAACCTACCAGAAGTCAAAGTTGCAGGAGGGTAGCCTTGACTAAGATGGTAGAAACAGTAAAAGCGCAATCAGTTTATCCAGAAGTCTGGAGGCCACAAAATTAAGTCAACAGGAAACGGTTGTGGTCTTTGACAGACAGATTGGGCCAGGAACAGACTAAGGACAAGGTTCATAGTTGTTGATGTGTACCATGAACTGACCCTTTATGAGGAAGTATATGCATGAAAGAGCATGGTGCCACATGGGAACATAGGGAAGAAAACAGGTTTAAATTGAGGAAGCTCCAAGTTTCTAATTTGACTCTTTTAATTACTTTCTGAATTGGTGTTGGTTGGGTAAATATTACATCAGGCTGGGTAAACAGATGTGCATTTGGCATTATACTGTATATCTGAATGCCTACAGGATTGTGTTCTCCAAATACGTTGTAATAACTGGCCCATGCCATAATTATAGGTTGTCACAAAGCCTCACAGTGTATATAAATAAGGGGTTCAATTACACAGTAATAGTGGAGGAGATATATGTCCATACCATATAAGTAATCCCTTTCTTCATCATGCAACTCCTCATCACTCTTCTTGGTACCATCTCTATCCTACCATTAACTGGTAAGTTAACTACTTGTAGGGCATGTACAAGGTTGTTCTTTCTTTAATTATAATATTTTATTTTTTTCCTTTCCCCTCGTGGTCTTGTGGGGGTGGGGGATACAGGGTTATAAACAACTGTATAATGGAATGGTTTTTATAATAATAATTGTCGGAGGTTGTTTTTTAATAAAATAAAAAAGTAATTTAAAATCACGATTACTCAGTGGTTAGCTTGAAGAAGCCCAATTTCTATAGCCTTATGAGAGACATATCCCCTTTGTGAATATTAGTTCGCGCCTTAGAACCCTCCCTCGCTCTACTATATCTTATTCACGGTGCACAGCCAAAAATTGTACCCATATTCAAGATAAGAAAATATTATATAAGAATTCCGACATTTTATCTGTCTTTAAATGTAACCTAAAATTGTATTTGCTTTTTCAGCTGCTGATTGGCATTGAGTGCTGCTGCTTATCATATTCAGTCCTTTTTTTGCTTTGTTCCCAGCTGTTAAAAAAGTCTAAAAACGTGTAATGACTATTTCTGATTTATTTTCTATGTTCCTGATATATTCTATGTGACTTTCTCTCCTCACAGCATTTGCCTTGGAATGTATACAGTGTATTGGGAAAAACAGTGATTCTTGTGACGGACCTTCTGTTGTTTGTAAAAAAGCTAAGAAATGCATGGTACTATCTGAATTTTTTCACTTTGGTAAGTGGTACATTTTCTCATATATATTTTCCATTTACTATTCCATGAGTCGCCTCTGATGATAGAAACAACCTATAAGGAACAAGAAATAAACCCACATGCGGGAATATAAAGTTCTTGTCTGTACAGGTTTCTGGGTGGGTCTGAAAAAACTGCCCAGGATTTCAGTGTACAGGCTGGCGACAGAAGTGGCGTGCAACAAGACCATGGTACTGGATTTTCAGCTGGGGTTTCACTTTAACTACAGTATTTTTTGTCTATAGACCAAAATACATATCACACCGTAAAAAAGGACTGCAACGAGCTGTACACTTGCGGGAAGACGCTGTATGCAACTAATCAGTATGAGCTAGACCTGAGAGAGCACATAGACTGCTGTGAAGGAGACAACTGCAACATATTTAACTATAATAGTAAGTGAACGATCTGACATCACATCAGAAACTGATTGTATTCGTGTATATTGTATTATAGACAATTTTGTAATATCTAATGTCTCTACCTCTAAAAGAAAATCCCCTGAAACAGCGCCACCCTTGTCTATAGGCTGCATCTGGTACTGTAGTTTAGTTTCAAACAGTTGAATGGGGCTGGACTTCAATATCAGACATACTGCAGCTTATGGACAAAAAGTGGCGCTGTTTCTGGGAAAAAAAATCAGATACTTTTATCTGACCTTGTACAACACCTTTAAGAATTTCTCTTCCCCGCTTTCTTTCGCTGTTCTACGTTCTGACTCCCCTGTTCCATATAGGCTTTCTTCAGACATAGAATTTATCTGGCACCAGTGTTTCATAAAATATTACAGAATATTTTATGCCGTTTTTAGTTTAATTTTTAATTTTGTTTCATTTTGCAAATCCTTTTTTCTTGTATTTTTATAGACCTATAGGGAAGCATACTGAAAAAACACCAGAAATGAAAAAAACACAGCGTTTTATATTTTACTATAGACTTTATTGTAACATCTGATCACACAAAAAAACAAAACAATTTTTTTTTAAAAACACTACTAAAAACGCATATAAATATAATTGCAGCAAAATGCTTTGTTTCAAACCAGCCTAAGACCGTATTCACACTAGCGAGTTCGGTCCGTGATATACAGTCCCCATATCGGCTGCATTTCCCGGACCGAACACACTGCAGAGAGCCGTACTCCTAGCATCATATTTACCTATGACGATAGGTGTCACTGCCTTGCTGCGGGAAAAATGTCCTGTACTGTAATCATGTTTTCAGTATGGGACAGTAATTCTGTGGTTAGGCAGGGACACCTAGCGTCATAGATAACTATGATGCTAGGAGTACGGCTCCCTGCAGTGTGTTTGGTCCGGGAAATGCGCCAACATGCGGACCGTATATACCGGTCTGGGGCAGCTTACTACCCCACCGATCCCATCCTCTATTTTTCAATGAGGAGGCGGCCGTCTAGTGTAACCCTTTTATAAAAACGTTGATGGATATTATTTTCTATAAAGTGATGATTTCAGTAAAGATATTTTCACTACAATTTCTAATTTCAGTGCCCCCGGCCACTGGTAATGGTGAACTTAAAGGGAAGTATTGTCCGTCCTGTGCCGGATACGGCCTGAGGGAATGTAAAAGCAAACGGATGATCCAATGTGAAGAGGAAATAGATCAATGCTATGAATATTTTGTGCAAGTAATATACCCAGGTAATGGCACTGCGTACCTACAATTCAGCTGTAAAGTGTGGATGTAATGTCTAGTCATGAGCCAGGGGGCCGGCCATATATAAATAAATATTTAAAAAAAATCAAATAATAATAATAAAGAAATGATAATAATAATAATAATAATAATAATAATAATAAAAATGATAATAATGGTAATAACAATAATATAAAAATAAACAAATAGCAGTAACTTTACAGTTAATTTTCTGTCTTAACATTTTTTCAAATTATTTTTGTATTAATTTGTTGACTTTTCTGTATCTATGAACTATGTAGGTCATTTAGTTATAATATTCTTTTGTTTAAAGTCTTAACACAACTATTATTTCAGAATGATTTTCATCAGACAGGCTACTTTGAAAGTAATGTGATGAACTGACCTCTGGGACCCCCACCGTTGTCAGGAATTTGGGGCCTCATATACCCATTCTGGGCCAGGGAGCAGTACAAGCATGTGCCGTACCTCTCTAAAAAGATTAATGGGAGCGTCAGAAACAACCGAGTGCGCTCACACCGTTATTTCTGTTTCTTCTGTTTAATGTGAACGGGACAGTTGGAAACAGCTGAATAAACAGCATGAACATAGATGAATGTGTTCATTTGTTGCTTTCTGATTCATGAATAAAATGACAGAATTGCAGTGAAGACTGATTCTTACAAAGGCAGGGCAGCTGGATAGCAAGGAAGAGTAATGTAACTCTATACAGCAGATCTATATTCCATTCAGCAGGGGTGTAGTTATAATGGGTGCAAAGGTAGCAGTCGGGTACTAATACCTGAGGGAGTCCAAAAGAACTTCTGACCCATAGAAAAAAAATCCCTATTACAGATCTAGCATCAGGGGCACAAAAGCTCCAAGCTATACCAGTCAGGTTCTGTAAAAGGCTGGGTGAGAGCTCGTGTGAATGTCTGCTAATAGTACCCGTGACCCCAGTCTACATTACCTGATTCTAAAATAGTCCGAACATAAAATAAATAGTGGAAAACTCAATGACTTATATTCTTTTACATTTTTTTTCTTTGTTTATTAATTTGTTAACTTGTCTTCACAGATGGCAAAGAAATGGAAGCCAATAGCAAAGGCTGTATTTCTCTAGAGGGCTGTGTGCTTGGATTTAAATACATGGTTGGGTTGACGGAACTTGCGTCTCCTTTATTCAACTGCATTAAAACAGTCGAAAACTTCTAAAACAGTTATAAAATAAATCCAAAATATTATATAATGTGTCAGTCTTTCTGTTATGCCTCTTAAAGATCTTCATTAACTTTGTCAGTCAATAAAAAAATCCATCTAGTGTAAAACTGCAAATAAAAGACAGAGAGGAGTGGGAGGAGGCGGATGCAGCTGCAGTTTGCCTCTTATTCTCTCCCGCAGTGTGTGGGATTGTGAAAGAGCGGGGAGAGCAGAAGTCTCTCTGATTTGCTCAGAGCCAAAAGCACATCTGGAAGAGCCTGCCCACTCAGCAGGAATGGAGAGAGAAAATGAAAATTTACTAAGGACCAGCAGAGGGAAATAAAAGATCCAAAATATGGCTGCACTACATACATTCACCTACCTCCACTAAGTTTGCCATAGTATTAAATTTGTCATCTGTGGTTTTACGTAGGGCTGCTGGTAAACTTACTGTATCATTTTAACTTGGTTATTGTGCATAAAACAAACACTTAGATGGCAAATTTAACTCTGCTACATCTATACGGATGTAGCAATCCTTATATTGGTACTCTGATAACATGCTGCAGCGTGAAAACCTTCACAAGCAATTATGATTTATCTCATTTTAAAAAAATACTAAGTACCACAAGTGACAGGAGATGCTTATTCGACAGTAACATTTTATCTATTTGTGTGGCTTTATTTTTGCACAGATCAGTCCTTTTTGGGACCCAAATTTCCCCATCTATCTCACCTACACGTTTGTTGGAAAAAGAAGGGTAAGCCGTTAACCACAAAAACAAGAGAAGAACATAGAACGTCATGCAGATCTTCTCCTAGTCAGATTTAAACTCAATACCCTAAGTGACAGCAGAAGAAATTATCTAATAGTCTCAGAGTTTGGAGAGCTTATTGTAATAATAAAACTAACCAAGAAAACCCATCTTTTGCCCAAAGTGAAGGTACCCACTTGATACCCATGGCAGAATTTCAGAATACCTGGTTCCTAAAGTTCAGAGTCGTAGCTGTGGGATGGACAATCATTAAAGAAGTTGTCTCATCAGAGAACCCCCTTCAGAAAGAAATAGCCACACTCCCCACTGATGTCCATGGGAGTCTGAGGACCACTATTTTTATGATAGGTGGTGTTTTGTATGCATGGGTGGAACCTCTACCTATCAGACAGTTAAAGCATGTCCCGCAGATATGTAAAAAATGTTTGCAAGTGGTAAAAACCCCTTTTAATGTCTTCTTCTAATTTAAAGGGTCTATCTGGATTTGTAGTAAAAAAAAACATTTAATAGGCAGCAGTCATTAAGATAAAACATACATTTCTGTGCGCAGCTACTAATATTCTAAAACATTATTTTCACTGATAATTACACACATACACATTGGCATAACGTGAAGCTCCTGGGACACAATGAAAAATCAGTAATAGGGTCCCTATCCATCGTGTACCATTTATAGTACTGATGTCTTATTATATGACAAAGTGTTACACCGCCAGTGGTGCTCAAGATCTCAATACCGGACAATCGCTATCACATGGCTAAAGCCCGCATCAACACTGACAGAAAAAAGGCACAAGTAACTTACCAGTGGATGAGCGGAACCGAATACTGAAGGTAGTAGAAGATGAATATGATGCATAAATGGAGTAAATAGCAGATAAAAATCATGCAAGCAGTTAACAGATAAATAGACAGTGGACAAGAAATAACAGCACTCACTAACCCTATCTGAATATTATCCCAAAGCAGGGTAAGACAACAGCTTGGCAACAGAACAAATGCACTAAAAAGGCACATAAACCAGTGGAACTACTTATCCTAGGATACACAAAACCACAATACAAAAACTAGATCTCTCAGAGGACAAACAGTACAAACAAACACATAGACAAGAACAAAGTCACAAAGAAAAATATTGCGTACTATGTGGGGATAGCTGCAGTAGAGTGGGAGATATGATATCAGGGTTTATCATCTATATGGAGTCATTAAATAGAGGTGATAGAGGGAGGGGGAATTGTTTGATCAATCTGAGTGAGATGGGTATCAGATTTGAAGGCATTAATAGGGATCCTACCTAAATGTTTATTTGCAGTAGGCTTTGCTCAACTGTTGTTTTAGACACACGTCTGGTAGCCCCCTGGTTGATTTTCACGGTGAGATGCGCCTTCATAGCCTACGTTCACCTCTCACATCAGTGGCACGTGGTGCTCCACAGTTTCCACATCGGTTATTCCCAATGGTGCCATTTGTCCACTCACGATACACTTTCACCACAGGAACACGCGCACAGTTTACAAACTGCACTGTTTGAGAAATACCGCCACCCTGGATCCGAATGCCTATAATCATTCGTTTCTGCAACTCTGATAAATCGCCCCTTTTTACCATGGCAACAATGAGTGATTTGTGTTTAGACAACCTATTGCATTCCCTAATATACTCACCAAGCCAGCCACAACACATCACTTCCTTCATGCGCGACGCGACGCCGATGTCAAACGTAGGAGGTGGTCAGAATTATCTGACTCGACTGTGTATTTTTTAAGACAAACACAAATCAGACAATTCAGCGTCCAAGCTCTTTTCAAAATCTGAAAATTTTGGTGTGACTCCATTTAACCCTAATATCCTATATCACCCTTATTACACCAACAGAGGTCATGAAGCGGAGATATGAGGAGCTGTTTGATATGGTTGTTATCTTTCTCCCGAGAAGTGGATCATTACACCGCTATTGGCTTGACGCTGGCGCATCTGGCCATTTTACCGTCAGATTCCCAGGTCGTGGTTTCCAGAGTAGTTACATATTGGTGGTGGGTACGTGGTAGGTATGTAGAAGGAATGCATTGAGCTGTGTTAGCAGTCATTTTCTCTGACAAATGGCATGTGAACTCTAAAAGCGGCAGTGCTGCTATTTTTTTGACTCCCGTGTTCTCTCTGTATTACAGGAAGGAACCAGGGTTTTCCAATCTTAGACATTTATGGCATATCCACAGAATATGCTACTGTATAAATGTTCAATAAATGTGGGTCCCACCTCTGGTACCCTGCACCTATCTCTTGAACACTGAACCCCTGACCCCAGTCTGGCAAGCTTGACAGTCTGGCGAGCACTCTGATCTACGCTGTTTCCGTAGTCCCGTAAATAGTGTAGTTCACTGTACTACAGTGTTTCCAGTGCCCCCATGAACTTCCACAGGAATTACGGAAACCGCGTAGCTTAGCAAGCTCCACTTTTTCATACCCACGACCACCTCATTAGTCATTGGCCTGAGAGCAGCGGGAGGAGTAGGAATAGTTAGGAAGGTAGTCAGGGGGGCCCCTTTCTCGAGATAGTTACGGGTGGGTCTCAGAGATGGGACCCACATCTATCAGACATTTATGGCATATCATGTGGATATAATGTGTAGAGGATGTATACGGCATTCCGTTTGACGCAGCCTAGTTTGGGTCTTAAGGCTCACAGCCCATTTTCAAATCTGACATGTGTCACTTTATGTGGTAATAACTCTGGAATGCTTATACCTATCCAAGCGATTCTGAGATTGTTTTCTCGTAACACATTGGACTTTATGTTAGAGGTAAAATTCAGTGTTTTGGACAACTTGCATTTTTCTGAATTTAAATGTATCTGCTTGTAAGACAGATAGTAATACTATACAAAATAGTTACTAGTTAACATTTCCCATATGTCTATTTTATGTTTGCATTGTTTTTTGAACATTTTTTTATTTTTCTAGGACGTTACAAGGCCTAGAACTTTAGCAGCAATTTCTCATATTTTGAATACAATTTCAAAAGCCTTTTTTTTTTTAGGTACCAGTTCAGTTCTGAAGTGGCTTTGTGTGCCTTATATATTAGAAACCCCCATAAAACACGCCATTTTAAAAACTAGACCCCTCAAAGTATTCAAAACAGCATTTTTTTGTCAGAAAATCCTGTTTATTCAATTTGTTCTGTAAAACAGAAGGATTTACCTGAGAAATGCAACACAATATTTATTGCCCAGATTCTGCAGCTTTTAGAAATCCCCCACAAGTGGCCCTAGTGTGATAATGGACTGAAACACCGACCTCAGATGCAAAAGAGCACCTAGTGGATTTTGGAGCCTCCTTTTTATTAGAATATATTTTAGGCACCATGTCAGACTTTAAGACGTTTTGTTGTGCCAAAACAGTGGAAACCCCCCAAAAGTGACCCCATTTGGCAAACTACACCCCTCAAGGAATTTATCGAGGTGTATAGTGAGTATTTAGAACTCACAGTTTTTTTTTGCTGCATTCTGTGGAATTAGGCTGTGCAATTGAAAATCACATATTGTTCCGATAAAGGGTACACATTTTTAATTTTTACTAGGAATAAAGGAGAAAAAGCACCCCAACATTTGAGAAGCAATTTCTCCCGATTACGGCAATACCCCATATGTGGTCATAAATTGCTGGTTGGATGTAGATTTTGCTGGATTGGTTCCTGGGCGCAATGTCACATTTGCAGAGCTTCTGAGGTATCAGTACCAGAGAAATCCCTATTTTTTATCTGATGCAGCACTCAAAATGGTCAAGAACAAACCAAGCGCAAGGGTCATAGATGCAGGTGTGCCATGTAATAGCCCTTTATGGGGACGTTTATATATGAATGAGCATGGTGCCACATACACCGGGAAGGCTACAGCTTTAAGTTGAGGATGCTCCAAGTCCTTAATGTGCCTCATATTACTATTAGAAATGATCCTGCAGACAGTTAATATTACCATATGGTGTTGGTTGGGTAAATATTACATCAGGCTTGGTAAACAGCAATGCATTTGGCATTATACTGTATATCTGAATGCCTACAGGATTGTGTTAGTCAAATATGTTGGAATAACTGGCCCATGCCATAATTATAGGTTGTCACAAAGTCTCTCAGTGTATATAAGTAAAGGAATCAATTATACAGTATTATTGGGGGAGATATACGTCAATACCTTATAACTAATCCCTTTCTTCATCATGAGACTCTTCATCACTCTTCTTGGTACCATCTGTATCCTACCATTAGCTGGTGAGTTAATTACTTGGATTTTTTAATACAAAAAAAGGTCATGTATAAGATTGTTACGATTGCTCAGTGGTTAACTTGAAGAAGCCCAATGTCTATTGCCTTATGAGAGACATATCCCATTTATGAATATTGTTTTCCACATTAGAACCCTCCCTAGCTCTGCTATATCTTATTCACGGTGTACGGCCCAAAATTTCCCCCATTTTCATTAAGAGAATGTATTATATTAGAATTCTAGGATTTTATCTCTTTTTTAATGTACCCTGAAATTGTATTTGCTTTTTCAGCTGCTGATTGGCATTGAGTGCTGCTGCTTATCATATTCAGTCCTTTCTCTGCTGTGTTCCCAGCTGTTAAAAAAAGATTAAAAATGTATAATGACGACTTTTGATTTAATTTCCATGTTCAGAACATTTTTCTTCTATGTGACCTTCTCTCCTCCCAGCATTTGCGTTAGAATGTATACAGTGTATTGGGAAAAACAGTGATTCTTGTGACGGACCTTCTGTTGTTTGTAAAAAAGCTAAAGAATGCATGGTGCTATCTGAGTTTTTACACTTTGGTAAGTGGTAAATTTTCTCATCTATTTATATATTTTCTGTTCTAGGAGTGGCCCCTGATGCAAGATTATTTACTGATGATTATCAATTTTTATTTAAAAAAATGTTTTATGTTCTTCTATATGGAATGACTCTCTCTCCTACCTGGAGGAAACCCATAGCAGTGATTATACTAAGCAGACTAAGTAATGAATAGAATGCCAGAATTATTGTGACACTGACACAAATGTAGAGCAAATGTAGTGCATTAAAGGAGAGCGCTTGGGAAAAATGTAACTCTTTAAATTAGGAGACATTTATATGTTATTCAGGGTCTATGGAAAGCTGGGTGACAACCTCTGCGCCCAAAGTGATGGTTGCCACTAGTGGTTGTCACCCGGCATGTGATTCCCATTTAGGAATGTTCACAATTTCATTACTCTATGTAGACAGTAATTTTACACTCATGTAATACTATGTCATCTATCTGTGTGTGAATATTTCAAGGTGCCTAAAAACACTTCTGATTTCTTGCAGGCCGGGCAGCGGTGGTGATGACCCACCCAGGAACCTGTACAAGAAATAACTCTGCCCACACACGGGAGTATAGAGTTCTTGTCTGTAAAGTTTCCTGGGTGGGTCATGACAACCACTGCCCGGGATCTCAGAGTACAGACTGGCTGCAGTAGTGGTTCCCAAAAAAGACCATTGTACTGGATTTTCAGCTGGTGTTTCACTTTAACTACAGTATTTTTTTTGTCTATAGACCAAGTTACATTTCACATTGTTCAAAAGGACTGCAACGAGATGTACCCTTGTGGGAAAACACTGTATGTATCAAATCAGTATGAGCTAACCCTGAGAGTGCACATAAACTGCTGTGAAGGGGACAACTGCAACACATTTAACTATAACAGTAAGTGAACGATCTGACATCATATTAGGGACTGACAGTATTATGGCATTGTATTATCGACAATTTCGTAATATTTTTTTTACCCTCATCTCAAACTATATAGGCAGGAACGATTTGGATTACCATCAAAAAGAATTTAAACAAATTTTGGTTTTCTCGAAGCGCTAACCCTTGTCTATGGGCTGTGTCTGGCACTGCAGCTTAGGTTCAAACTTAAATGGGGCTGAACTTCAATACCATTATTGGTTGTCACCAGGCATGTGATACATTTAGGTATCTCATGGACAAAAGTGGCACTGTTTCTGAAAAAAAAAAAAGATACTTTTATGTAACCTTGTACAAGACATTTTAGAGTTTTCTTCTTTTCCATTTAGCCTTTCTTTACACATAGAATTATTTAAAAATATTACAGCAAGTTTTATGGCATTTTTAGTGGCATTTTTTATTTAATGTAATTTTTTAAATGCTTTTTTCTTGCATTTTTATAGTCTTAGGGTATGTTCACACGGGCTATTTTCGGACGTTTTTCGGCCTGAAAAATGGCTGAAATACCGGAAGCAGAATGCCTACAAAAATCCACCCATTGATTTCAATGGGAAATACGACTTTCTGTTCCGACGGGGCGTTTTTTGCGCTGCCGTTTTTCAAGTCAACCGCATAAAAAAAGACAGCAAAAAAGTAGTGCATGTCACTTCTTGAGTCGTTTTTGGAGCCGTTTTTCATTGACTCTATAGAAAAACAGCTCCAAAAACGGCCGTAAAAAACGCTGCGAAAAACGCAAGTTGCTAAAAAAAACGGCTGAACATCAGGAGCTGTTTTGCCTTGAAAACAGCTCCGTATTTTCTGACGTTTTTGGCTAAGCATTTGAACATACCCTTATAGAGAACCTATTGAAAAAAACGTCATAAAAAATGTATTGACCACATAAAATGCTAAATGAAAAAAACGCAGTGTATGTGTGTGTTTCTTATTTTGCTATCGACTTTATTGTAAGATCTGACGACACAAAAAACAATATTTATTTTTTTCAAAAAAACAACTAAATACACCTACAAATATAACTGCCGCAAAATGCTGTGTGTGAAACCAGCAAAAATAATAGAATTACACGGAGCACTTTTTGTTGAGACTACAATTTAGTTCCATTTATCTGAATGGAATTTGGCAAAAATGATTGTACAAACTAATTGTCAGTTGCAGAAATTTTTGTAACAAAGTCTGCCGACACTGAATCTGTCCTTAATCGGACAAGTCAGATCTATGGAGGTCTGGCAGCTGACTACCTCACCGATCCCGTCCTCTATTTTTCAATGAGGAGGCGGCCGTCTAGTGTAACACATCATAAAAACGTTGATGGATATTATTTTCTACAATGTGATGATTTTGGTGAAGATGTTATCAGTACAATTCCTGGTTTCAGCGCCTCCTGCGAATGTTGAACTTAAGGGGAAGTATTGTCCGTCCTGTGGTGGATACGGCCTGAGGGAGTGTAAAAACAAACAGAGGATCCAGTGTGAAGAGGAAAAAGATCAATGCTATGAATATTTTGGGAAAGTAATAGACCCAGGTAATGGCGCTGCGTACTTATAATTCAGCTGTAAAGTGTGGATGTGATGTCTAGTGATGAGCCAGGGAGCCGGCCATATAAAAATAAATAATAATATTGATAACAATAATAATAATAATAATAATAATAAATAACAGTAACTTTACAGTACATTTTTTTGTCTTCCTTATTTTTTTTAATTATTTTTTTATTAATTTGTTGGCTTTTCTGTATATATGAAGAATGTTGTTATTTTAGCTATAATATTATTTTGTTTGCTGGATACATTAATTTAAAGACTTAACACAACTATTATTTCAGAGTGATCCCCATCAGACAGGTTTTAAAAGTAAGGTGGTGATCTGACCTCTGGGACCTCCACCGCAGTCGAGAATGAGGGGTCCCATATACCCATTCTTGGCCGGAAATTAACGGAAGCATCAGAAACAACCTAATGCGTTCACTTTGCTATTTCTGTCTCCCCTGTTTAGTGTTCAGTTGGAAACAGCTTAATAAATAGGATGAACATAGATGAATGTGTTAATTTCTTACTCTCTGATTCATGAATAAAATGACAGAATTGCAGTGAAGACTGACTCCTACAAAGGAAGGTCAACTGGATAGCAGGAGGAGTAATGTAACTCTATACAGCAGATCTATATGCCATTTAGTAGGGGCATAACTGTATTGGGTGCAGAGGTAGCAGTCACACTCGGGTACTAGTACCTGAGGGAGTCCAAATGTCCTTCTGCCCAATAGGAAAACACCGGTATTATAAATATCACATGGTAGGTGGAGGCTGAGGGCACAAAAGCTTCAAGATATACCATTCAGGTTCTGCAAACAGTTGAGTAAGAGCTCCTGTGAATGTTTGCTAATAGTAATCGTGACCCAGTCTACATTACCTGATTCTAAAATAGTCTGAACATAAAAAAGAGGAAAACTCAATGACTTATATTTTTATCTTTGTTTATTAATTTGTTAACTTGTCTTCACAGCTGGCAACGTACTGGAACTGAATACCAAAGGCTGTATTTCTCTAGAGGGCTGTGTGCTTGGATTTAAATATATGGTTGGGGTGACAGAACTTGCGTCTCCTTTGTTCAATTGCATTGAACCAGTCGAAAACTTCTAAAACAGTTATAAAATAAATCTTAAATTTGATATCATATGTCAGTCTTTGTGTTATGCTTCTTAAAGCTCTTTATTAACTTTGTCAGTCCTTTAAAAATCCGTCTAGTGTAAAACTACAAATAAAGGACAGAGAGGAGTGGGAGGAGGGGGATGCAGCTGCAGTTTTCCTCTTGTTCTCTCCCTCAGTGTGTGTGGGGGACTGTGGAATAGGGAGGAGATCGGAAGTGGGTAGATATCTGATTAGATTAGAGCCAAGAGCACATCTGAAAGAGCCCGCCCACTCAGCAGGAATGGAGAGAGAAAATGTAAAGCTACAAAAACCAGCTGAGGGAAATAGAAGATCCAAAATCTGCGGTTGCACACAACATTTCTGGCTGCACTACATACATTCACTTTCCTCCACTGATTTTGTCAGGTTTAGCAGAACTAAGTTTGTTGTGGTATCACAATGTCTCATCTGTGGTTTTACAAATGACTGCAGGTAAATCTACTTAGGCCCTATTCTCGGCCGTGTGATGGCCATGTTTCTAACGGCCTTCACACGGCTGCAGTAAAAACAATTCACCCCAAATGGTGCTAATTACATGGCCGATTTTTTGATGGCCCGTTTTACTAGGACATCAAAAAATGGAACATGCCCTATTTTGGGCCATTCTGATGACCACACGGCTCCCATAGAACTCTATGGTGCAGTGTAAAACACGGCCGCCACTTGGATATGATCTGAGTGACGGCCGTGTTTAGTGCCGCTCGCTCGCTCTCTCCTCCTCTTTACAGAACGAAGTGCATGTGAGGAGGATAAGATTTTTTGCTGTAGGTAGTGCCACACAGCCCCCTTGAAGATAGCCCCCCTGTAGTAAGTGCCACTGTAGCTTCCTGTAGGTGTGGAATCCCTCTGCCCGGGGATTCCGCACCTAGAAATAGCCCCTAACATCTCTGTCCCTGGCCAGTCTGATTGTCTGGTGTTGTGGTCTGGTGACATTGAGACTACGTACTGACACTGGATGGTGACAGGACCCTGATTGCAGCACCAGCACCTAGAAAGAAGAGAACAAAAGAATAGCAAGTAAATCGCCCACCATATTCACCCGTGCCTCATGTACCAATGAGTGTCTCCATCTTGTAGTGCTCATTGGAAAATTGTGTCCCCCTCACAGTGTGGCAAGGTAGCGCTCAGGATAGGCATCAACCTTCGCTTACACCTCGTCCCAGCGCTGAAATGCAACTCCAATACCAATCAGCAATCTCCCTCACGGGGAGGCTCCCTGTCAACTCAATCTTACTATATCAATGCTGCTTGTGGGGAGGCTTCCTGACATCTCCACCCACTGTCACTAATCTTGTTGCATGTTCGGTAGCCACCTGGCATCTCCACCGGCCATTACTGCTACACCTCCAGATTGGAGGAAACAGTCTTTTTTTAACACTTAACCCGTTCGTGAACACCCATTAGTGTTTTTACGGCGACCACTAACGGGCTTTATTCCGATGCAATAGCCTTTTTACGGCGCTGCATCAGAAATAAATAAATAGAGCAGGGAGCCATTAAAAAAGAGGTAGCTGAGAACAGGGAGCAGCCCTTCTCTAACGGGCGAGATCGATATCAGTATCAATCTTGCTAGTTTAACTACTCAGATGCGGAGCTTGCTATTGGGCGCTATTAGCTATCTAAATGGTTTTGGAGAGAGGATGGAAACTAGAGGCATGGCCTAGCAGATGCCTGTCCGGTTTACATGGACAGGCTGTAATACACTGCAATACAGAAGTATTACAATGTATTATAAAAGCGCACAGATGATCGCATAGTGAAGTCTAGTAAAAACGTAAATAAAAGTTTAATAAAGTTAATTAAAAAAAAAGCTTTTATTAAAAAAAACTAAAAAAGTTACACATATTTGGTATCGCCGCATCAGTAACGACCCCAATCAGAAAGTTATTACATTATTTAATCTGCATGGTTAACGTCGTAAAAAATTAAATAAAGAGAAAGGCAAAAATTTCTGTTTCCTTTGAATCTTGCCTTAAAAAAAATGTGATAAAAAGTGAAAAAAAAGTCTCATCTCATCTCATTCCAAAATTTTCTATCCCCCCAAAAAAAAAGTTTATAAAAGTTAATCAATAAATTCTACGTGCCCCAAAATAGTGCTATTAAAAATTACAACTTGTCGCACAATAAACAAGACCTAATACAGCTATGTTAACGCAAAAATAAAAAAAGTTATAGCTCTTTGAATAAGACGATGGAAAAACATAAAAAATAGCTTGGTCAGTAAGGCCTAAAATAGGCTGGTCACTAAGGGGTTAAGCACCACTAAGTGTGACATATGGAGTGTTCCTACGCTGATTAGATCCTTACCCAGTTGCTGGCACGAAAAAAAAAAAAATTTGATGCCCGGACTGTTCTTCCTGGCACCTGTACAAGAATAGAGCATTACAAGTGATCCATCATTGCCTGTAAGTAAGAACACAATACAAAGTTGAAAACCATTTACAAGTACACATATAACTAATATATCAGAGTCCTACTCCAGGAATTAGACCTGTGGAGGAAGACAAGCAAAACAAATAAAAATGCAATGCACTCAGTAAAGGGAAGTGTTTTATATATTTATATCTATGTACAACAGCTCTATGGGGTTGAGATCTGGTGACTGCGCTGGCCACTCCATTACAGATAAAATACCAGCTGCCTGCTTCTTCCCTAAATAGTTCTTGTATTATTTGGAGGTGTGCTTTGGGTCATTGTCCTGTTGTAGGATGAAATTGGCTCCAATCAAGCGCTGTCGACAGGGTATGGCATGGCGTTGCAAAATGGAGTGATAGCCTTCCTTATTCAAAATCACTTTTACCTTGTACAAATCTCCCACTTTACCAGCACCAAAGCAACCCCAGACCATCACATTACCTTCACCATGTTTGACAGATGGCGTCAGGCACTCTTCCAGCATCTTTTCAGTTGTTCTGCGTCTCACAAATGTTCTTCTGTGTGATCCAAACACCTCAAACTTCGATTCGTCTGTCCATAACACTTTTTTCCAATCTTCCTCTGTCCAATGTCTTTGTGCTTTTGCCCATATTAATCTTTTCCTTTTATTAGCCAGTCTCAGATATGGCTTTTTCTGTGCCACTCTGCCCTGAAGACCAGCATTCTGGAGTCGCCTCTTCACTGTAGACGTTGACACTGGCGTTTTGCGGGTACTATTTAATGAAGCTGCCAGTTGAGGACCTGTGAGGCGTCTATTTCTCAAACTAGAGACTCTAATGTACTTGTCTTGTTGCTCAGTTGTGCAGTGGGGCCTCCGACTTCTCTTTCTACTCTGGTTAGAGCCTGTTTGTGCTGTCCTCTGAAGGGAGTAGTACACACCGTTGTAGGAAATCTTCAGTTTCTTGGCAATTTCTCGCATGGAATAGCCTTCATTTAAAAGAACAAGAATAGACTGTCGAGTTTCACATGAAAGCTCTCTTTTTCTTGCCATTTTGAGAGTTTAATCGAGCCCACAAATGTAATGCTCCAGATTCTCAACTAGCTCAAAGGAAGGTCAGTTTTATAGCTCCTCTAAACAGCAAAACTGTTTACAGCGCTGCTAACATAATTGCACAAGGGTTTTAAAGTGTTTTCTAATCATCCATTAGCCTTCTAACACAGTTAGCAAACACAATGTACCATTAGAATACTGGAGTGATGGTTGCTGGAAATTTGCCTCTATACACCTATGTAGATATTGCATTAAAAAACAGACGTCTGCAGCTAGAATAGTAATTTAGCACATTAACAATGTATAGAGTGTATTTCTGATTAATTTAATGTTATCTTCATTGAAAAAAACTGTGCTTTTCTTGCAAAAATAAGGAAATTTCTAAGTGACCCTAAACTTTTGAACGGTAGTGTATATATATATATATATTTGTCCCTCCAGAAAGGTGTATATTCATCTCCCTACCAGGTAATCAGACACCCTGGGGGATGGAAACCATAAACAGTGAACTAATCCAGGAAGCAGGAAGTTCCAACTGCCCTTCCATCCCCCTACTAGATAATGGTATTCCATGAGGTAGCAATGAGGCCCAGCCCCCTTTCACGTGCATGAGCTGTGATGTCACCCAGATGTGCACGGACAAGGTATAAGAGGGTCAACGGCCTCACACTCTCTCTCTTATTTTCCTGATCCCAACGGACTCCACTTCCCTCCTGGTCTGCTCTCTTTTTCTGCCTCCCTGATGACACCAACTCATTAACTTGGACTACATGCTAAGTATCTTCTCCCCTATACACCCTAAGTAACCTTTTCTCTCCAGCTCCTCACATGCACATTCCCATACCCTGTTCCCTGAGTTCCCTAAGTCACCCTTGCAGTCCTGAGTTCCCCTACTACCCCTTGCGGCCCTGAGTAACTTGCTAGCCCTGCTTTACGTGCATATCCCCTGGTACCTGTTTAACCCTTTTCCACCATTTACCTGCTACACAGCAACCCATTCCCCTTGTTAACCCATTGCTGCTGTCCCCTTGCTGTCTGAAAATCCTTTCTCCTCTGTCCCTGTAACCTGATTAACCCTTTTTGTATAGAGAAAGTTATATTAGGAGGGAGTGGGACAGAAATAGTGAGCGTGTATTGTATTGTAACGTAACTGTATTCATATGTATGTTTAGGTAAGTAGGTGGCGGTATAATTAGAATTGTGATACCGTGTTTATACTGTACTATGTATAGTGTGAGTATACACAGTATATATTAATTGTTATATGTATTGGGGTATACTGCTACTATACGCTGATCGTTTACTGTGTTCTGTGTTTGGTGTATTTTATATGTAAGTGTGATTATTGTTAGTAATAAATATTACCCTTTATTTACTATACAATTGTACAATTGTATTTATTGTACGGTCTTATTCCGTTGAGTAAAAGCAAAGCAAGTAGACGTTAGTATAAGGAAAAGGTAGGGGAACTAGGCATAACCCTAGTGACCCTGATTATAAAGGAGGTAGTAATAGTGAGTGACAATTAGGTGAAACACGCTATTATACCATATCAGCATTGTGAGAAACTAGACATGGACCGCACAATCCACAATATATACGTTGATCTGAGCCGCTAGGCATAATCTGGAAACATGAACATGAGGTTCTTTGTAAACATTTTGATCAAACTGTATAAGCCCACTTGCCACTTCTTGGCGACCTCTTTAAAGTGGGTCCCTACTCTATCGGCTGCAGCACCGCATGGCGGCCCCCGCCAACGCAGCACCGCTCCCGCAGAGGGAGCAACACAGTGGTCCAAAAGCACCCATGCTAACAGACCGTGCCAAGCCTCCTTGGCTCTGGGCCACGTCCCCCCACAAGTGCAGCACTACAGCAACAGACACCACCATACAGCACCACAACATGTGAACAGATGGAATGAGCTCACCTTGCCATGCGCCCCCAGTGGCAAACTGAGAGCACAAGCAAGAGCAGGAACACTTATGAGGTCATTCCTGAATTAAAATCAGCAGGGTATTTTTTTCAAATGCGTCGAGTGCTGGTACCAAGTAAAACAAAGGAATGAGGAGGATAGACTATACAATATCAGCATTGTGAGAAACTAGACATGGACCGCACAATCCACAATATATACGTTGATCTGAGCCGCTAGGCATAATTTAGAAACATGAACATGAGGTTCTTTGTAAACATTTTGATCAAACTGTATAAGCCCACTTGCCACTTCATGGCGACCTCTTTAAAGTGGGTCCCTACTCTATCGGCTGCAGCACCGCATGGCGGCCCCCGCCACCGCAGCACCATTCCCGCAGAGGGAGCAACCCAGTGGTCCAAAAGCACCCATGTTAACAGACCGTGCTAAACCTCCTTGGCTCTGGGCCACGTCCCCCCACAAGTGCAGCACTACAGCAACAGACACCACCATACAGCACCACATACAGCACCACAAATAAATATTACCCTTTATTTACTATACAATTGTATTTATTGTACGGTCTTATTCCGTTGAGTAAAAGCAAAGCAAGTATACGTTAGTATAAGGAAAAGGTAGGGGAACTAGGCATAACCCTAGTGACCCTGATTATAAAGGAGGTAGTAATAGTGAGTGACAATTAGGTGAAACACGCTATTATACCATATCAGCATTGTGAGAAACTAGACATGGACCGCACAATCCACAATATATACGTTGATCTGAGCCGCTAGGCATAATCTGGAAACATGAACATGAGGTTCTTTGTAAACATTTTGATCAAACTGTATAAGCCCACTTGCCACTTCTTGGCGACCTCTTTAAAGTGGGTCCCTACTCTATCGGCTGCAGCACCGCATGGCGGCCCCCGCCAACGCAGCACTGCTCCCGCAGAGGGAGCAACACAGTGGTCCAAAAGCACCCATGCTAACAGACCGTGCCAAGCCTCCTTGGCTCTGGGCCACGTCCCCCCACAAGTGCAGCACTACAGCAACAGACACCACCATACAGCACCACAACATGTGAACAGATGGAATGAGCTCACCTTGCCATGCGCCCCCAGTGGCAAACTGAGAGCACAAGCAAGAGCAGGAACACTTATGAGGTCATTCCTGAATTAAAATCAGCAGGGTATTTTTTTCAAATGCGTCGAGTGCTGGTACCAAGTAAAACAAAGGAATGAGGAGGATAGACTATACAATATCAGCATTGTGAGAAACTAGACATGGACCGCACAATCCACAATATATACGTTGATCTGAGCCGCTAGGCATAATTTAGAAACATGAACATGAGGTTCTTTGTAAACATTTTGATCAAACTGTATAAGCCCACTTGCCACTTCATGGCGACCTCTTTAAAGTGGGTCCCTACTCTATCGGCTGCAGCACCGCATGGCGGCCCCCGCCACCGCAGCACCGCTCCCGCAGAGGGAGCAACCCAGTGGTCCAAAAGCACCCATGTTAACAGACCGTGCTAAACCTCCTTGGCTCTGGGCCACGTCCCCCCACAAGTGCAGCACTACAGCAACAGACACCACCATACAGCACCACATACAGCACCACAAATAAATATTACCCTTTATTTACTATACAATTGTATTTATTGTACGGTCTTATTCCGTTGAGTAAAAGCAAAGAAAGTATACGTTAGTATAAGGAAAAGGTAGGGGAACTAGGCATAACCCTAGTGACCCTGATTATAAAGGAGGTAGTAATAGTGGATGACAAGTAGGTGAAACACGCTATTATACCATCCCTTTTACACATGTGTGTGTGTGTGTAGTGAGCATATATATATATTATATAGATATATATATAAATCCCTTTTTTACACTTAAAGTGGCAGTGCCATCTACACTGAGGAGGGGCTGCTCCACACTACTTCTAAATAAATCAGCACAGAATGTTGGACCTAAAAATAACACAGTATTAGCCATTCACATAATAAGTACTGTCCTAGGACAGATGTAATTTGTAAGCTCCATTGCAGTGATAACATCAATGAAGATGTTATCACTATAATTCCTGGTTTCAGTTCCTCCTGAGAACGTTGAGCTTAAAGGGAAGTATTGTCCGTCCTGTGCTGGATACGGCTTGAGGAAATGTAAAAACGCCCAAATGATCAGGTGTGAATAGGAAAAAGATAAATGCTATGAATACAGATGTATCCAAATTAATCTAAAAAGTAATTGATAAGTCAAGTTAAAGTTTCTTACCACTGTGTATTTAATGCGTTGAGTCAAGATAAAGATGACTACATCTGTATATTGGGATAGCAAAAATAGCAGGTAACGGTACTGCGTCTGCTAATTTAGCAGAAAGTGTGAATGTAATGTCTAGTGATGAGCCAGCGGACCGGCCATAAGAAAGATAACTAAATAATAAATTATAAAAATCATTAATAATAATAATAGATAAATAACACTGACTTTAAGGTAAAGTTTTTTTTTTTAACTTATTTGTATTATTATTTATGTATTAATTAATGGCTTTTCTGTATAAATAAACTCTGTAATAAATCTAGTTATAATATTATTTTGGTTGTTGGATACATTTAAAGGCAACAAGATAAAGAATACACAAGAAATTATGATTTATCTCATCCCAAAAATAAACTAAGTACCACAAATAACAGGAGATGCTCGGCCGACCAGGAACTTTATATCTGCTATTTGTGTGGTCTTATTTCTGCACACCTCAGTCCTTGTCCCATTGGGGCTCACAATCTAATTTCCCCATCTCTCTTCCCTACACATATGTTGGAGAAAACAGGCGTATGCTATAGCAAACCAAAATAACAGGAGAAGAACATAGAAACTCCATGGTCTCATTTCAGCTCTCGAGAGGTTGGGACTAAAAAATATTGTTAACATTAAATATATAAAGTTTTTAGTATTATGGAAAAAAAACTCATCCTATTTTTACTAATAATGTAAACACTTAACATAATTACCAATAAAAAGTACGTATTTTATTAATTAGTCCAATTACAATATATATATTATACAAACATACAAATAAATAAATAAATAAAATCTGCTATGTAATCTTCACAATAAAATAGAGAAAGGAAAAAGTGTGGTGGGTATAACAACTATATAGACGGTGTCAAGGTCCTATATGGAAATCAGTACACAGTGGAATACAGTATTGAGTCAGGTATTTGAGACATATAGTCAAACTAGACAAAGAGCCAGCACATTACAACATGATATGACATGAATCAAAATAACAGTGTAAGTTATTTGATGTACTAGGCCATAAAGATGAATATCTTAAATATAACACTCAAAACAAGGTAGGTTTAGAGAAACCTGGTGTATATATTACCTGCAGATGCAGCTGAGCCGAGACAAAAAAGAAGAAACCCAGACAGGACAGGTCACACACTACCGCCGCGCTCCCGACGCGCGTTTCGCCGTAGCTTCGTCGGGAGTGCGGCGGTGGTGTGTTACTGGTCCTGTCTGGGTTTCTTCTTTTTAAAATGGCCCGAATTTTTTTCTACGCAAATTGGGAGTTTGGTGCGTTTTTGCAATTTTCTACTCCAGATAACTAGCACAGAAGGCTTGATAAATTCCCTCCAATGTGTTTACAGGGGAGCGATGTATGAAAAGCTTAAGGGCTATGTATTTTTTATTTATTTTTTAATAAAAAGGTGTATCGTTGTATTTTGTGTAACTTTGTAAAGCTTTTTGTAAAGTTTGTAAGCTTCATTGCCTGAGAGCATCATGAAATAACTATTTACACTGGTGTGCCAATGAGCTACATAACCAGAAGCTAAATTCCACAATGGTCTGAATTAGTTCTATATCCGTATCTGCCAGTTGGTGGATCCTCTTGGCTACTTCCATGATGAAGAGGCTGATGAGCCCTTGTTTTTCCACAAGAGATAGTTAAAGGTGTGGACTTTATTGCAAGGAATAAGCAACCAGAAGTCTAATTTGCAGCAGGTGGGTACTGCAGTGCAAGCGACTTGCAGGTCTTTGACTCTCTAATGAGAAAACCTACCAGAAGTCAAAGTTGCAGGAGGGTAGCCTTGACTAAGATGGTAGAAACAGTAAAAGCGCAATCAGTTTAACCAGAAGTCGGGAGGCCACAAAATTAAGTCAACAGGAAACGGTTGTGGTCTTTGACAGACAGATTGGGCCAGGAACAGACTAAGGACAAGGTTCATAGTTGTTGATGTGTACCATGAACTGACCCTTTATGAGGAAGTATATGCATGAAAGAGCATGGTGCCACATAGGAACACAGGGAAGAAAACTGCTTTAAATTGAGGAAGCTCCAAGTTTCTAATTTGACTCTTTTAATTACTATCTGAATTGGTGTTGGTTGGGTAAATATTACATCAGGGTGGGTAAACAGATGTGCATTTGGCATTATACTGTATATCTGAATGCCTACAGGATTGTGTTCTCCAAATACGTTGTAATAACTGGCCCATGCCATAATTATAGGTTGTCACAAATCCTCACAGTGTATATAAATAAGGGGTTCAATTACACAGTAATAGTAGAGGAGATATATACGTCAATACCATATAAGTAATCCCTTTCTTCATCATGCGACTCCTCATCACTCTTCTTGGTACCATCTGTATTCTACCATTAACTGGTAAGTTAACTACTTGTAGGACATGTACAAGGTTGTTCTTTCTTTAATTATAATATTTTATTTTTTTCCTTTCCCCTCGTGGTCTGGTGGGGGGTGGGGGGATACATGGTTATAAACAACTGTATAATGGAATGGTTTTTATAATAACAATTGTCGGAGGTTGTTTTTTAATAAAATAAAAAAGTAATTTAAAATCACGATCACTCAGTGGTTAACTTGAAGAAGCCCAATTTCTATAGCCTTATGAGAGACATATCCCCTTTGTGAATATTAGTTTGCACCTTAGAACCCTCCCTCGCTCTACTATATCTTATTCACGGTGCACAGCCAAAAATTTTACCCATATTCAAGATAAGAAAATATTATATAAGAATTCCGAAATTTTATCTGTCTTTAAATGTAACCTAAAATTGTATTTGCTTTTTCAGCTGCTGATTGGCATTGAGTACTGCTGCTTATCATATTCAGTCCTTTCTTTGCTTTGTTCCCAGCTGTTAAAAAAGTCTAAAAACGTGTAATGACTATTTCTGATTTATTTTCTATGTTCCTGATATCTTCTATGTGACTTTCTCTCCTCACAGCATTTGCCTTGGAATGTATACAGTGTATTGGGAAAAACAGTGATTCTTGTGACGGACCTTCTGTTGTTTGTAAAAAAGCTAAGAAATGCATGGTACTATCTGAATTTTTTCACTTTGGTAAGTGGTACATTTTCTCATCTATTTTTTCCATTTACTATTCCATGAGTCGCCCCTGATGATAGATTATTTACTGGTCATTATCAATTTTCATGTTTTATGTCCTCCTATGTGCATTGAATCGCTCTCCTATCTGGAAGAAACCCATAGCAGTGATTATACTAAGCTGAATAAGTAATGAATAGAATGCCAGAATTACTGTGAGGTAAGAAACAACCTATAAGGAACAAGAAGTAACCCCACATGCGGGAATATAAAGTTCTTGTCTGTACAGGTTTCTGGGTGGGTCTGAAAAAACTGCCCAGGATTTCAGTGTACAGGCTGGCGACAGAAGTGGCGTGCAACAAGACCATGGTACTGGATTTTCAGCTGGGGCTTCACTTTAACTACAGTATTTTTTGTCTATAGACCAAGATACATATCACACCGTAAAAAAGGACTGCAACGAGCTGTACACTTGTGGGAAGACGCTGTATGCAACTAATCAGTATGAGCTAGACCTGAGAGAGCACATAGAGTGCTGTGAAGGAGACAAATGCAACACATTTAACTATTATAGTAAGTGAACGATCTGACATCACATCAGAAACTGATTGTATTCGTGTAGATTGTATTATAGACAATTTTGTAATATGTAATGTCTCTACCTCTAAAAGAAAATCCCCTGAAACAGCGCCACCCTTGTCTATAGGCTGCGTCTGGTACTGTAGTTTAGCTTCAAACACTTGAATGGGGCTGGACTTCAATATCAGACATACTGCAGCTTATGGACAAAAAGTGGCGCTGTTTCTGGGAAAAAAAATCAGATACTTTTATCTGACCTTGTACAACACCTTTAAGAATTTCTCTTCCCTGCTTTCTTTCGCTGCTTTACGTTCTGACTCCCCTGTTCCATATAGGCTTTCTTCAGACATAGAATTTATCTGGCACCAGTGTTGCATAAAATTTTACAGAATATTTTATGCCGTTTTTAGTTTAATTTTTAATTTTGTTTCATTTTGCAAATCCTTTTTTCTTGTATTTTTGTAGTCCTATGGGGAAGCCTACTGAAAAAACACCAGAAATGAAAAAAACACAGCGTTTTATATTTTACTATAGACTTTATTGTAACATCTGATCACACAAAAAACAAAAACAATTTTTTTTTAAAAAACACTACTAAAAACGCATATAAATATAATTGCAGCAAAATGCTGCATGTCAAACCAGCCTAAGGCCGTATTCACACTAGCATGTTCGGTCCGTGATATACAGTCCCCATATCGGCTGCATTCTCCGGACCGAACACACTGCAGAGAGCCGGGCGCCTAGCATCATAGTTATCTATGACGCTAGGAGTCCCTGCCTCGCTGCGGGTTAAATGTCCTGTACAGTAATCATGTTTTCAGTAGGGGACAGTAGTTCTGTGATTAGGCAGGGACACCTAGCGTCATAGATAACTATGATGCTAGGAGTACGGCTCTCTGCAGTGTGTTCGGTCCGGGAAATGCGGACCGTATATACCGGTCTGGCAGCTTACTAACCCACCGATCCCATCCTCTATTTTTCAATGAAAAGGCGGCCGTCTAGTGTAACCCTTTTATAAAAACCTTGATGGATATTATTTTCTATAAAGTGATGATTTCAGTAAAGATATTTTCACTACAATTTCTAATTTCAGTGCCCCCGGCCCCTGGTAATGGTGAACTTAAAGGGAAGTATTGTATGTCTTGTCTCGGATACGGCCTGAGGGAATGTAAAAACAAACGGATGATCCAATGTGAAGAGGAAAAAGATCAATGCTATGAATATTTTGGGCAAGTAATAGACCCAGGTAACGGCACTGCGTACTTACAATTCAGCTGTAAAGTGTGGATGTAATGTCTAGTCATGAGCCAGGGGGCAGGCCATATATAAATAAATATTAAAATAAAAAATTATAATAATAATTAGAGATGAGCGAACTTATGATAAGTTCGGTTCGGCTGGTTCGCCGAATTTCATGAAAAAGTTCGATTCGGACCGAACTAGTTCTGACCGAACCTGTAATTCAAGAAAACCCATAAAAATCGTGTATAAGGCCTCATGCACACGACCGTAAAAACTCCCGTTATCCCGGGTCGTAATTACGACCCGGGATAACTAGCGCATAGACTTCTGTTTGCCCCGGGTACCTTCCCGTTTTCTTACGGGAAGGTGCCCGTGCCATTGAAAAAGATAGAACATTTCCTATTTCAGGCCGTGATAACGGCACGGGCAGCCCATAGAAGTCTATGGAGCTCCCGTAATGACGGGTGGCTACATGTGTGCACCCGGCATTACGGCAGCATTGCTAGGCGACGTCAGTAAATAGTCACTGTCCAGGGTGCTGAAAGAGTTAACTGATCGGCAGTAACTCTTTCAGCACCCTGGACAGTGAATTCCGATCACAATATAGAGCAACCTGTAATAAAAAAAAAAGACGTTCGTACTTACCGAGAACTTCCTGCTTCTTCCTCCAGTCTGGCCTCCCGGCTGTTGCCTTGGTGACGCGTCCCTCTCGACATCCGGCCCGACATCCCTGGATGACGTTTCAGCCAATGTGACCGCTGCAGCCAATTACAGGCCAATCACATGCTGCAGCGGTCACATGGACTTTCGCGTCATCCAGGGATGTCGGACTGGATGTCAAGAGAGGGACGCGTCACCGTTGCCTTGGTGACGCGTCCCTCTCTTGACATCTGGCCCGACATCCCGAGAGGGACGCGTCACAAAGGCAATGGCCGGGTAAGTATGAATTTCTTTTACTTTTACCTCGGAAAGGTCTGCCCCTTCTGTCTATCCTGCACTGATAGAGAGAAGGGGCTGCCGATTAGTGCAGTGACATTTTGCATCGAAAACGCGCCCGTAAATACTGGTGGAATACTGGTGACACCGGAACCGTACTTACGGGCACAGGTCCGTAAATACTGGTGCAAAACGGGTCGAATACGTGTGACACCGGACCCGTATTTACGCCAGTATTTACGGGAGGGAAAAAATACGTTTGTGTGCATGAGGCCTTAGGGCATGCCCAGACGTGGCAGATTTCTTCCGCAACTGTCAGCATCAATGCCGCACAAAATCCGCTTTGCAGATTCTGTTGCGGCTCTGCCTAAAATGTGCAGTAAATTGATGCGGATTAGCCGTTGCATATTGAGGTGAAATTACTTCCCTTCTCTCTATCAGTGCAGGATAGAGAGAAGGGACAGCACTTTCCCTAGTGAAAGTAAAAGAATTTCATACTTACCCGACCGTTGTCTTGGTGACGTGTCCCTCTTTCGGCATCCAGCCCAACCTCCCTGGATGACGCTGCAGTCCATGTGACCGCTACAGCCTGGGATTGCCCTGTGATTGGCTGCAGCCTGTGATTGGCCTGTGATTGGCTGCCGCGGTCACTTGGACTGAATCGTCATCCCAGGAGGTCGGACTGGAGGAAGAAGCAGGGAGTTATCGGTAAGTAGGAACTTCTATTTTTTTTACACGTTGATGTATATTGTGATCGGAAGTCACTGTCCAGGGTGCTGAAACAGTTACGGCCGATCGTTTAACTTTTTCAGCACCCTGGACAGTGACTATCTCATGACGTCGCGTACCGGAAAATCAGTGACTCATAAGATGCCAGTCAGTCAGGGAATGCTGGCCGTTGTAGTACTACGCAGGCGCCAAAATTTAGCCGGGTTCGGTCAAAACGTGTTCGGCCGAACCCGGTGAAGTTCGGATTCGCTGCGAACCGAACTTTTCACGATGTTCGGACCGAAACCGGGTTCGGTTGTCCCGGTTCGCTCATCTCTAATAATAATAATAATAAAAATGATAATAATGGTAATAACAATAATATATAAATAAACAAATAGCAGTAACTTTACAGTAAATTTTTTGTCTTAACATTTTTTCTAATTATTTTTGTGTTAATTTATTGACTTTTCTGTATCTATGAACTTTGTAGGTAATTTAGTTATAATATTCTTTTGTTTAAAGTCTTAACACAACTATTAATTCAGAATGATTTCCATCAGATAGGCTACTTTGAAAGTAAGGTGGTGAACTGACCTCTGGGACCCGCACCATTGTCGGGAATGAGGGGCCTCATATACCCATTCTAGGCCGGAGAGCAGTAAAAGCATGTGCCGTCCCTCTCTAAAAAGATTAATAGGAGCGTCAGAAACAACCTAGTGCGTTCACTCCGTTATTTCTGTTTCTTCTGTTTAATATGAATGGGACAGTTGGAAACAGCTGAATAAACTGCATGACCATAGATGAATGTGTTCATTTGTTGCTTTCTGATTCATGAATAAAAAAATGACAGAATTGCAGTGAAGACTGATTCTTACAAAGGCAGGGCAGCTGGATAGCAAGGAAGAGTAATGTAACTCTATACAGCAGATCTATATTCCATTCAGCAGGGGCGTAGTTATAATGGGTGCAAAGGTAGCAGTCACACTCGGGTACTAATACCTGAGGGAGTCCAAAAGAACTTCTGACCCATAGAAAAAAAAATCCCTCTTACAGATCTAGCATCAGATCTAGCATCAGGGGCACAAAAGCTCCAAGATATACCAGTCAGGTTCTGTAAAAAGTTGGGTAAGAGCTCCTGTGAATGTCTGCTAATAGTAATCGTGACCCCAGTCTACATTACCTGATTCTATAATAGTCTGAACATAAAATAAATAGTGGAAAACTCAATGACATATTCTTTTAAATGTTTTTCTTTGTTTATTAATTTGTTTACTTGTCTTCACAGCTGGCAAAGAAATGGAAGCCAATAGCAAAGGCTGTATTTCTCTAGAGGGCTGTGTGCTTGGATTTAAATACATGGTCGGGATGACGGAACTTGCGTCTCCTTTATTCAATTGCATTGAACCAGTCGAAAACTTCTAAAACATTTAAAAAATAAAGTCAGTCTTTCTGTTATGCCTCTTAAAGATCTTCATTAACTTTGTCAGTCAATAACAAAATTCATCTAGTGTAAAACTGCAAATAAAAGATAGAGAGAGGGAGGAGGGGGATGCAGCTGCAGTTTGCCTCTTATTCTCTCCCACAGTGTGTGGGATTGTGAAAGAGGGAGGAGAGCAGAAGTGGGTAGACATCTGTTTTGCTCAGATCAAAAAGCACATCTGGAAGAGCCCGCCCACTCAGCAGGAATGGAGAGAGAAAATTAAAATTTACTAAGGACCAGCAAAGGGAAATAAAAAATCCAAATTCTGGCTAAGCTACATACATTCACCTAACTCCACTGAGTTTGCCATAGTATTACAATTTGTCATCTGTGGTTTTACATAGGACTGCTGGTAAACTTACTGTATCATTTTAACTTGGTTATCATGCATAAAACAAACAGTTAAATGGCAAATTTAACTCTGCTACACCTATACGGATGTAGCAATCCTTATATCGGTACTCTGATAACATGCTGCAGCGTGAAAACCTTCACAAGCAATTATGATTTATCTCATTAAAAATAAAAAACTAAGTACCACAAGTGGCAGGAAATGCTTATTCGACAGTAACATTTTATCTATTTGTGTGGCTTTATTTTTGCACAGATCAGTCCTTTTTGGGGCCCAAATTTCCCCATCTCTCTCACCTACAGGTTTCTTGGAAAAAGAAGCGTAAGCCGTTAACCACAAAAACAAGAGAAGGACATAGAACGCCATGCAGATCTTCTCCTAGTCAGATTTAAACTCAATACCCTAAGTGACAGCAGAAGAAATTATCTAATAGCTTCAGAGTTTGGAGGGCTTACTGTATTCATAAAACTAACCAAGAAAACCCATCTTTTGCCCAAAGTGAAGGTACCCACTTGATACCCATGGCAGAATTTCAGAATAAGATTTCCCTACCTGGTTCCTAATGTTCAGAGTCATATCTGTGGAATGGACAATGATTAAAGAAGTTGTCTCATCAGAGAACCCCCTTCAGAAAGAAGTAGCCACACTCCCCATTGATGTCCATGGGAGTCTGAGGACCACTGATTTTATGATAGGTGGTGTTTTGCATGCATGGGTGGAACCTCTACCTATCAGACAGTTAATGCATGTCCCACAGATATGTCAAAAAAGTTTGAAAGTGATAAAAACCCCTTTTAATGTCTTCTTCTAATTTAAAGGGTCTATCTGGATTTGTAGTAAAAAACATTTAATAGGTGGTAATCATTAAGATAAAACTTACATTTCTGTGTGCAGCTACTAATATTCTAAAACATTATTTTCACTGATAATTACACACATACACATTGGCATAACTTGAAGCTCCTGGGACACAATGACAAATCTGTAATAGGGTCCCTATCCATCATGTATCATTTATAGTACTGATGTCTTATTACATGACACAGTGTTACACCGCTAGTGGTGCTCAAGATCTCAATACCGGACAATCGCTATCACATGGCTAAAGCCCGCATAAACACTGACAGAAAAAAGGCACAAGTAACTTACCAGTGGATGAGCGGAACCGAATACTGAAGGTAGTAGAAGTTTAATATGATGCATAAATGGAGTGAATGGCAGATAAAAATCATGCAAGCAGTTAACAGATAAATAGACAGTGGACAAGAAATAACAGCACTCACCCTATCTGAATATTATCCCAAAGCAGGGTATGACAACAGCTTGGCAACAGAACAAATGCACTAAAAAGGCACATAAACCAGTGGAACTAGTTATCCTAGGATACACAAAACCACTATACAAAAAAAAGAACTCTCAGAGGACCAACAGTACAAACAAACACATAGACAAGAACAAAGTCACCAAGAAAAATCTGGAAAGAGTTTAGAATGTGCCAGATACAGTATAACCAGCACCTGAGTAACTCAGCGCTTGAAGCATATAGGCCAAAGAAAAGGACTCCACCCTTATTAACCAGGCAAAGCTAAATGATGACCAAATCCAGACTCAGAAAAAAGGCATTGCAGTGCCAAAACACAGAGATAACAAATCTGTACAGGTCAAAGATCAGCGGTGACGTCATTAGTTGGTAATTGGAAATAAAGAATAAATAAAACCGCAGTTTAAAATGTACAATGAGACACAATGTGACCACATGAAATACTATGTTCAAATTAATGTTTTAAAAGATTAATAAAATAATTTTTTGCAAAGGAAAAAAAAGAAATAGAAATAAAAGTTAAAAACAATTGTGTGCGTTAATTCATGAAAGGGAAATATTAATATATAAATATGTATAAAGGGAATACAGTAAGTGCTACTCATGGATTAGCGCAGAGGGTCACTCCGAGCAAGAATGAGTGAAACAATATATGAAAAAACAACAACAACCTGTTTGAAAGAAATTGTGGTGCCGTTCGCGAATTAGCGTTCCTGTAGTCTAGGTAACAGACAACTACGATGGCTGAAGGGGGAAGGACAACGGAGCTGAAGGAGGAAGATTATCAGACAACAGGACTACGGGATAAGGTGAATTAAGGGGTAATTCAAAGTAATGCGATATTTGTACACCTTTGTTAAGGAATTAATCCAACTGATAGAGTTGGGTTGCTGGGAGAAGAACTGTACTCGAAAAGGATCGTAATTATAATTGTTTTTTGGTTATTTTTTCTGTGTTCCGTTTGTTTTAAAAACAACAACAAAAATATTGGCATAGATTTTCATGGAGAATTATGATGCAATGTGGTATTCCATATAACTTATGCATGCTCACATATCAGTATCAGAAAAAAAAACACAACAATAGTATAATTGATATAAGCGGAATATATAAAGGCAATGCATTTTTTATAAATACTAACTGGTTATAGTATATATTCTCAGTCAAGGGAGGATTCTGTTATGTCATTTAGTCCCACTGGATGTAGCCAAGACAATTTAAATATCCAATAATTTTGCATTGTTTAAGTTTAATTTACCCTTTTGGCTGTCTCTGGGGGAATTTGTTCAATCGGAATAATCATGATGGAGTCAAAATTGCAATTATGTGTATTTGTAAAGTGACGAGAAACACTTTGTTTCAAGAACCCTTTTTTGACATTAGGTCGATGTTTGTTAATTCTATTGCGTAGAATCTGTGTGGTCCTACCGATGTACTGTAAATTGCAAGGACATTGTAGTAGGTATTACATATTTACTTTTACAATTCAAAAATGTCTTTATTGGGAAGGACTCTGATGTTACTGATGACAGAAAATTGTTACTTTTGTGTGTTATGTTTTTGTAACAGAAGTATCTGGTTTGCCCACATCTGAACGAGCCACATAATGTCGGTAGCAAACTATCTCTTGAGGTTTTTTTGTGTTTGTTACGTAGCCTACTTGCGGCCAAATTGTTACCTAGAGTCTGGGATCTTCTGAAGGTTATATTCGGATTATCAGGTATTAGATCTTTGAGAAATGGATCATTCTTTAAAATGTGCCGATGTTTTTTTAAAATAGTTCTGACCAATTTATTACCTGTGTTATTATTGGTAATAAAATTATCATTCATAAAGGGGACTTGTTTATTTGTGATTATAACTGATTTTGGTTTGATGCACTGTTCCTGTGTCAGCTCCATTGCTCTGTTTTATTAAACTAACAGGGAATTTTTTCTCTAAAAACCTTTTTTCTAAAATACTGCATTCTTTTAGAAAGTTAGTTTGAGAAGAGCAGTTTTTCCTCACCCTTCGAAACTGACCAAATGGTATGTTTTTCAACCATGGGGGATAGTGTGCACTCTTGAAATTTAGATAACTGTTCACGTCAACCATTTTAAAATGTGTTCTGGTGACAAAGTTATGCATGCCATCCTCGACCTAATATTCAGGTTGAGGAAATCTATTGTTATTGCTAATCCAAAGTTGTTAGTATTAAGAGATTCAATGAAAGAGATGGCTTCTGTTTCGCTGCCATCCCATTTGAAGAAGAGATCGTCAATATAATGTCTCCACATCAGGATATTGATACTAATAATAAACTGGGAGAAAAAGAAGTCATATCGCCACAAAAGTTGAATATAAAAATAGCAAAATTTTATTAGGACATACAATACAAAATTATAATTACAGATAAAATTCAAAGATGGATCCGAATAAAACAAGGAAAAAGCAGTGCGGTAATTTCAAAAGTATTAAAGAATTGGGATATAGAGCCCACTATAAATACATAAATTCTAGTACAAAAACACTTCCTAGTGTGAATCACACGTGACAGCGTCTAGATGATATATTATCTGCACATATAATGGACTAGAAGTAACAAGCAGCAGAATTTAGGAATTAAATTATAGCACCAAGTCAATCCAAATAGCTCTGATGTCTGTTACATTACTCGAGAGTAGTGTTTAGATGTCTATATTTGTTTTTGCCCTTGGCAAAAATAGGTACAAACGATCTGAATCAAAGTGCCAAAGTAAACCTAAAGCTGTCGGAGACGTAGTCCAGTATGTTTGGTCCGTGTAGAATCACATTGTATCAAGTGTGAAAAGTATAGTCGTGGGCTTACCCATTAGAATAAATCTAGTGAAGTCCCGCACTGCAGCCTGAAAGGTGTTGCAGTGCGGGACTTCACTAGATTTATTCTAATGGGTAAGCCCACGACTATACTTTTCACACTTGATACAATGTGATTCTACACGGACCAAACATACTGGACTACGTCTCCGACAGCTTTAGGTTTACTTTGGCACTTTGATTCAGATCGTTTGTACCTATTTTTGCCAAGGGCAAAAACAAATATAGACATCTAAACACTACTCTCGAGTAATGTAACAGACATCAGAGCTATTTGGATTGACTTGGTGCTATAATTTAATTCCTAAATTCTGCTGCTTGTTACTTCTAGTCCATTATATGTGCAGATAATATATCATCTAGACGCTGTCACGTGTGATTCACACTAGGAAGTGTTTTTGTACTAGAATTTATGTATTTATAGTGGGCTCTATATCCCAATTCTTTAATACTTTTGAAATTACCGCACTGCTTTTTCCTTGTTTTATTCGGATCCATCTTTGAATTTTATCTGTAATTATAATTTTGTATTGTATGTCCTAATAAAATTTTGCTATTTTTATATTCAACTTTTGTGGCGATATGACTTCTTTTTCTCCCAGTTTATTATGATTATATGAAGTTTTGCTGTATTACTTACATTTTGGGGCGCCTTGGATATTTGCTTGTGGCGCCTAACTCTTTACTCAACCTGGTAAGTCCTTATATTGAAAAAGGATATTGATACTATGAGGGTGGTCTCCTAAAATGTACTCATCCTCAAACTTCCCCATGTAGAAGTTCGCATAGGCTGGTGCAAACCTGGAGTCCATCGCGCATCCACGTAATTGGTTGTAAAAATTGTTATTAAAAGAAAATGTATTGTGCCTTAAAATGAAATTGATACAGTTAATTAAAAATGCCACCCGTGCTTGAGGTTTAAGTGGGTTAGAGGTAAGGAATCCTTTGATAGCCTCTATACCTTTATCTTGAGGAATATTGGTATAGAGGGCTGTTACATCAGCTGTTAAAAATTTGACAGTAGTTATGACATGTTTAGTTTGAAGATCCCACAAGTCTCTTATTAGTTGTGTGGATTCCTTAAGGTAAGATGGTAAATTCACTACGAATGGATGTACAGTGAAGGAAATAAGTATTTGATCCCTTGCTGATTTTGTAAGTTTGTCCACTGTCAAAGACATGAACAGTCTATAATTTTTTGGCTAGGTTAATTTTACCAGTGAGAGATAGATTATGTAAAAAAAAAAAAAGAAAATCACATAGTCAAAATTATATATATTTATTTGCATTGTGCACAGAGAAATAAGTATTTGATCTCTTTGGCAAACAAGACTTAATACTTGGTGGCAAACCCCTTGTTGGCAAGCACAGCAGTCAGAAGTTTTTTGTAGTTCATGATGAGGTTTGCACCCCTGTTAGATGGAATTTTGGCCCACTCCTCTTTGCAGATCATCTGTAAATCATTAAGATTTCGAGGTTGTCGCTTGGCAACTCGGATCTTCAGCTCCCTCAATAAGTTTTCGATGGGATTAAGGTCTGGAGACTGGCTAGGCCACTCCATGACCTTAAGGTGCTTCTTTTTGAGCCACTCCTTTGTTGCCTTGGCTGTATGTTTCGGGTCATTGTCGTGCTGGAAGACCCAGCCACGAGCCATTTTTAATGTCCTCGTGGAGGGAAGGAGGTTGTAACTCAGGATTTGAAGGTACATGGCTCCATCCATTCTCCCATTGATGCGGTGAAGTAGTCCTGTGCCCTTAGCAGAGAAACACCCCCAAAACATAATGTTTCCACCTCCATGCTTGACAGTGGGGACGGTGTTCTTTGGGTCATAGGCAGCATTTCTCTTCCTCCAAACATGGCGAGTTGAGTTAATGCCAAAGAGCTCAATTTTAGTCTCATCTGACCACAGCACCTTCTCCCAATCACTCTCAGAATCATCCAGATGTTCATTTGCAAACTTCAGACGGACCTCTACATGTGCCTTCTTGAGCAGGGGGACCTTGCGGGCACTGCAGGATTTTAATCCATTACGGCGTAATGTGTTACCAATGGTTTTCTTGGTGACTGTGGTCCCAGCTGCCTTGAGATCATTAACAAGTTCCCTCGTGTAGTTTTCAGCTGAGCTCTCACCTTCCTCAGGATCAAGGATACCCCACGAGGTGAGATTTTGCATGGAGCCCCAGATCGATGTCGATTGACAGTCATTTTGTATGTCTTCCATTTTCTTACTATTGCACCAACAGTTGTCTCCTTCTCACCCAGCGTCTTACTTATGGTTTTGTAGCCCATTCTAGCCTTGTGCAGGTCTATGATCTTGTCCCTGACATCCTTAGAAAGCTCTTTGGTCTTGCCCATGTTGTAGAGGTTAGAGTCAGACTGATTAATTGAGTCTGTGGACAGGAGTCTTTTATACAGGTGACCATGTAAGACAGCTGTCTTTAATGCAGGCACCAAGTTGATTTGGAGCGTGTAACTGGTCTGGAGGAGGCTGAACTCTTAATGGTTGGTAGGGGATCAAATACTTATTTCTCTGTGCACAATGCAAATAAATATATATAATTTTGAATATGTGATTTTCTTTTTTTTTTTTTATATAATCTATCTCTCACTGGTAAAATTAACCTAGCCTAAAAATTCTAGACTGTTCATGACTTTGACAGTGGGCAAACTTACAAAATCAGCAAGGGATCAAATACTTATTTCCTTCACTGTAAGTGCAAATCAATGAATTGGGATAAATGGCTTGTGAGGGATCCAATCCCTGAGATTATAGGAGGACCGGGAGGATTTTTGGGAGATTTGTGTATTTTGGGGAGATGATATATGAATGGCATGCTCGGGAATGGGACTAGTAAGAAGCTCCTTTCTTTTTTGGTAATCAAGCCACCACTAAAGGCATCTTCGATTAGCGATCTATATTCACCAATCTAGAGCGGTAGTGGGTTACTAGTAAGTTTTTCATAAAATTCAACATTTGATAATAGCCTCATAGTCTCATTTAGATATTCATTTTTGTCTTGTATGACTATTCCACCACCTTTATCAGCGGATCGAATCACAATCTGATGGTTATTTACTAATGATTTGATGGCTCTTCTTTCAGCAGGATTTAAATTATCATGAAAATGCATTGGTTTTTCAATGATTCTGAAGTCATTGCTAACAAGAGTAGAGAAGGTCTCAAGAAAGGACCCCCCGATGGTGTATAGGGTAATAGTTAGACTTGGGAGCTACACTAACCGTGACAGGTGCGGCTAAAGGGTTAGTGTTAGAAGTAGGTAATGTTACTGTGGGTGATATGGAAAAATGTCTCTGTAGTGTTAGTTTTCTAACAAACCTATTTAAATCCATGAATAATTCAAAATGATCTGGGGGAGCTACAGGACAAAATGTTAACCCTTTGGATAGTAGGCTGATTTCATTTTGGTTTAGAATATAGGTGGATAAATTGAATCATTTTAATGTTTGGTTCTGTGTTTTTTCTGTTTCTGTTCTGTTTCTAGTTCATTGATAATGTTTTCTGCCTCCTCTTTTGCATCTAATTTCCTTTTTGTCGTGGCTTTCTGGATTGTAGGAAAAAAACTTGTAATTGTTTGGATTTTTGGGCTTTTGATGAATGGGATCAAGATGTCTGTGGTTCTGACTGTTGGAGTAACTGGGGACATTGTTAACTGAGATGGAATACCTAAAAAAGAGACACCAGAATAGGTATTGTCCATAGATAATGTAGGACCCTCGATATTGGTATTGTTAATGGTGTTGTAATGGTCATAAATACTAGTACCTGTTTGTGATTTGTGGGTTGACAATTTTGGATGAATAGAAGGTGTAGTGGGTAAGTTAGGGGATACTAAGGAATATTGCGTACTATGTGGGGATAGCTGCAGTAGAGTGGGAGATATGATATCAGGGTTTATCATCTTTATGGAGTCATTAAATAGAGGTGATAGAGGGAGGGGGAATTGTTTGATCAATCTGAGTGAGATTGGTATCTAAATCAGATTTGAAGGCATTAATAGGGATTCTACCTAAAGGTTTATTTGCAGTAGGCTTTGCTGAACTGTTGTTTTAGACACACGTCTGGTAGCCCCCTGGTTGATTTTCACGGTGAGATGTGCCTTCGTAGCCGACGTTCACCTCTCACATAAGTGGCTCGTGGTGCTCCACCGTTTCCACATCGGTTATTCCCAATGGTGCCATTTGTCCACTCATCATACACTTTCACCACAGCAGCACGCACACAGTTCACAAACTGCACTGTGTGAGAAATACCGCCACCCTGGGTCCAAAAGCCTATAATCATTCCTTTATGCAACTCTGATAAATCGCCCCTTTTACCCATGGCAACAATGAGTGATTTGTGTTTAGACAGCCTATTGCACGCCTTATATACCCACCAAGCCAGCCCACAACACATCACTTCATTCATGGGCCACACACTGCCGATGTCAAACGTAGGAGGTGGTCAGAATTATGTGACTCGACTGTGTATTTTTAAAGACCAACACAAACCAGACAATTCAGCCGCCAAGCTCTTTTCAAAATCTGAAAATTTGGGTGTGACTGAGTTTAACCCTAATATCCTACATCACCCTTATTACACCAACAGAGGTCATAAAGCGGAGATATGAGGAGCTGTTTGATATGGTTATTATCATTCTCACCGAGAAGTGGATCATTTTGGCTTGACGCTGGCTATTTTAGCGTCAGATTCCCAGGTTGTGGTTTCCAGAGTAGTTACATATTGGTGGTGGGTTCGTGGTAGGTATGTAGAAGGAATGCATTGAGCTGTGTTAGCAGTCATTTTCTCTGACAATTGACATGTCAACTCTAAAAGCATCAGTGCTGCTATTTTTTTGACTCCCGTATTCTATCTGTATTACAGGAAGGAACCAGGGTTTTCCAATCTTGGACATTCATGGCATATCCACAGAATATTGTACTGTATAAATGTTCAATAAATGTGGGTCCCACCTCCGGTACCCTGCACCTATCTCTAGAAAACTGAACCCCTGACCCTTGTCTGGCAAGCTTGTCAGTCTGGCGAGCACTCTGATCTACGCTGGTTCTGCAGTCCCATAAATAGTATAGTTCACTGTACTACAGTGTTTCTAGTGCTCCCATGGACTTCCACAGGAATTCCGGAAACAGTGTAGCTTAGCAAGCTCGACTTTTTTATACAAACCGACCACCTCATTAGTCATTGGCCTGAGAGCAGCGGGAGGAGTAGGAATAGTTAGGAAGGCAGTCAGGGGGGCCCCTTTCTAGAGATAGTTACGGGTGGGTCTCAGAGATGGGACCCATATCTATCAGACATTTATGGCATATCATGTGGATATAATGTGTAGAAAATATATACGGCATTCCGATTGACGCAGCCTAGTTTGGGCCTTAAGGCTCAGAGCTCATTTTTCAAATCTGACGTGTCACTTTATGTGATAATAACTCTGGAATGCTTATACCTATCCAAGCGATTCTGAGATTGTTTTCACGTGACACATTGGACTTAGTTAGTGTTAGTGGTAAAATTCAGTGTTTGTTTGTGAAAAATAGCAAAATTTTGAGAAATGTTGAACAATTTGCATTTTTCTGAATTTAAATGTATCTGCTTGTAAGACAGATAGTAATACCACACAAAATAGTTACTAGTTAACTTTCCCATATGTCTATTTTATGTTTGCATTGTTTTTTGAACATTTTTTTATTTTTCTAGGACGTTACAAGGCCTAGAACTTTAGCAGCAATTTCTCATATTTTGAATACAATTTCAAAAGCCTTTCTTTTTTTAGGTACCAGTTCAGTTCTGAAGTGGCTTTGTGTGCCTTATATATTAGAAACCCCCATAAAACACCCCATTTTAAAAACTAGACCCCTCAAAGTATTTTTTTTGTCAGAAAATCCTGTTTATTCAATTTGTTCTGTAAAACAGAAGGATTTACCTGAGAAATGCAACACAATATTTATTGCCCAGATTCTGCAGCTTTTAGAAATCCCCCACAAGTGGCCCTAGTGTGCTAATGGACTGAAACACCGACCTCAGATGCAAAAGAGCACCTAGTGGATTTTGGAGCCTCCTTTTTATTAGAATATATTTTAGGCACCATGTCAGACTTTAAGACGTTTTGTGGTGCCAAAACAGTGGAAACCCCCCAAAAGTGACCCCATTTGGCAAACTACACCCCTCAAGGAATTTATCGAGGTGTATAGTGAGTATTTAGAACTCACAGTTTTTTTTGCTGCATTCTGTGGAATTAGGCTGTGCAATTGAAAATCACATATTGTTCCGATAAAGGGTACACATTTTTAATTTTTACTAGGAGTAAAGGAGAAAAAGCACCCCAACATTTGAGAAGCAATTTCTCCCGATTACGGCAATACCCCATATGTGGTCATAAATTGCTGGTTGGATGTAGATTTTGCTGGATTGGTTCCTGGGCGCAATGTCACATTTGCAGAGCTTCTGAGGTACCAGTACCAGAGAAATCCCTATTTTTTTATCTGATGCAGCACTCAAAATGGTCAGGAACAAACCAAGCGCAAGGGTCATAGATGCAGGTGTGCCATGTAATAGCCCTTTATGGGGACGTTTATATATGAATGAGCATGGTGCCACATACACCGGGAAGGCTACAGCTTTAAGTTGAGGATGCTCCAAGTCCTTAATGTGCCTCATATTACTATTAGAAATGATCCTGCAGACAGTTAATATTACCATATGGTGTTGGTTGGGTAAATATTACATCAGGCTTGGTAAACAGCAATGCATTTGGCATTATACTGTATATCTCAATGCCTACAGGATTGTGTTAGTCAAATATGTTGTAATAACTGGCCCATGCCATAATTATAGGTTGTCACAAAGTCTCTCAGTGTATATAAGTAAAGGAATCAATTATACAGTATTATTGGAGGAGATATACGTCAATACCTTATAACTAATCCCTTTCTTCATCATGAGACTCTTCATCACTCTTCTTGGTACCATCTGTATCCTACCATTAGCTGGTGAGTTAATTACTTGGATTTTTTAATACAAAAAAAGGTCATGTATAAGATTGTTACGATTGCTCAGTGGTTAACTTGAAGAAGCCCAATGTCTATTGCCTTATGAGAGACATATCCCATTTATGAATATTGTTTTCCACATTAGAACCCTCCCTAGCTCTGCTATATCTTATTCATGGTGTACGGCCCAAAATTTCCCCCATTTTCATTAAGAGAATGTATTATATTAGAATTCTAGGATTTTATCTCTTTTTTAATGTACCCTGAAATTGTATTTGCTTTTTCAGCTGCTGATTGGCATTGAGTGCTGCTGCTTATCATATTCAGTCCTTTCTCTGCTGTGTTCCCAGCTGTTAAAAAAAGGTTAAAAATGTATAATGACGACTTTTGATTTAATTTCCATGTTCAGAACATTTTTCTTCTATGTGACCTTCTCTCCTCCCAGCATTTGCGTTAGAATGTATACAGTGTATTGGGAAAAACAGTGATTCTTGTGACGGACCTTCTGTTGTTTGTAAAAAAGCTAAAGAATGCATGGTGCTATCTGAGTTTTTACACTTTGGTAAGTGGTAAATTGTCTCATCTATTTATATATTTTCTGTTCTAGGAGTGGCCCCTGATGCAAGATTATTTACTGATGATTATCAATTTTTATTTAAAAAAATGTTTTATGTTCTTCTATATGGAATGACTCTCTCTCCTACCTGGAGGAAACCCATAGCAGTGATTATACTAAGCAGACTAAGTAATGAATAGAATGCCAGAATTATTGTGACACTGACACAAATGTAGAGCAAATGTAGTGCATTAAAGGAGAGCGCTTGGGAAAAATGTAACTCTTTAAATTAGGAGACATTTATATGTTATTCAGGGTCTATGGAAAGCTGGGTGACAACCTCTGCGCCCAAAGTGATGGTTGCCACTAGTGGTTGTCACCCGGCATGTGATTCCCATTTAGGAATGTTCACAATTTCATTACTCTATGTAGACAGTAATTTTACACTCATGTAATACTATGTCATCTATCTGTGTGTGAATATTTCAAGGTGCCTAAAAACACTTCGGATTTCTTGGTGGTGATGACCCACCCAGGAACCTGTACAAGAAATAACTCTGCCCACACACGGGAGTATAGAGTTCTTGTCTGTAAAGTTTCCTGGGTGGGTCATGACAACCACTGCCCGGGATCTCAGAGTACAGACTGGCTGCAGTAGTGGTTCCCAAAAAAGACCATTGTACTGGATTTTCAGCTGGTGTTTCACTTTAACTACAGTATTTTTTTTGTCTATAGACCAAGTTACATTTCACATTGTTCAAAAGGACTGCAACGAGATGTACCCTTGTGGGAAAACACTGTATGTATCAAATCAGTATGAGCTAACCCTGAGAGTGCACATAAACTGCTGTGAAGGGGACAACTGCAACACATTTAACTATAACAGTAAGTGAACGATCTGACATCATATTAGGGACTGACAGTATTATGGCATTGTATTATCGACAATTTCGTAATATTTTTTTTACCCTCATCTCAAACTATATAGGCAGGAACGATTTGGATTACCATCAAAAAGAATTTAAACAAATTTTGGTTTTCTCGAAGCGCTAACCCTTGTCTATGGGCTGTGTCTGGCACTGCAGCTTAGGTTCAAACTTAAATGGGGCTGAACTTCAATACCATTATTGGTTGTCACCAGGCATGTGATACATTTAGGTATCTCATGGACAAAAGTGGCACTGTTTCTGAAAAAAAAAAAAGATACTTTTATGTAACCTTGTACAAGACATTTTAGAGTTTTCTTCTTTTCCATTTAGCCTTTCTTTACACATAGAATTATTTAAAAATATTACAGCAAGTTTTATGGCATTTTTAGTGGCATTTTTTATTTAATGTAATTTTTTAAATGCTTTTTTCTTGCATTTTTATAGTCTTAGGGTATGTTCACACGGGCTATTTTCGGACGTTTTTCGGCCTGAAAAATGGCTGAAATACCGGAAGCAGAATGCCTACAAAAATCCACCCATTGATTTCAATGGGAAATACGACTTTCTGTTCCGACGGGGCGTTTTTTGCGCTGCCGTTTTTCAAGTCAACCGCATAAAAAAAGACAGCAAAAAAGTAGTGCATGTCACTTCTTGAGTCGTTTTTGGAGCCGTTTTTCATTGACTCTATAGAAAAACAGCTCCAAAAACGGCCGTAAAAAACGCTGCGAAAAACGCAAGTTGCTAAAAAAAACGGCTGAACATCAGGAGCTGTTTTGCCTTGAAAACAGCTCCGTATTTTCTGACGTTTTTGGCTAAGCATTTGAACATACCCTTATAGAGAACCTATTGAAAAAAACGTCATAAAAAATGTATTGACCACATAAAATGCTAAATGAAAAAAACGCAGTGTATGTGTGTGTTTCTTATTTTGCTATCGACTTTATTGTAAGATCTGACGACACAAAAAACAATATTTATTTTTTTCAAAAAAACAACTAAATACACCTACAAATATAACTGCCGCAAAATGCTGTGTGTGAAACCAGCAAAAATAATAGAATTACACGGAGCACTTTTTGTTGAGACTACAATTTAGTTCCATTTATCTGAATGGAATTTGGCAAAAATGATTGTACAAACTAATTGTCAGTTGCAGAAATTTTTGTAACAAAGTCTGCCGAGACTGAATCTGTCCTTAATCGGACAAGTCAGATCTATGGAGGTCTGGCAGCTGACTACCTCACCGATCCCGTCCTCTATTTTTCAATGAGGAGGCGGCCGTCTAGTGTAACACATCATAAAAACGTTGATGGATATTATTTTCTACAATGTGATGATTTTGGTGAAGATGTTATCAGTACAATTCCTGGTTTCAGCGCCTCCTGCGAATGTTGAACTTAAAGGGAAGTATTGTCCGTCCTGTGGTGGATACGGCCTGAGGGAGTGTAAAAACAAACAGAGGATCCAGTGTGAAGAGGAAAAAGATCAATGCTATGAATATTTTGGGAAAGTAATAGACCCAGGTAATGGCGCTGCGTACTTATAATTCAGCTGTAAAGTGTGGATGTGATGTCTAGTGATGAGCCAGGGGGCCGGCCATATAAAAAAATAATAATAATAATATTGATAACAATAATAATAATAATAATAATAATAATAATAATAAATAACAGTAACTTTACAGTACATTTTTTTGTCTTCCTTATTTTTTTTAATTATTTTTTTATAAATTTGTTGGCTTTTCTGTATATATGAAGAATGTTGTTATTTTAGCTATAATATTCTTTTGTTTGCTGGATACATTAATTTAAAGACTTAACACAACTATTATTTCAGAGTGATCCCCATCAGACAGGTTTTAAAAGTAAGGTGGTGATCTGACCTCTGGGACCTCCACCGCAGTCGAGAATGAGGGGTCCCATATACCCATTCTTGGCCGGAAATTAACGGGAGCATCAGAAACAACCTAATGCGTTCAATTTGCTATTTCTGTCTCTCCTGTTTAGTGTTCAGTTGGAAACAGCTGAATAAATAGGATGAACATAGATGAATTTGTTCATTTGTTACTCTCTGATTCATGAATAAAATGACAGAATTGCAGTGAAGACTGACTCCTACAAAGGAAGGTCAACTGGATAGCAGGAAGAGTAATGTAACTCTATACAGCAGATCTATATGCCATTTAGTAGGGGTATAGCTGTATTGGGTGCAGAGGTAGCAGTGACACTCGGGTACTAGTACCTGAGGGAGTCTAAATGTCCTTCTGCCCAATAGGAAAACACTGGTATTATAAATATCACATGGTAGGTGGAGGCTGAGGGCACAAAAGCTTCAAGATATACCATTCAGGTTCTGCAAACAGATGAGTAAGAATGTTTGTGAATGTTTGCTAATAGTAATCGTGACCCAGTCTACATTACCTGATTCTAAAATAGTCTGAACATAAAAAAGAGGAAAATTCAATGACTTATATTTTTATCTTTGTTTATTAATTTGTTAACTTGTCTTCACAGCTGGCAACGTACTGGAACTGAATACCAAAGGTTGTATTTCTCTAGAGGGCTGTGTGCTTGGATTTAAATATATGGTTGGGGTGACAGAACTTGCGTCTCCTTTGTTCAATTGCATTGAACCAGTCGAAAACTTCTAAAACAGTTATAAAATAAATCTTAAATTTGATATCATATGTCAGTCTTTGTGTTATGCTTCTTAAAGCTCTTCATTAACTTTGTCAGTCCTTTAAAAATCCGTCTAGTGTAAAACTACAAATAAAGAACAGAGAGGAGTGGGAGGAGGGGGATGCAGCTGCAGTTTTCCTCTTGTTCTCTCCCTCAGTGTGTGTGGGGGACTGTGGAATAGGGAGGAGATCGGAAGTGGGTAGATATCTGATTAGATTAGAGCCAAGAGCACATCTGAAAGAGCCCGCCCACTCAGCAGGAATGGAGAGAGAAAATGTAAAGCTACAAAAACCAGCTGAGGGAAATAGAAGATCCAAAATCCGCGGTTGCACACAACATTTCTGGCTGCACTACATACATTCACATTCCTCCACTGAGTTTGTCAGGTTTAGCAGAACTAAGCTTGTTGTGGTATCACAATGTCTCATCTGTGGTTTTACAAATGACTGCAGGTAAATCTACTTAGGCCCTATTCTCGGCCGTGTGATGGCCATGTTTCTAACGGCCTTCACACGGCTGCAGTAAAAACAATTCACCCCAAATGGTGCTAATTACAAGGTCGATTTTTTGATGGCCCGTTTTACTGGGACATCAAAAAATGGAACATGCCCTATTTTGGGCCATTCTGATGACCACACGGCTCCCATAGAACTCTATGGTGCAGTGTAAAACACGGCCGCCACTTGGATATGATCTGAGTGACGGCCGTGTTTAGTGCCGCTCACTCGCTCTCTCTCTCCCCCTCTTTACAGAACGAAGTGCATGTGAGGAGGATAAGATTTTTTTGCTGTAGGTAGTGCCACACAGCCCCCTTGTAGGTAGTGCCACACAGCCCCCTTGAAGATAGCCCCCCTGTAGTAAGTGCTACTGTAGCTTCCTGTAGGTGTGGAATCCCTCTGCCCGGGGATTCCGCACCTAGAAAGAGCCCCTAACATCACTGTCCCTGGCCAGTCCAATTGTCTTGTGTTGTGGTCTGGTGACATGGAGACTACGTACTGACACTGGATGGTGATAGGACCCTGATTGCAGCACCAGCACCTAGAAAGAAGAGAACAAAAGAATAGCAAGTAAATCGCCCACCATATTCCCCCGTGCCTCATGTACCAATGAGTGTCTCCATCTTGTAGTGCTCATTGGAAAATTGTGTCCCCCTCACAGTGTGGCAAGGTAGCGCTCAGGATAGGCATCAACCTTCGCTTACACCTCGTCCCAGCGCTGAAATGCAACTCCAATACCAATCAGCAATCTCCCTCACGGGGAGGCTCCCTGACAACTCAACCTTACTATATCAATGCTGCTTGTGGGGAGGCTTCCTGACATCTCCACCCACTGTCACTAATCTTGTTGCATGTTCGGTAGCCACCTGGCATCTCCACCGGCCATTAGTGCTACACCTTCAGATTGGAGGAAACTGTCTTTTTTTAACACTTAACCCGTTCGTGAACACCCATTAGTGTTTTTACGGCGACCACTAATGGGCTTTATTCCGATGCAATAGCCTTTTTACGGCGCTGCATCAGAAATAAATAAATAGAGCAGGGAGCCATTAAAAAAGAGGTAGCTGAGAACAGGGAGCAGCCCTACTCTAACGGGCGAGATCGATATCAGTATCAATCTTGCTAGTTTTACTACTCAGATGCGGAGCTTGCTATTGGGCGCTATTAGCTATCTAAATGGTTTTGGAGAGAAGATGGAAACTAGAGGCATGGCCTAGCAGATGCCTGTCCGGTTTACATGGACAGGCTGTAATACACTGCAATACAGAAGTATTAAAGTGTATTATAAAAGCGCTCAGATGATCGCATAGTGAAGTCTAGTAAAAATGTAAATAAAAGTTTAATAAAGTTAATCAAAAAAAAGCTTTTATTAAAAAAAACTAAAAAAGTTACACATATTTGGCATCGCCGCATCAGTAACGACCCCAATCAGAAAGTTATTACATTATTTAATCTGCATGGTTAACGTCGTAAAAAATTAAATAAAGAGAAAGGCAAAAATTTCTGTTTCCTTTGAATCTTGCCTTAAAAAAAATGTGATAAAAAGTGAAAAAAAAGTCTCATCTGCTCCAAAATGGTACCAATAAAAGCTACAAGTCGTCCCGCAAAGAAAAAGCCCTCATACAGCTGCATCGGCAGAAAAATCAAAAAGTTATGGCTCTGGAAATATGGAGAGACAAAAACAAATAATTTTGAAAACAAAGGTATTTTTACTGTGTAAAAATAGTAAAACATACAAAGTCTATATAAATTTGGTATCGTTGTAATCGTAACAACCCGCTGAATAAAGCTATTGTGTTATTTATTCCACAAGGTAAACGGCGTAAATTTAGAACGTGAAAACGTGTTCCAAAATTTTCTATCCCCCCAAAAAAAAAGTTTATAAAAGTTAATCAATAAATTCTATGTGCCCCAAAATAGTGCTATTAAAAATTACAACTTGTCGCACAATAAACAAGACCTAATACAGCTATGTTAACGCAAAAATAAAAAAAGTTATAGCTCTTTGAATGAGACGATGGAAAAACGTAAAAAATAGCTTGGTCAGTAAGGCCTAAAATAGGCTGGTTACTAAGGGGTTAAGCACCACTAAGTGTGACATATGGAGTGTTCCTACGCTAATTAGATCCTTACCCAGTTGCTGGCACGAAAAAAATTTGACGCACGGACTGTTCTTCCTGGCACCTGTACAAGAATAGAGCGTTACAAGTGATCCATCATTGCCTGTAAGTAAGAACACAATACAAAGTTGAAAACCATTTACAAGTACACATATAACTAATATATCAGAGTCCTACTCCAGGAATTAGACCTGTGGAGGAAAACAAGCTAAACAAAAAAAATGCAATGCACTCAGTAAAGGGAAGTGTTTTATATATTTATATCTATGTACAACAGCTCTATGGGGTTGAGATCTGGTGACTGCGCTGGCCACTCCATTACAAATAGAATACCAGCTGCCTGCTTCTTCCCTAAATAGTTCTTGTATTATTTGGAGGTGTGCTTTGGGTCATTGTCCTGTTGTAGGATGAAATTGGCTCCAATCAAGCGCTGTCCACAGGGTATGGCATGGTTTTGCAAAATGGAGTGATAGCCTTCCTTATTCAAAATCCCTTTTACCTTGTACAAATCTCCCACTTTACCAGCACGAAAGCAACCCCAGACCATCACATTACCTCCACCATGCTTGACAGATGGCGTCAGGCACTCTTCCAGCATCTTTTCAGTTGTTCTGTGTCTCACAAATGTTCTTCTGTGTGATCCAAACACCTCAAACTTCGATTCGTCTGTCTATAACACTTTTTTCCAATCTTCCTCTGTCCAATGTCTGTGTGCTTTTGCCCATATTAATCTTTTCCTTTTATTAGCCAGTCTCAGATATGGCTTTTTCTTTGCCACTCTGCCCTGAAGGCCAGCATCCCGGAGTCGCCTCTTCACTGTAGACTTTGACACTGGCGTTTTGCGGGTACTATTTAATGAAGCTGCCAGTTGAGGACCTGTGAGGCGTCTATTTCTCAAACTAGAGACGCTAATGTACTTATCTTGTTGCTCAGTTGTGCAGCGGGACCTCCGACTTCTCTTTCTACTCTGGTTAGAGCCTGTTTGTGCTGTCCTCTGAAGGGAGTAGTACACACTGTTGTAGGAAATCTTCAGTTTCTTGGCAATTTCTCTCATGGAATAGCCTTCATTTCTAAGAACAAGAATAGACTGTCGAGTTTCACATGAAAGCTCTCTTTTGCCATTTTGAGAGTTTAATCGAACCCACAAATGTAATGCTCCAGATTCTCAACTAGCTCAAAGGAAGGTCTGTTTTATAGCTCCTCTAAACAGAAAACCTGTTTACAGCGCTGCTAACATAATTGCACAAGGGTTTTCAAGTGTTTTATAATCATCCATTAGCCTTCTAACACAGTTAGCAAACACAATGTACCATTAGAATACTGGAGTGATGGTTGCTGGAAATGGGCCTCTATACACCTACGTAGATATTGCATTAAAAACCAGACGTCTGCAGCTAGAATAGTCATTTAGCACATTAACAATGTATAGAGTGTATTTCTGATTAATTTAAAGGGAAAGTGTCGCTAGAAAAACATTTTTTTTTTTTTTAGTTAAACAATTAGTGTATAGGTGATTAAAAATTGTTCTAATTTTTTAAATTTTTTTCACGAGTCAGGAAATATTATAAATTAGATTCTAATTTATAATATTTCCCAGCGCTGGTCACTAAATGGAGCAATTCCCAAAATTGCAGCATTGCATGTGGTAAAGCAACTACATTGCTTTATGCTGCAAAATTTGAGAAAACTCACTCGCTCTAGTGAGCTCTCAGAATCCCCCCTCCTTTATCCTGGCTAGTGCCGGGAGAAACGAGGGGACTGAACGGTCAAACCTCCTACACTATGTGTCACCATTTTTTGAGCTAACACACAGTGTAGTAGGTTAACATACAGTAGTAAACACACACTAAAACACGAACATACATAGAAATAACTTACCTGCTCCTGCCGCCGCCGCTCCCTCCGGTCCGTCCTCTCCGGTCCGTCCTCTCCGTCTGCTACCGCCGCTCCAAGTGCACAAGTCCGGAAGCCGCGACCGGAAGTAGTAATCTTACTGTCCGGCCGCGACTTCCGGTCCACAGGAAAATGGCGCCGAACGTCGCACAGTTCAACTTGGACTGTGTGGGAGCGGCGCATGCACCGTTCACACACAGACGGCGTACAGCATAGTGGATGGAACGGGCCCCGTTCGCATTCACTATGGGACTGTATGTGCCGTATTCCATGTCTGTATGTGTCGTTAATCGACACATACAGAAATGGAAAAAAAAATGGCAGCCCCCATAGGGAAGAAAAAGTGTAAAAATAAAAAAAGTAACACACAAACACACAAATAAATAAAAAAATGTTTAATAACACACTAAAGTCAAATTGATCTAAAAATTTTTTTTTCCGTGACACTGGTCCTTTAATGTTATCTTCATTGAAAAAAACTGTGCTTTTCTTGCAAAAATAAGGAAATTTCTAAGTGACCCTAAACTTTTGAACGGTAGTGTATATTTATATATATTTGTCCCTCCAGAAAGGTGTATATTCATCTCCCTACCAGGTAATCAGACACCCTGGGGGATGGAAACCATAAACAGTGAACTAATCCAGGAAGCAGGAAGTTCCAACTGCCCTTCCATCCCCCTACTAGATAATGGTATTCCATGAGGTAGCCATGAGGCCCAGCCCCCTTTCACATGCATGAGCTGTGATGTCACCCAGATGTGCACGGACAAGGTATAAAAGGGTCAACGGCCTCACGCTCTCTATCTTATTTTCCTGATCCCAACGGACTCCACTTCCCTCCTGGTCTGCTCTCTTTTTCTGCCTCCCTGATGACACCAACTCATTAACTTGGACTACATGCTAAATATCTTCTCCCCTATACAACCTAAGTAACCCTTTCTCTCCAGCTCCTCACATGCACATTCCCTGTTCCCTGAGTTCCCTAAGTCACCCTTGCAGTCCTGAGTTCCCCTACTACCCCTTGCGGCCTTGAGTAACTTGCTAGCCCTGCTTTACGTGCATATCCCCTGGTACCTGTTTAACCCTTTTCCACCATTTACCTACTACACAGCAACCCATTCCCCTTGTTAACCCATTGCTGCTGTCTACCCCTTGCAGTCTGAAAATCCTTTCTCCTCTGTCCCTGTAACGTGATTAACCCTTTTTGTATAGGGAAAGTTATATTAGGAGGGAGTGGGACAGAAATAGTGAGCGTGTATTGTATTGCAACGTAACTGTATTCATATGTATGTTTAGGTAAGTAGGTGGCGGTATAATTAGGATTGTGATACCGTGTTTATACTGTACTACGTATAGTGTGAGTATACACAGTATATATTAATTGTTATATGTATTGGGGTATACTGCTACTATACGGTGATCGGTTACTGTGTTCTGTGTTTGGTGTATTTTATATGTAAGTGTGATTATTGTTAGTAATAAATATTACCCTTTATTTACTATACAATTGTATTTATTGTACGGTCTTATTCCGTTGAGTAAAAGCAAAGCAAGTAGACGTTAGTATAAGGAAAAGGTAGGGGAACTAGGCATAACCCTAGTGACCCTGATTATAAAGGAGGTAGTAATAGTGGGTGACAAGTAGGTGAAACACGCTATTATACCATATCAGCATTGTGAGAAACTAGACATGGACCGCACAATCCACAATATATACGTTGATCTGAGCCGCTAGGCATAATTTAGAAACATGAACATGAGGTTCTTTGTAAACATTTTGATCAAACTGTATAAGCCCACTTGCCACTTCATGGCGACCTCTTTAAAGTTGGTCCCTACTCTATCGGCTGCAGCACTGCATGGCGGCCCCCGCCAACGCAGCACCGTTCCCGCAGAGGGAGCAACCCAGTGGTCAAATAGCACCCATGCTAACAGACCGTGCCAAGTCTCCTTGGCTCTGGGCCACGTCCCCCCACAAGTGCAGCACTACAGCAACAGACACCACCATACATCACCACAACATGTGAACAGATGGAATTAGCTCACCTTGCCATGCGCCCCCAGTGGCCAACTGAGAGCACAAGCAAGAGCAGGAACACTTATGAGGTCATTCCTGAATTAAAATCAGCTGGGTATTTTTTCAAATGCGTGGAGTGCTGGTACCAAGTAAAACAAAAGAAATGAGGAGGATAGACTATACAATATCAGCATTGTGAGAAACTAGACATGGACCGCACAATCCACAATATATACGTTGATCTGAGCCGCTAGGCTTAATTTAGAAACATGAACATCTTTGTAAACATTTTGATCAAACTGTATAAGCCCACTTGCCACTTCACGGCGACCTCTTTAAAGTGGGTCCCTACTCTATCGGCTGCAGCACCGCATGGCGGCCCCCGCCACCGCAGCACCGCTCCCACAGAGGGAGCAACCCAGTGGTCCAAAAGCACCCATGCTAACAGACCGTGCCAAGCCTCCTTGGCTCTGGGCCACGTCCCCCCACAAGTGCAGCACTACAGCAACAGACACCACCATACAGCACCACATACAGCACCACAAATAAATATTACCCTTTATTTACTATACAATTGTATTTATTGTACGGTCTTATTCCGTTGAGTAAAAGCAAAGCAAGTATACGTTAGTATAAGGAAAAGGTAGGGGAACTAGGCATAACCCTAGTGACCCTGATTATAAAGGAGGTAGTAATAGTGGGTGACAAGTAGGTGAAACACGCTATTATACCATCCCTTTTACACATGTGTGTGTGTGTGTAGTGAGCATATATATATTATATAGATATATATATATATATCCCTTTTTTACACTTAAAGTGGCAGTGCCATCTACACTGAGGAGGGGCTGCTCCACACTACTTCTAAATAAATCAGCACAGAATGTTGGACCTAAAAATAACACAGTATTAGCCATTCACATAATAAGTACTGTCCTAGGGCAGATGGTGCTTGTAAGCTCCATTGCAGTGATAACATCAATGAAGATGTTATCACTATAATTCCTGGTTTCAGTTCCTCCTGAGAACGTTGAGCTTAAAGGGAAGTATTGTCCGTCCTGTGCTGGATACGGCTTGAGGAAATGTAAAAACGCCCAAATGATCAGGTGTGAATAGGAAAAAGATAAATGCTATGAATACAGATGTATCCAAATTAATCTAAAAAGTAATTGATATGTCAAGTTAAAGTTTCTTACCACTGTGTATTTAATGCGTTGAGTCAAGATAAAGATGGCTACATCTGTATATAGGGATTGAAAAAATAGCAGGTAACGGTACTGCGTACTGCTAATTTAGCAGAAAGTGTGGATGTAATGTCTAGTGATGAGCCAGCGGACCGGCCATAAGAAAGATAACTAAATAATAAATTATAAAAATCATTAATAATAATAGATAAATAACACTGACTTTAAGGTAAAGTTTTTTTTTTTTACTTATTTGTATTATTATTTATGTATTAATTAATGGCTTTTCTGTATAAATAAACTCTGTAATAAATCTAGTTATAATATTCTTTTGGTTGTTGGATACATTTAAAGGCAACAAGATAAAGAATACACAAGAAATTATGATTTATCTCATCCCAAAAATAAACTAAGTACCACAAATAACAGGAGATGCTCGGCCGACCAGGAACTTTATATCTGCTATTTGTGTGGTCTTATTTCTGCACACCTCAGTCCTTGTCCCATTGGGGCTCACAATCTAATTTCCCCATCTCTCTTCCCTACACATATGTTGGAGAAAACAGGCGTATGCTATAGCAAACCACAATAACAGGAGAAGAACATAGAAACTCCATGGTCTCATTTCAGCTCTCGAGAGGTTGGGACTAAAAAATATTGTTAACATTAAATATATAACGTTTTTAGTATTATGGAAAAAAAACTCATCCTATTTTTACTAATAATGTAAACACTTAACATAATTACCAATAAAATGTACGTATTTTATTAATTAGTCCAATTACAATATATATATTATACAAACATACAAATAAATAAATAAATAAAATCTGATATGTAATCTTCACAATAAAATAGAGAAAGGAAAAAGTGCGGTGGGTATAACAACTATATAGACGGTGTCAAGGTCCTATATGGAAATCAGTACACAGTGGAATACAGTATTGAGTCAGGTATTTGAGACATATAGTCAAACTAGACAAAGAGCCAGCACATTACAACATGATATGACATGAATCAAAATAACAGTGTAAGTTATTTGATGTACTAGGCCATAAAGATGAATATCTTAAATATAACACTCAAAACAAGGTAGGTTTAGAGAAACCTGGTGTATATATTACCTGCAAATGCAGCTGAGCCGAGACAAAAAAGAAGAAACCCAGACAGGACAGGTCACACACTACCGCCGCGCTCCCGACGCGCGTTTCGCCGTAGCTTCGTCGGGAGCACGACGGTGGTGTGTTACCGGTCCTGTCTGGGTTTCTTCTTTTTAAAATGGGCCGAATTTTTTTTCTACGCAAATTGGGAGTTTGGTGCGTTTTTGCAATTTTCTACTCCAGATAACTAGCACAGAAGGCTTGATAAATACCCTCCAATGTGTTTACAGGGGAGCGATGTATGAAAAGCTTAAGGGCTATGTATTTTTTATTTATTTTTTAATTAAAAGGTGTATCGTATTTTGTGTAACATTGTAAAGCTTTTTGTAAAGTTTGTAAGCTTCATTGCACGAGAGCATCATGAAATAACTATTTACACTATCTGTATATCCGTATCTGCCAGTTGGTGGATCCTCTTGGCTGCTTCCATGATGAAGAGGCTGATGAGTCCTTGTTTTTCCACAAGAGATAGTTAAAGGTGTGGACTTTATTGCAAGGAATAAGCAACCAGAAGTCTAATTTGCAGCAGGTGGGTACTGCAATGCAAGCGACTTGCAGGTCTTTTACCCTCTAATAGAAAACCTACCAGAAGTCAAAGTTGCAGGAGGGTAGCCTTGACTAAGATGGTAGAAACAGTAAAAGTGCAATCAGTTCAATCAGAAGTCAGGGGTCACAAATTAAGTCAACAGGAAACGGTTGTGGTCTTTGACAGAGAGATTGGGTCAGGAACAGACTAAGGACAAGGTTCATAGTTGTTGGTGAGTACCATGCACTGGCCCTTTATGAGGAACTGTATGCATGAGAGATCATGTTGCCACATAGGAACACAGGGAAGAAAACAGCTTTAAATTGAGGAAGCTCCAAGTTTCTAATTTGACTCTTTTAGTTAGTATCTGGATTGGTGTTGGCTGGGTAAATATTATATCAGGCTGGGTAAACAGATGTGCATTTGGCATTATACTGAGTATCTGAATGCCTATAGGATTGTGTTCGAACAAATCTGTTAGAACGACTGGCCCATGCCATAATTATAGGTTATCACAAAGCCTCTCAGTGTATATAAATAAGGGGTTCAATTACACAGTAATAGTAGAGGAGATATATACGTCAATACCGTATAACTAATCCCTCCCTTAATCATGCGACTCCTCATCACTCTTCTTGGTACCATCTGTATCCTAACATTATCTGGTAAGTTAACTACTTTTAGGGCATGTACAAGGATGTTCTTTCTTTAATTTTTATTTTTAATTTGCAATTTTTTTCCTTTCCCCCCGTGGTCTGGTGGGGTGTGTGGGAAACGGGGTGATAAACAACTGTATAATGGAATGGTTTATATAATAACAATTGTTGGATGTTGTTTTGTCACGATCACTCAGTGGTTAACTTGAAGAAGCCCAATTTTTATAACCTTATGAGAGACATATCCCCTTTATGAATATTAGTTTCCACCTTAGAACCGTCCCTCGCTTTACTATATCTTATTCACGGTGTACAGCCCAAAATTGTACCCATATTCAAGATAAGAAAATATTATATATGAATTCCGGGTTTTAATATGTCTTTATATTTACCCTAAAATTGTACTTGCTTTTTCCAGCTGCTGATTGGCATTGAGTACTGACACTTAGCAAATCCAATCCTTTCTCTGCTGTGTTTCCAGCTGTTAAAAATATTTAAAAACGTGTAATGACTATTTCTGATTTATTTTCTATATTCTATGTGACCTTCTCTCTTTACAGCATTTGCCTTGGAATGTATACAGTGTATTGGGAAAAACAGTGATTCTTGTGACAGACCTTCTGTTGTTTGTAAAAAAGCTAAAAAATGCATGGTGATATCTGAATTTTTTCACTTTGGTAAGTGGTAAATGCTCTCATGTTTGATGTCCTCCTATATGCATTAAATCGCTCTCCTATCTGGAAGAAACCCATAGCAGTGATTATACTAAGCTGACTTAGTAATGTATAGAATGCCAGAATACCTGTGAAGTAAGAAACAACCTATAATGAACAAGAAATAACACCACGTGCGGGAATATAGAGTTCTTGTCTGTACAGGTTTCTGGGTGGGTCTGAAAAAAACTGCCCAGGATTTCAGCGTACAGGCTGGCAACAGACTTGACCTGCAAAAAAACCATGGTACTGGATTTTTAGCCGAGGTTTCACTTTAACTGCAGGAAAACTCTGCGTGTCAAACCAGCCTAAGACCGTTTTCACACAAGCGTGTTCAGTCCGTGATATACAGTCCGCATGTCTGCCACTTTTCCTGGACCGAACACACTGCAGGGAGCCGGGCTCCTAGCATCGTAGTTATCTATGATGCTAGGAGTCCCTGCCTCGCTGCGGAAAAAATGTCCCGTACTGTAATCATGTTTTCAGTACAGGACAATAGTTCCGCGGGTAGGCAGGGACACCTAGCGTCATAGATAACTACGATGCTAGGAGCCCGGCTCCCTGCAGTGTGTTTGGTCCGGGAAATGCGGCCGACATGCTGACTGTATATCACGGACCGAACACACTCGTGTGAATCCGGCTTAAAGAATACAATTACACGCAACAGTTTTTGTTAATAACATTTTTAGACTAAAATTGAGTTCCATTCATCTGAATGGATTTCATCAGAAATTCACGCACCTTCCATAGAAACAACCACATTCTAATGATTAGAACAAATCTTCAGTTGCAGCCATTTTTGCAAAAAAAATTGACAAATGTGATCTATGGAGGTCTGGCAGCTGACTACCCCACCGATCCCATCCCCTATTTTTCAATGAGAAGGCGGCCGTCTAGTGTAACACATCATAAAAATGTTGATGGATATTATTTTCTACAAAGTGATGATTTCAGTGAAGATATTTTCACTACAATTTTTGGTTTCAGTGACTCATGCGAATGTTGAACTTAAAGGGAAGTATTGTCCGTCCTGTGGCGGATACGGCCTGAGGGAATGTAAAAGTAAACGGATGATCCAGTGTGAAGAGGAAGAAAATCAATGCTATGAATATTTTGGGAAAATAATAGACCCAGGTAACGGCGCTGCGTACTTAGAATTCAGCTGTAAAGTGTGGATGTAATGTCTAGTGATGAGCCAGGGGGCCGGCCATATAAAAATAAATAATCAAATATTAATTATAGTAATACACAGTCGAGTCACATTATTATAACCACCTCCTACTTTCAATGTCAGCACCACATAGCCCATGAAGGAAGTGATGTGTTATGGGCTATGCTTGGTGGGTATATAAGGTGTGCGATAGGCTGTCTGAATACATATCACTCGTTGTTGCCATGGGTAAAAGATGTGATTTATCAGAGTGGCAAATATACAACAAAAAATAAAAATAAAAATGAATAATAAGGATAATGATGATACAAATAACAGTGACTTTACAATTAATTTTTTGTCCTGCTGTAATGATGGGGATAGGGAAACAGACAAGTGAGCCCTAATCTACCCGCCACTCAGTCCCTGCCTACTTGCAACGACCCGCCCTAGGCGACAGGGTACAACTGGGCGACTGTCCCTACACTCAATAGGTGCACGACAGACAAACAGACAAGGGTACAAAGAAGCAAGGGAAATGGGGAAGTTGCCCACGGAACACCGTGAGCAACAAGCGAGGTGAACGAGCCGAGTCAAACCAGGAGATGAGCGAGGTACAAAAACGCAGAGCAGAAGAGTGGTCAGAAAAGCCAAGGTCAATCACAATCAGAGGATAAGTAGTTCAAGAAGCTGCAGCAGGGCCAGGAAACCAACAGAGAAGAATCACAAGCAAGGAGGAACAGGAAAGGCAGGTATAAATAGACAGAGGGCGGGAGCTAGCTCCGTCTGACCAGGCTGTGATAGGCTCTCCCACTCCTAAGCCTGCCATCCTGAGTGGTGGAAGATGGAGTCAGTCTCACAGACATAGAAGCAGGTGCAGACCGATTACCTATGGACGTTGACACAGAAGCTGTGCCTGGCAGATCCTTTACACCTGCATATTGTTTTTGTTACATTATTTTTGTATTCATTTTTTGGCTTTTCTGTGTATATATAAACTATGTTGTTGATTTAATTATAATAATATTTTGGTTGCTGAACATATGTAAAGACTTAACACAATTATTATAAGACAGAATTGCAGTGCAGACTGACTCTTACAAAGGCAGGGCAGCTGGGTAGCAGGGAAGAGTAATGTAAAGATGGTACATGGTACTGGACAGCTCATTGATTGGCGATCATTTTCTCCTTTCACAAGGAGCTAGTATGGGGAAGAGCGCTGGTTACTCCGATCGCTCGTTCTCATACATTTTTATCATGTCGTCAGCACGTCTCCCTGTTTACACTTTATACAGCAGATTTATATGCCATTTATCAGGGGCATAGCTATAATCGGTGCAAGGTAGAAGTCACACTTGGGTAATATTACCTGAGGGAGTCCAAAAGTCCTTTTGCCCCACAGGAAAACACCAGTATTATAAATATTACATAGTAGGTGGAGGCCTTATTACTGATTTTGCATCGGGGGCTCAAAAGCTTCAAGATATAGAAGTCAGATTCTGTAAAAAGTTGGGTTAGAGCTCCTGTGAATGTCTGCTCATGGTAATCATGACCCAGTCTACATTACCTGATTCTAAAATAGTCTGAACATAAAATAAATAGTGGAAAACAATGACTTATATTCTTTCATATTTTTTTCTTTGTTTATTAATTTCTTAACTTGTCTTCACAGCTGGCAAATTCCTGGAAGTCAATAGCAAAGGCTGTATTTCTCTAGAGGGCTGTGCGCTAGGATTTAAATCCATGGTTGGGGCGACAGAAATTGGGTCTCCTTTATTCAATTGCATTGAACCGGTCAAAAACATATAAAACTGTAATAAAATAAATGTAAAATATTATATCATATGTCAGTCTTTGTGTCAGCTTCTTAAAAATCTTCATTACCTTCATCAGCCCCTAAAAAATCCATCTAGTGTAAAACTGAAAATAAAAGAGAGTGGAGTGGGAGGAGGGGGATGCAGCTGCAGTTTTCCTCTTGTTCTCTATCTCTCTGTGTGTGGGACTGTGGAAGAGGGAGGAGAGCAGAAGTGGGTAGACATCTGATTGGCTCAGTGCACGTAGCATATCTGTAAGTGCCCGCCCACTCAGGAGGCATGGAGAGAGGAAGTTAAAATTTTAAAAAAACAGCAGAGGGAAAAATAAGATCCAAAATCTGCAGGATACATACAACATTTCTGGCTGCACAACATATTTTCATCTTCCTCCACTGAGTTTGTCAAGTTTAGCAGAACTAAATTTGTCATGGTATCACAATGTGTCATCTACAAAAGACTGCAGGTAAACCTACTTAATTATCTTAACCTGGTACCGCGCATAAATGTAATAGTTAAATGGCAAATTCAACCTTGCTACATCTATACGGACGTAGAAACCCTTATATTGACTGCTGCAGTGTGAAAACCTATCACTTAAGCCATTGAAATCTATTGAAAAAGTCAAAGTTTCTTGCCACTGTTTTTAACTCATTCAAAGTTAAAGATCGCTACCTCAATATACTAATTTTCCTGTTTGTCATTGAGAATTTGTGATCTGAAGATAATAAGTAAGTGACCCCTCTACCACTATTATCACAATTCAATGCCAACTGAATGCACAATGTGAATGTGAAAGCCTTACAATAGAATATGTGCAAGTAGAGGCATCAGGATAAAGATTACACAAGAAATTATTATTTATTGCATTACCAAAATAAACTAAGTACCACAAATAACAGGAGATGCTCGGCTTTATTTTTGCATGCATCAGTCCTTGTTCCATTGGGGTTCACAATCTAATTTCACATATTTCTCACCTATGTTGGAAAAAACAAGTATAAGTTATAGCAAACCACAATAACAGAAGAATATAAGAACCCCATCCAGATGTTCTCCTGGTCAGATGTAAACTTAATATCCTAAGTGACAGCAGTGACTAAAGAAATTAGGTCACGCTATAGGGAAAAAGGGAACAAAGCGCACATAGTGCATGAGCCTGTAAAATGTGAGAACAAATGGAAAAAAGTGGTCAATTATGCTGACCTGATGTTGTTATGCTAGGTCCAAGTTATACTTAGGTTAGACAGTTGCAGCCCAAATTCCGGTTCGAAGATTAATAAAAATCCACTATGTAGATCCAGGAGATAGGGGGATATAAAATGGAATATCCGAGGGCGCAGCTGTACTGAAAATTGCTTTTATTTGTACAACAAGTTGTTGTACAAATAAAAGCAATTTTCAGTACAGCTGCGCCCTCGGATATTCCATTTTTTATCCCCCTATCTCCTAAAGAAATTAGGTAACAGTCTCAGAGTTTCGAAGGGTTATTGTATTTAGAAAACTAACAAAGAAAATCCAGATTTTGTCAAAAGTAAAGATACCCACTTAGGGTGGGCCAAAGTCTCTTGGTACCCATGGCAGGAATTCAGAATATGATTTCTCTACCTGTTCCTTAAAGTTCAGCATCATAGCTTTGGGATGGACAATCATTAAACAGTTTGTCTCATTAGAGAACCCCTTTCAAAAAAGAGCTGCGACTCACTCTACTGAAGTCTATGGGAGTCTGAGGACCACTATTTTTACGATAGGTGGTTTTTTCATTAATGGGTGGAACCTCTACCTATCTCACAGTTAATGCATATCTGGCAGATATCTCATAAATGTTGGAAGGGGAAAACCCTTTTACATTTCTTCTTTAATTTAAAGGACTATCTGGGTTTTTAGTAAATAACGTTTAATACGCAGCAATCATAAAGTTAAAACTTACATTTTTGTGTGCAGCTGCTAATATTTTAAAACATAATTTTCACTAATAAGTACACACACAGAGGTGTAAATTGAAGCTCAGGGGAAACAATAAAAAAATCTGTATCAGGCTCCCGATCCATCATGTACCATTTATAATGCTGGTGTATTATTATATGACAACAACTTGGCAGCAGACCGCATTCACAGGGAAGGCAAGCAAATGAGTGAAACTACTAATCTCAGGATATACATAAAACTACTATAAAAAAAACTCCTCTGGCCGTGACTTATCAACTTAAAAACCCAAAGATCCTCCTCTCTCCCGCTATATACTGCCGGTGGAGAGTTGGGTGGCCGGCATACACATTAAATGGTCTGGTGGTCCACAATATCACAATGGTGGCTCTGTACAGGCTTCTGCTTAGGCCCTTATAAAAACAAATCAGGTTAGCTCAACAATTTCTGTCCTAAGTAAAATGTCAAAACCATAGAAATGCACCAACCAATTGTTGCATGTATATTAAATAGGGTATTCTATAGTTATATAATATTCCATTACCCTATACAAACTCTAAGGCTGTGATCACTTATTGCAGTTAAGTCGCTTTTTTTGCAGCAATTTTAAAAAATGCAGCAAAACCTTGGCAAAAAGCTAAATTGACAGCCTAACCCTGATCAATAATCACAATGCTCTAAACTTAATCTAAGGCATTTACAAAAATTTTTTTTTTTCAGTGCAACTATTTTTGGAAATGGTTGTTTATGCCAAAAGTCAGTGAATAAAAATGTATTTTCTGACTGATGTAAATTCTTTCCATCCATCAGAAATATTTTAGACATTCCTGTCTAGGAAAAATCATTATTACTATGACTGTAGCGTTTAACGGGTGTCGCTAAAGAAGCGGTCGGATGTGATGCTAAAGATCGAGTATGGACAGGATAGGAACAGTGTAAAATTTAAAAATCTTTTTGATGTTTGTGTGTGGTGCAGGGGTTTAGTACAACTTATTTGATGCCGTGATCCGGACGCTGTGAAACGTCTAGATCGAGGAGTCAATAAACTGTCTAATTAGGTGTTATGGGGTAATTAGATGAGCTACTGATCATCTTCTCACTACTTTTTTTTTTTTTTAAAAGACCCAGATTTGGGCCAATTAGAGAGCAAGAATGCTCTCTGATAGATAGGGGGGGGGGGGTGATAACATGAAGAAAAGTTGATGTAACCTCTTTCAAAGGGGTCATCTACAGTCATACAGGGACAGGAGGTGGATTACATATTTTACTCCTCTCCCTGCAAACTAACTGCAAGTCCCACTGCTGATCCCCTCCTCCTCAACACAAACTGAAATGAGAGCTGCAAATATATGCATCTCCTATTTTAACCTACCATCTGTGATCCAGATTTTAGCTTTTAATCAAGCCCGAAATCGCAGCTCTAGCTTCATCCAACCTGAGTTATAGCCATTAGAAACATGGTTGAAGTACATGACCACCCTTGAACACAATTCAGTTTTTAGTTGAGCTAGAATATGCGACTTTTGACTTCTCTCATCACTTTTCAAAAGTGTCCAGAAAAGGGGGCGGAGTTTAACCAAATGGGAAAGTGATGCCACTGGAACAACAAATGTATCATAATTTATGCCAGAAGTTAGCGTAAATTATGCTGCAAATCACACCTGCTCATAACGGGCACAGGTTTGCATTTCTGTCGCACAGACAGCCAAAGATATGTCAAATATATTAACTGGTGTGCACCTCTTAATATATTTAATGCATTTTCCGTCAATGTACATTAGTATAAGACTGGAATTTAACATGCCAGTCTTAAAAATTTTCCCCCCTTAGAGTTCGATAAAAATATATTTTATGTTTGAGTTTATTGTATAATCAGTATTCAGTAAACTCCCTTCAGTGGTGACTGCAAGCAGACAGAATTGTACCATTTACACAATGGGGGAGATTTATTAAGACTCGAGTTTCATAAGAAACATGCTGGTGTAAGATGCAACAAATGTATTAAGAGGCTCATGCATCTGAATTAATATGTTATATTAGCGTCCATTCATGCACTACATGGTGCAGATTTCCTCTATAGTTAATGCTAGTTTCTGCGTAAACGATAGTAAATACAGTGGTCCGCAGGTGGCTACGCCCCTTCCATTAAGCTCCGCTTTTTTAAAAAGCATCAAGAGCAGCGGAATTGTCCCAAAAATGAAAAATGTGGAACTTTTGGGACGTTTGAAAGAAAACTGGTGCAGAAATGTGTATACAGAGGATTTCGAAGAATGTATAACAAAAAAATGGAGTTTAATGTATCTCTATAGTGCCTAGAACATATTTTTTCTGATACAGCGCTCTAAGTGCCCAAAATTCTCACTGCCCTGAGCCACCACTAGGGGGAGTTTAGAAGCTTACTGCATACTGGTTATGCAATAAACTCAATAATAATAAAGTATGCAGTAATCTCCTAAACTCCCCCTAGTGGTGGCTGTGTGAATAGTAGCAGTGGATTTGGAGCTAAGTTGGACCCTAAAATGACAAAGTATTTGGAATTTAAAGAGGAACGTGATCTCTTAATGGCTGTTGGGTCCTAGGTCAGGTGGTGTTTGTAAGCTTTATTGCCCGACAGCATCAAGGAGTTAATATATTTACTAATGTGCCTAAGAGCTACACAACCAGGAGCTAAACTTGCACAATGGTGTATGGATGTGTCTGAATTGGTTCTACATCTTTATCTGCCAGTAGGTGCATCATGGTGACTGCTTCCAAGAAGAAGAGTCTAATGAGCCCTTGTTTTTCACAAGAGATAGTTAAAGGTGTGGACGTGCAGGTCTTGGAATCTCAGAAGGAGTAAGCACCCAGAAGTTGAAGTTGCAGCAGGTGTGAAGTGACTTGCTGTAATCTGAGCCTAAAAAGGGATAAACAACCAGGAGTCGAAGTTGCAGGAGGGCACAGTGAGTTCAAGATGAAGACAGAGGCCACATGTAAAGACAATAAGAAAAAGTTGTGGTCTTTGATAGACAGACTGGGTCAGGAACAAACCAACGGCAAGAGTCATAGGTGCAGGTGTGCCATGTACTGACTCTTTATGGGAACGTGTATGCATGAGAGAGCATGATGCCACAAACCAGGGGCATAGCTAACGGGAGGCAGGCGGGGCATGTGCCCCGTGCGCAACTTGGAGGTAGGGAAGGGGGGCGCCGCATAGCAGCCGTATCAAAACAGCTGATCGCTGCTGACAGGCGCCCTGCATGCCGGACGGCTGCAGCAGTGATCAGCATTAGGAGGAGCCCCCTCCCCCTTGTACTTAGTGCCACAATGCCACCAGAGCGAAGCGTGGTAGCGATAGCCTACCGCTACAATTCTCCACTCTACCTGACGTGACTCACCGTTAGGAGGGGCAGTGGTCATGCGACGGCGTTCTGACTGGGGTCGGTGCCGGCCCAGGAGTGGACCAGTCACTTGAACTCACGTAAGTTACATGAGGTCAGGTGACTGACCTGGTCCACTCCCGGGCCATCACTGACCCCAGTCAGAACGCCACTGTATGACCTCCTGGCTCCTCCTAATGGTGAGTCACATTAGGCAGAGCGGAGAATTGTAGCGGTAGGCTATTGCTACCACTCTCGACTCTGGTGGCATTGTGGCACTCAGTACAAGGGGGAGGGGGTTGTGTGGCACTAACTACAAGAGGGAGGGTGTTGCGTGGCACTAAGTACCAGGGGTGTGTGGCACTATCTACAAAGGGGGGGGGGTGGTGCTATCTACAAGGGGGGGGTGTGGTGCTATCTACAAGGGGGACTGTGTGTGGCACTATCTACAAGAGGGGCTGTGTGGCGTTATCTAAAAGGGGGGCTGTGTGTGGCATTATCCACAAAAGGGAGGCAGTGTGGCGTTATCTACAACAGGGGGACTGTGTGTGGCGCTATCTAAAACAGGGAGGCTGTGTGTGACGCTATCTACAAGAGGAGAGCTGTGTGGCATTAGCTACAAGAGAAGGGCTGTGTGGTGCGCTATCTATAAGGAGGGCTGTGTGTGGCACTATCTTCATGGGGGGGGGTGTTTGTGGAGCTTTCTACAAGGGGGGCTGTGTGCAGCTATTTACAAAGGGGCTGTGTGTGGAGCTATCTACTGGGGGCTGTGTGTGGAGCTATCTGCAAGGGGGCTGTGTGTGGAGCTATCTACTAGGGGGGGTTGTGTGGCGTTATATTCGAGAGAGGGCTGTGTGTGGCACTATCTACAAGGGGGTTCTGTGTGTGGTGCTATCTACAAGGGGGGCTTTGTGTGGTGCATCTACAGGGGTCTGTGTGGAGCTATCTGCAAGGGGAGGCTGTGTGTGGAGCTATCTACAAGGGCGGGCTGTATGTGGCGCTTGGTGCTATTTACAAGGAGGGCTGTGTGTGGCGCTATCTACAAGGGGACTGTGTTTGGAGCTATTTAGAGGGGTCTGTGTGCATCTATCTACAAGGGGAGCTGTGTGTGGAGCTATCTACAAGGGGGGCCTTTGTGTGGCACTATCCACAAGGGGGGCTGTGTGTGGCGCTATCTACAAGGGGGCTGTGTGTGGCACTATCTACAAGGGGTGGCTGTGTGTGGCACTATCTACATTGGTCTATGTGGCACTATCTACAGGGAGCTGTGTGTGGCGCTATCTACAGGGGGCTGTGTGTGGCCTCTTTAATTTTTTTCCTTTTAATTTATTGTTATATTAAAATACCTTATAGAACTATATCGCTTGTGAAATGTAGAAATGGTTTTATGCTCGAGTCACATTAAAAAAATTGTGAAAAAAATGACACCTCATTGATTAGTAGAGAAAGCAAACATGGCGAGGGGGAAGGAGATGTCAGGAAAGAAGTTGGGGGTGGGGCAATCTGAATCTTTGCCCAGGCTGCAGGAGAACCTAGCTACGACTTTGCCACAAACAGCTATAAGTTGAGGATGCTCCAAGTTCTTAATGTTCCATTAGAAATTATCCTTTAGACAGTTTATTAATATTGGCATCTGGATTGGTGTTGGTTGGGTAAATATTACATCAGGGTGGGTAAACACCTGTGCATTTGGCATTATACTGTATATCTGAATGCCTACTGGATTGTGTTCGCCGAATACGTTGCAATAACTGGCCCATGCCATAAGTTACACAGTTATAGTAGAGGAGATATATGTCAATACCATCTAATTAATCCCTTTCTTCATCATGAGACTCCTCATCACTCTTCTTAGTACCATATGTATCCTACCATTAGATAGAAACTGGGGAGGGAACCTCCAGCTCACCTTAACACTCCAGTGTGATGTGGATTTGTAGGTAGCGCTCGGATCCTCGTGTCGGCACAACGGTAGTTTGACAAGCAAGGGAGAAGGTAGGATCCAGCGCTGGGTGCAATTAAAATGGATTTTCTTTTCCAAGTTTATTGGAACGAAGTTAAAAGGAAGAAGTCCAGTTGCATTTTAGTCCTGGGTGTGTGGAAATGTGGAGGTGCGTGTCCTCGGGGGCCTACGCGTTTCGGACGGCAATCCGCGTCCTTAAACTTGGCTGTGGTAATTTTGAATCTGGCGCGCTGTCACTTATGTACTCAGTCAGCTGGTTTGCTAAGCCTATCATCATCTGGGTTGCGTTGGACCGCAAACCGGATATGACCTGTCATGTATTCAGTCAGCTGGTTGTTTATGCGTGTCAGACATTGATGTTTGTGTTGAGACGCAAGCCGGAAATGGTTAATTCGTCCTGTGGTTATGTTCTATCGGAACTCGTTTGTGAGTAATAGTGTTGTTCTCGTGTTTGGACAACTTAGAGAAATTGATAAATGTAGTGTATTTAATCTTACTCAAGATAAGTGTAATATATTAGTGGGGTTTTGTATTATGGTTTGATTGTACCTATTCAACGTCTAAGTTGGCTTCTGGCACTCGTTATATTTGGCTCAAGATATATATTCCGGTTTATCAAGACTTCCAAAGACGATCAACGTTATTCATATTAACCTTATGTAATATTAAAGATATTACTCAGGTATCGAAGCAAGTATGTGTTACTGTGCTTATTAATTATAGTCTGTTGAAACAAAAGCCGGGGGCCTTTACAAATTAGTCATGATGGAAGAATATGACGTATGGTAATGGGCATAAACAATAATTTATGAATGATGTTGTCTGCTGAATAGTGAATATAATGTTTGAGTACTGCTATTTTGTTGCTGTACTACAGCGCGCTCTGTATAAGATGAGGAACGTGTGGGGAAGTGCAGGAAGGACACAACTGGAATTGGTGGGGATTCAAATACATAAATTGGAACAACAAAACTAGGTAGTGCGTCAGTAAAAAGTGTGCATGACAAAAAGCACATGTTATGCATGCATCACTAGGGTATATCTGATACCTTGGGTAACAATTATGTGATTAAAATTTACGTTCTGTGGGCTTTTACTTGGTTGTAAATTGTATTCTTAAACGACTAATGTTACTCATGCGTATTGTAGAATTTTGAATGACTAATAATGCTTATGTGTGTAGTGACTGTTGAGTAGTCTAGTATAAATACATTAATTCTTTTTTTAAGTTTAAGCCATTTGGATACCTTGTGTTGAGTCTGTATATCCAATATGCTTCCCTGAGATGGGTTTTATGTTTGATATCTCCTCCCCGTTTGCAGGGGTGAATTTTTTCAAAGGCATAACAACGAAAAAATTTGGTGGATCTGTGGTGTTGAGAGATAAAATGTTTGGAAGCATTGGATGTATTTACAATATTCTCGTTTCTGATATAACTAAGATGTTCTAGAATTCTTATTTTAAATTTTCTATTCGTACAACCTACGTATTTCAATTTACATTCCGTACATTCTATGATGTAAATGACCGACTCAGAGTTACAGTTGATATAGTTTAGGATGTTAAATTTGTCGGTTTGTGAGGAATCGCTGAAAGTTTTGGTTACCTGGACATGTGAGCACACTTTGCATGGATGTTGTCCACATTTGTAGAAGCCCGTGGTTTCTAACCACGTTGTTTTCGTTTTTTCATTGGCAGTAAATAAAGATGGTGACAAAGCACTACCTAGTGTGGAGGCTTTTCTTGCTACAATCCTGCATCCTCCAGACAACACCGTGCGCAGCGTGTCATCCTCCATAAGAATAGGTAAGTTATCAGTAACTATTTTTTTAATTTGTATGAACTGATTACTCTGTTGTAGAATCAGTGTTGGTTGATTGTCTATGAGTTGAGTATTATATGTAGGGTTGGTTGTTTCGTTATGATGACTTAAGAGTTGAGATCTAGTTTTTTTAGTCATAATGTTGCTAGCCCGATTGAGTGACCATTCTGGATAGCCTCTTTCTTTGAGTCTTGTTTTGATGGCAACTTGTTCTGATTCAAATTGACTTTGAGATGTACAGTTCCTCTTAGCACGGTGCATCTCACCCACCGGTATGGCTTTGATGGTATGCTTGGTGTGACTGCTGTTTGCATGTAGTAAGTTATTGGTGGCCGTGGGTTTACGGTGTGTTTTACTTGAAATTTTTTGGCCAATGACTCCTTTAAGCTCCAGATCCAGAAAGATGATATTGGTGATATCATAATGGTATGTAAATTTGAGGTTGTAATCATTGTTGTTGATGAATTGTGCGAACTCGGGGATGATGTTAGTGTCTTCTTTCCAGATAATCAATATATCATCAATATATCTGCCATACCATTCTATGCAGTGTCTGTAAATATTTTCCGTCGAAAAAATGTGGAATTGTTCCCACCATGCCATGACCAAGTTTGCTACCGATGGGGAGAATTTTGCCCCCATGGATACTCCTTTCAATTGTAAATAGTATTTTGAATCAAATTGAAAATAGTTATGAGTTAACAGAAAATTGAGTACCTCCAATATATACAGTTGAAAATTTGTATCATATGTACTGTGTTTTGTGAGGTGGTACGCAAGGGCAATATGGGCAATTCGATGTGGAATTGATGTGTAAAGTGACACGACGTCACATGTCAGCCAGCTGTAATTTTTATTCCAACATTTCTTATCCAGTAAATTCAGGACATGTTTGGTATCTCTTAGAAAGCCGGGTGTTATTTGTGCCAGTGGTTGTAACAGCGTGTCTAACCATTCTGAGAGTCTCTCTAGAATCGAGCCAATGCCTGAGACAATCGGTCTCATCGGTGGAGGAAAAATCTGTTTGTGAATTTTTGGAAGTGCGTGAATAATTGGGGTAATGGGTTGATCTATGTACATGAAATCTAATTGTTTTTGGTTAATGAAACCACCTTGGAGGCCATCATTAAGTAGTTTTTTCATTGACATTTTGATTATTTCTGTTGGATTTTTGTCTAATTTTTTGTAGGTGGTTACATCTGCTAGCATATTTAAGATGGAATGTTGATAATCTTCTTTATTTAGTACTGTAACATTGCCCCCTTTATCTGACATTTTTATGATTAATTGTTGGTTTTCCTGCAGAGATTTCGCTGCTTCTTTGAGTTTGGTTGACAAGTTATTTGTAGGGCGCTGGCCTTTGAGGTTGTCAGCAAGGTGATGAAGTTCTTTTTCAATGACCATTTGAAACCGATCCATAGAATCTGTGCGTGAACCGGTAGGGTAGAATTTAGGGTTCGATGTTTTGAAGTTGAGAGCTGTGGTAACTGTTTGATTTGGTGTTTCATTTCGCAAATGATCTAGGCTTACTATCGTGGTGAGTTCTTCAAATGACAACTTGGACAGTTGAGACATCATGTCACGTGGCTGTACTGTCTGTTTTTCAATATCTGTAGTTAGTGATGATGAGACCATCCTGGAATTTTTAGCTGTTGTATCCTCTTGTTGGAGAAAGAAGTGCTTTTTGACTGTCAGGTTTCTAATAAATTTGTTAATATCAAGAATGGTATTAAAGATATTAAAATTTTTTTTGGGGGCATAATTAAGGCCTAGGGACAAGACTTCGTTTTGTTCGGGAGTAAGGGGTATGGATGAAAGGTTGGTGACATTTGTCGTTAATGTTGTTGGAATTTCCTTGACCGGAGGCGGCGGTTTTGTTCTGTATTTAGTCGACTTATGCTTTCTGCCGCCCCTCCTTCCCCGTTTTTTGACTGGAAGCAAGTGTTGTCCGATCTAAAGTTGATGTTGGGTCGTGTTCGGGCATTATCATCCTCTGAAATGCCATCAGCGGAATCTGGTTCGGTAGAACTAAAGCTAACCCTATTCGGTAGGTCCCTAAACTGTTTGTAGGTCTGGTTTCTTCTTTTCAGGATAGGTCTTGGTCTGTTGTAATTTCTAGTTTTTTGGCTCCAGTTGTAGACTTGATTACAAGAATAATCTTTGGTATCTCTTTGAAATTTATTTTTCTTTGTGTCTGCAATAGCATGATCCAGTTTGTCAATGGCAGATGACGTCCTAGTATGGAGAAGAGTATACGAAGGTGAGTCCGAAAAAACCTCTAGTGATTTCTTTATCTCCAAAATATTGGTGTCTAATTCTTTTAATTTGAGTTCCTCATGTTTAGTAATAAGCTTCATTAGGTTTATTGAACATATGGACAAAATTTCATTCCATTCTTTTTGAAAGTCCTCTGTGTAAATGAAGCTTGGTGTTTTGCGTAACCGTAGTCCTCGCGGTATCATATCCTTTCCAATGTAGTTTTTAAGCGTGGTGAGGTCCCACCAAATTTTTGCTTGTTGGGCAAGGTTCTTTTCTAATTTGTGGAATAAGTCTTCCATGTCTGGGTTTTGTTCCGTATGATAGTCCTGGTTACCAAACACTTTTTCCGCCAATTCTACACGAGAAGTTTGAGTATCATGAGTCATGTTTGATGAGAGTAGGTCAAATACAGCTGTTGTTAATCAAGGTGTATTGTCAATGTGCAAGTGAGTTAAAATCAAGATCGAATTTTATAGTCAAGAATTTATACTTTATGAAAAAACCAGTTTGTTGTAGACTGATGTTCGTATATGATGATGGAAAAATATATTACTTGTTGAATAGTTGTGGCCACTACATCCAAGTAGCTGCTATTTTCCACTTCCACTTTTCACATCACCCGCATGAATTGGGACCTGTGTTAGGACGAAATATCCAGACTTGTTGTTGTTCCTCTTTGAACAACTTGTGTTGAGGGAGCTCGAGAGGTTGAATGACCGAACTTGCAAAAGATAGAAACTGGGGAGGGAACCTCCAGCTCACCTTAACACTCCAGTGTGATGTGGATTTGTAGGTAGCGCTCGGATCCTCGTGTCGGCACAACGGTAGTTTGACAAGCAAGGGAGAAGGTAGGATCCAGCGCTGGGTGCAATTAAAATGGATTTTCTTTTCCAAGTTTATTGGAACGAAGTTAAAAGGAAGAAGTCCAGTTGCATTTTAGTCCTGGGTGTGTGGAAATGTGGAGGTGCGTGTCCTCGGGGGCCTACGCGTTTCGGACGGCAATCCGCGTCCTTAAACTTGGCTGTGGTAATTTTGAATCTGGCGCGCTGTCACTTATGTACTCAGTCAGCTGGTTTGCTAAGCCTATCATCATCTGGGTTGCGTTGGACCGCAAACCGGATATGACCTGTCATGTATTCAGTCAGCTGGTTGTTTATGCGTGTCAGACATTGATGTTTGTGTTGAGACGCAAGCCGGAAATGGTTAATTCGTCCTGTGGTTATGTTCTATCGGAACTCGTTTGTGAGTAATAGTGTTGTTCTCGTGTTTGGACAACTTAGAGAAATTGATAAATGTAGTGTATTTAATCTTACTCAAGATAAGTGTAATATATTAGTGGGGTTTTGTATTATGGTTTGATTGTACCTATTCAACGTCTAAGTTGGCTTCTGGCACTCGTTATATTTGGCTCAAGATATATATTCCGGTTTATCAAGACTTCCAAAGACGATCAACGTTATTCATATTAACCTTATGTAATATTAAAGATATTACTCAGGTATCGAAGCAAGTATGTGTTACTGTGCTTATTAATTATAGTCTGTTGAAACAAAAGCCGGGGGCCTTTACAAATTAGTCATGATGGAAGAATATGACGTATGGTAATGGGCATAAACAATAATTTATGAATGATGTTGTCTGCTGAATAGTGAATATAATGTTTGAGTACTGCTATTTTGTTGCTGTACTACAGCGCGCTCTGTATAAGATGAGGAACGTGTGGGGAAGTGCAGGAAGGACACAACTGGAATTGGTGGGGATTCAAATACATAAATTGGAACAACAAAACTAGGTAGTGCGTCAGTAAAAAGTGTGCATGACAAAAAGCACATGTTATGCATGCATCACTAGGGTATATCTGATACCTTGGGTAACAATTATGTGATTAAAATTTACGTTCTGTGGGCTTTTACTTGGTTGTAAATTGTATTCTTAAACGACTAATGTTACTCATGCGTATTGTAGAATTTTGAATGACTAATAATGCTTATGTGTGTAGTGACTGTTGAGTAGTCTAGTATAAATACATTAATTCTTTTTTTAAGTTTAAGCCATTTGGATACCTTGTGTTGAGTCTGTATATCCAATATGCTTCCCTGAGATGGGTTTTATGTTTGATATCTCCTCCCCGTTTGCAGGGGTGAATTTTTTCAAAGGCATAACAACGAAAAAATTTGGTGGATCTGTGGTGTTGAGAGATAAAATGTTTGGAAGCATTGGATGTATTTACAATATTCTCGTTTCTGATATAACTAAGATGTTCTAGAATTCTTATTTTAAATTTTCTATTCGTACAACCTACGTATTTCAATTTACATTCCGTACATTCTATGATGTAAATGACCGACTCAGAGTTACAGTTGATATAGTTTAGGATGTTAAATTTGTCGGTTTGTGAGGAATCGCTGAAAGTTTTGGTTACCTGGACATGTGAGCACACTTTGCATGGATGTTGTCCACATTTGTAGAAGCCCGTGGTTTCTAACCACGTTGTTTTCGTTTTTTCATTGGCAGTAAATAAAGATGGTGACAAAGCACTACCTAGTGTGGAGGCTTTTCTTGCTACAATCCTTCATCCTCCAGACAACACCGTGCGCAGCGTGTCATCCTCCATAAGAATAGGTAAGTTATCAGTAACTATTTTTTTAATTTGTATGAACTGATTACTCTGTTGTAGAATCAGTGTTGGTTGATTGTCTATGAGTTGAGTATTATATGTAGGGTTGGTTGTTTCGTTATGATGACTTAAGAGTTGAGATCTAGTTTTTTTAGTCATAATGTTGCTAGCCCGATTGAGTGACCATTCTGGATAGCCTCTTTCTTTGAGTCTTGTTTTGATGGCAACTTGTTCTGATTCAAATTGACTTTGAGATGTACAGTTCCTCTTAGCACGGTGCATCTCACCCACCGGTATGGCTTTGATGGTATGCTTGGTGTGACTGCTGTTTGCATGTAGTAAGTTATTGGTGGCCGTGGGTTTACGGTGTGTTTTACTTGAAATTTTTTGGCCAATGACTCCTTTAAGCTCCAGATCCAGAAAGATGATATTGGTGATATCATAATGGTATGTAAATTTGAGGTTGTAATCATTGTTGTTGATGAATTGTGCGAACTCGGGGATGATGTTAGTGTCTTCTTTCCAGATAATCAATATATCATCAATATATCTGCCATACCATTCTATGCAGTGTCTGTAAATATTTTCCGTCGAAAAAATGTGGAATTGTTCCCACCATGCCATGACCAAGTTTGCTACCGATGGGGAGAATTTTGCCCCCATGGATACTCCTTTCAATTGTAAATAGTATTTTGAATCAAATTGAAAATAGTTATGAGTTAACAGAAAATTGAGTACCTCCAATATATACAGTTGAAAATTTGTATCATATGTACTGTGTTTTGTGAGGTGGTACGCAAGGGCAATATGGGCAATTCGATGTGGAATTGATGTGTAAAGTGACACGACGTCACATGTCAGCCAGCTGTAATTTTTATTCCAACATTTCTTATCCAGTAAATTCAGGACATGTTTGGTATCTCTTAGAAAGCCGGGTGTTATTTGTGCCAGTGGTTGTAACAGCGTGTCTAACCATTCTGAGAGTCTCTCTAGAATCGAGCCAATGCCTGAGACAATCGGTCTCATCGGTGGAGGAAAAATCTGTTTGTGAATTTTTGGAAGTGCGTGAATAATTGGGGTAATGGGTTGATCTATGTACATGAAATCTAATTGTTTTATTCCACAAATTAGAAAAGAACCTTGCCCAACAAGCAAAAATTTGGTGGGACCTCACCACGCTTAAAAACTACATTGGAAAGGATATGATACCGCGAGGACTACGGTTACGCAAAACACCAAGCTTCATTTACACAGAGGACTTTCAAAAAGAATGGAATGAAATTTTGTCCATATGTTCAATAAACCTAATGAAGCTTATTACTAAACATGAGGAACTCAAATTAAAAGAATTAGACACCAATATTTTGGAGATAAAGAAATCACTAGAGGTTTTTTCGGACTCACCTTCGTATACTCTTCTCCATACTAGGACGTCATCTGCCATTGACAAACTGGATCATGCTATTGCAGACACAAAGAAAAATAAATTTCAAAGAGATACCAAAGATTATTCTTGTAATCAAGTCTACAACTGGAGCCAAAAAACTAGAAATTACAACAGACCAAGACCTATCCTGAAAAGAAGAAACCAGACCTACAAACAGTTTAGGGACCTACCGAATAGGGTTAGCTTTAGTTCTACCGAACCAGATTCCGCTGATGGCATTTCAGAGGATGATAATGCCCGAACACGACCCAACATCAACTTTAGATCGGACAACACTTGCTTCCAGTCAAAAAACGGGGAAGGAGGGGCGGCAGAAAGCATAAGTCGACTAAATACAGAACAAAACCGCCGCCTCCGGTCAAGGAAATTCCAACAACATTAACGACAAATGTCACCAACCTTTCATCCATACCCCTTACTCCCGAACAAAACGAAGTCTTGTCCCTAGGCCTTAATTATGCCCCCAAAAAAAATTTTAATATCTTTAATACCATTCTTGATATTAACAAATTTATTAGAAACCTGACAGTCAAAAAGCACTTCTTTCTCCAACAAGAGGATACAACAGCTAAAAATTCCAGGATGGTCTCATCATCACTAACTACAGATATTGAAAAACAGACAGTACAGCCACGTGACATGATGTCTCAACTGTCCAAGTTGTCATTTGAAGAACTCACCACGATAGTAAGCCTAGATCATTTGCGAAATGAAACACCAAATCAAACAGTTACCACAGCTCTCAACTTCAAAACATCGAACCCTAAATTCTACCCTACCGGTTCACGCACAGATTCTATGGATCGGTTTCAAATGGTCATTGAAAAAGAACTTCATCACCTTGCTGACAACCTCAAAGGCCAGCGCCCTACAAATAACTTGTCAACCAAACTCAAAGAAGCAGCGAAATCTCTGCAGGAAAACCAACAATTAATCATAAAAATGTCAGATAAAGGGGGCAATGTTACAGTACTAAATAAAGAAGATTATCAACATTCCATCTTAAATATGCTAGCAGATGTAACCACCTACAAAAAATTAGACAAAAATCCAACAGAAATAATCAAAATGTCAATGAAAAAACTACTTAATGATGGCCTCCAAGGTGGTTTCATTAACCAAAAACAATTAGATTTCATGTACATAGATCAACCCATTACCCCAATTATTCACGCACTTCCAAAAATTCACAAACAGATTTTTCCTCCACCGATGAGACCGATTGTCTCAGGCATTGGCTCGATTCTAGAGAGACTCTCAGAATGGTTAGACACGCTGTTACAACCACTGGCACAAATAACACCCGGCTTTCTAAGAGATACCAAACATGTCCTGAATTTACTGGATAAGAAATGTTGGAATAAAAATTACAGCTGGCTGACATGTGACGTCGTGTCACTTTACACATCAATTCCACATCGAATTGCCCATATTGCCCTTGCGTACCACCTCACAAAACACAGTACATATGATACAAATTTTCAACTGTATATATTGGAGGTACTCAATTTTCTGTTAACTCATAACTATTTTCAATTTGATTCAAAATACTATTTACAATTGAAAGGAGTATCCATGGGGGCAAAATTCTCCCCATCGGTAGCAAACTTGGTCATGGCATGGTGGGAACAATCCCACATTTTTTCGACGGAAAATATTTACAGACACTGCATAGAATGGTATGGCAGATATATTGATGATATATTGATTATCTGGAAAGAAGACACTAACATCATCCCCGAGTTCGCACAATTCATCAACAACAATGATTACAACCTCAAATTTACATACCATTATGATATCACCAATATCATCTTTCTGGATCTGGAGCTTAAAGGAGTCATTGGCCAAAAAATTTCAAGTAAAACACACCGTAAACCCACGGCCACCAATAACTTACTACATGCAAACAGCAGTCACACCAAGCATACCATCAAAGCCATACCGGTGGGTGAGATGCACCGTGCTAAGAGGAACTGTACATCTCAAAGTCAATTTGAATCAGAACAAGTTGCCATCAAAACAAGACTCAAAGAAAGAGGCTATCCAGAATGGTCACTCAATCGGGCTAGCAACATTATGACTAAAAAAACTAGATCTCAACTCTTAAGTCATCATAACGAAACAACCAACCCTACATATAATACTCAACTCATAGACAATCAACCAACACTGATTCTACAACAGAGTAATCAGTTCATACAAATTAAAAAAATAGTTACTGATAACTTACCTATTCTTATGGAGGATGACACGCTGCGCACGGTGTTGTCTGGAGGATGCAGGATTGTAGCAAGAAAAGCCTCCACACTAGGTAGTGCTTTGTCACCATCTTTATTTACTGCCAATGAAAAAACGAAAACAACGTGGTTAGAAACCACGGGCTTCTACAAATGTGGACAACATCCATGCAAAGTGTGCTCACATGTCCAGGTAACCAAAACTTTCAGCGATTCCTCACAAACCGACAAATTTAACATCCTAAACTATATCAACTGTAACTCTGAGTCGGTCATTTACATCATAGAATGTACGGAATGTAAATTGAAATACGTAGGTTGTACGAATAGAAAATTTAAAATAAGAATTCTAGAACATCTTAGTTATATCAGAAACGAGAATATTGTAAATACATCCAATGCTTCCAAACATTTTATCTCTCAACACCACAGATCCACCAAATTTTTTCGTTGTTATGCCTTTGAAAAAATTCACCCCTGCAAACGGGGAGGAGATATCAAACATAAAACCCATCTCAGGGAAGCATATTGGATATACAGACTCAACACAAGGTATCCAAATGGCTTAAACTTAAAAAAAGAATTAATGTATTTATACTAGACTACTCAACAGTCACTACACACATAAGCATTATTAGTCATTCAAAATTCTACAATACGCATGAGTAACATTAGTCGTTTAAGAATACAATTTACAACCAAGTAAAAGCCCACAGAACGTAAATTTTAATCACATAATTGTTACCCAAGGTATCAGATATACCCTAGTGATGCATGCATAACATGTGCTTTTTGTCATGCACACTTTTTACTGACGCACTACCTAGTTTTGTTGTTCCAATTTATGTATTTGAATCCCCACCAATTCCAGTTGTGTCCTTCCTGCACTTCCCCACACGTTCCTCATCTTATACAGAGCGCGCTGTAGTACAGCAACAAAATAGCAGTACTCAAACATTATATTCACTATTCAGCAGACAACATCATTCATAAATTATTGTTTATGCCCATTACCATACGTCATATTCTTCCATCATGACTAATTTGTAAAGGCCCCCGGCTTTTGTTTCAACAGACTATAATTAATAAGCACAGTAACACATACTTGCTTCGATACCTGAGTAATATCTTTAATATTACATAAGGTTAATATGAATAACGTTGATCGTCTTTGGAAGTCTTGATAAACCGGAATATATATCTTGAGCCAAATATAACGAGTGCCAGAAGCCAACTTAGACGTTGAATAGGTACAATCAAACCATAATACAAAACCCCACTAATATATTACACTTATCTTGAGTAAGATTAAATACACTACATTTATCAATTTCTCTAAGTTGTCCAAACACGAGAACAACACTATTACTCACAAACGAGTTCCGATAGAACATAACCACAGGACGAATTAACCATTTCCGGCTTGCGTCTCAACACAAACATCAATGTCTGACACGCATAAACAACCAGCTGACTGAATACATGACAGGTCATATCCGGTTTGCGGTCCAACGCAACCCAGATGATGATAGGCTTAGCAAACCAGCTGACTGAGTACATAAGTGACAGCGCGCCAGATTCAAAATTACCACAGCCAAGTTTAAGGACGCGGATTGCCGTCCGAAACGCGTAGGCCCCCGAGGACACGCACCTCCACATTTCCACACACCCAGGACTAAAATGCAACTGGACTTCTTCCTTTTAACTTCGTTCCAATAAACTTGGAAAAGAAAATCCATTTTAATTGCACCCAGCGCTGGATCCTACCTTCTCCCTTGCTTGTCAAACTACCGTTGTGCCGACACGAGGATCCGAGCGCTACCTACAAATCCACATCACACTGGAGTGTTAAGGTGAGCTGGAGGTTCCCTCCCCAGTTTCTATCTTTTGCAAGTTCGGTCATTCAACCTCTCGAGCTCCCTCAACACAAGTTGTTCAAAGAGGAACAACAACAAGTCTGGATATTTCGTCCTAACACAGGTCCCAATTCATGCGGGTGATGTGAAAAGTGGAAGTGGAAAATAGCAGCTACTTGGATGTAGTGGCCACAACTATTCAACAAGTAATATATTTTTCCATCATCATATACGAACATCAGTCTACAACAAACTGGTTTTTTCATAAAGTATAAATTCTTGACTATAAAATTCGATCTTGATTTTAACTCACTTGCACATTGACAATACACCTTGATTAACAACAGCTGTATTTGACCTACTCTCATCAAACATGACTCATGATACTCAAACTTCTCGTGTAGAATTGGCGGAAAAAGTGTTTGGTAACCAGGACTATCATACGGAACAAAACCCAGACATGGAAGACTTATTCCACAAATTAGAAAAGAACCTTGCCCAACAAGCAAAAATTTGGTGGGACCTCACCACGCTTAAAAACTACATTGGAAAGGATATGATACCGCGAGGACTACGGTTACGCAAAACACCAAGCTTCATTTACACAGAGGACTTTCAAAAAGAATGGAATGAAATTTTGTCCATATGTTCAATAAACCTAATGAAGCTTATTACTAAACATGAGGAACTCAAATTAAAAGAATTAGACACCAATATTTTGGAGATAAAGAAATCACTAGAGGTTTTTTCGGACTCACCTTCGTATACTCTTCTCCATACTAGGACGTCATCTGCCATTGACAAACTGGATCATGCTATTGCAGACACAAAGAAAAATAAATTTCAAAGAGATACCAAAGATTATTCTTGTAATCAAGTCTACAACTGGAGCCAAAAAACTAGAAATTACAACAGACCAAGACCTATCCTGAAAAGAAGAAACCAGACCTACAAACAGTTTAGGGACCTACCGAATAGGGTTAGCTTTAGTTCTACCGAACCAGATTCCGCTGATGGCATTTCAGAGGATGATAATGCCCGAACACGACCCAACATCAACTTTAGATCGGACAACACTTGCTTCCAGTCAAAAAACGGGGAAGGAGGGGCGGCAGAAAGCATAAGTCGACTAAATACAGAACAAAACCGCCGCCTCCGGTCAAGGAAATTCCAACAACATTAACGACAAATGTCACCAACCTTTCATCCATACCCCTTACTCCCGAACAAAACGAAGTCTTGTCCCTAGGCCTTAATTATGCCCCCAAAAAAAATTTTAATATCTTTAATACCATTCTTGATATTAACAAATTTATTAGAAACCTGACAGTCAAAAAGCACTTCTTTCTCCAACAAGAGGATACAACAGCTAAAAATTCCAGGATGGTCTCATCATCACTAACTACAGATATTGAAAAACAGACAGTACAGCCACGTGACATGATGTCTCAACTGTCCAAGTTGTCATTTGAAGAACTCACCACGATAGTAAGCCTAGATCATTTGCGAAATGAAACACCAAATCAAACAGTTACCACAGCTCTCAACTTCAAAACATCGAACCCTAAATTCTACCCTACCGGTTCACGCACAGATTCTATGGATCGGTTTCAAATGGTCATTGAAAAAGAACTTCATCACCTTGCTGACAACCTCAAAGGCCAGCGCCCTACAAATAACTTGTCAACCAAACTCAAAGAAGCAGCGAAATCTCTGCAGGAAAACCAACAATTAATCATAAAAATGTCAGATAAAGGGGGCAATGTTACAGTACTAAATAAAGAAGATTATCAACATTCCATCTTAAATATGCTAGCAGATGTAACCACCTACAAAAAATTAGACAAAAATCCAACAGAAATAATCAAAATGTCAATGAAAAAACTACTTAATGATGGCCTCCAAGGTGGTTTCATTAACCAAAAACAATTAGATTTCATGTACATAGATCAACCCATTACCCCAATTATTCACGCACTTCCAAAAATTCACAAACAGATTTTTCCTCCACCGATGAGACCGATTGTCTCAGGCATTGGCTCGATTCTAGAGAGACTCTCAGAATGGTTAGACACGCTGTTACAACCACTGGCACAAATAACACCCGGCTTTCTAAGAGATACCAAACATGTCCTGAATTTACTGGATAAGAAATGTTGGAATAAAAATTACAGCTGGCTGACATGTGACGTCGTGTCACTTTACACATCAATTCCACATCGAATTGCCCATATTGCCCTTGCGTACCACCTCACAAAACACAGTACATATGATACAAATTTTCAACTGTATATATTGGAGGTACTCAATTTTCTGTTAACTCATAACTATTTTCAATTTGATTCAAAATACTATTTACAATTGAAAGGAGTATCCATGGGGGCAAAATTCTCCCCATCGGTAGCAAACTTGGTCATGGCATGGTGGGAACAATTCCACATTTTTTCGACGGAAAATATTTACAGACACTGCATAGAATGGTATGGCAGATATATTGATGATATATTGATTATCTGGAAAGAAGACACTAACATCATCCCCGAGTTCGCACAATTCATCAACAACAATGATTACAACCTCAAATTTACATACCATTATGATATCACCAATATCATCTTTCTGGATCTGGAGCTTAAAGGAGTCATTGGCCAAAAAATTTCAAGTAAAACACACCGTAAACCCACGGCCACCAATAACTTACTACATGCAAACAGCAGTCACACCAAGCATACCATCAAAGCCATACCGGTGGGTGAGATGCACCGTGCTAAGAGGAACTGTACATCTCAAAGTCAATTTGAATCAGAACAAGTTGCCATCAAAACAAGACTCAAAGAAAGAGGCTATCCAGAATGGTCACTCAATCGGGCTAGCAACATTATGACTAAAAAAACTAGATCTCAACTCTTAAGTCATCATAACGAAACAACCAACCCTACATATAATACTCAACTCATAGACAATCAACCAACACTGATTCTACAACAGAGTAATCAGTTCATACAAATTAAAAAAATAGTTACTGATAACTTACCTATTCTTATGGAGGATGACACGCTGCGCACGGTGTTGTCTGGAGGATGCAGGATTGTAGCAAGAAAAGCCTCCACACTAGGTAGTGCTTTGTCACCATCTTTATTTACTGCCAATGAAAAAACGAAAACAACGTGGTTAGAAACCACGGGCTTCTACAAATGTGGACAACATCCATGCAAAGTGTGCTCACATGTCCAGGTAACCAAAACTTTCAGCGATTCCTCACAAACCGACAAATTTAACATCCTAAACTATATCAACTGTAACTCTGAGTCGGTCATTTACATCATAGAATGTACGGAATGTAAATTGAAATACGTAGGTTGTACGAATAGAAAATTTAAAATAAGAATTCTAGAACATCTTAGTTATATCAGAAACGAGAATATTGTAAATACATCCAATGCTTCCAAACATTTTATCTCTCAACACCACAGATCCACCAAATTTTTTCGTTGTTATGCCTTTGAAAAAATTCACCCCTGCAAACGGGGAGGAGATATCAAACATAAAACCCATCTCAGGGAAGCATATTGGATATACAGACTCAACACAAGGTATCCAAATGGCTTAAACTTAAAAAAAGAATTAATGTATTTATACTAGACTACTCAACAGTCACTACACACATAAGCATTATTAGTCATTCAAAATTCTACAATACGCATGAGTAACATTAGTCGTTTAAGAATACAATTTACAACCAAGTAAAAGCCCACAGAACGTAAATTTTAATCACATAATTGTTACCCAAGGTATCAGATATACCCTAGTGATGCATGCATAACATGTGCTTTTTGTCATGCACACTTTTTACTGACGCACTACCTAGTTTTGTTGTTCCAATTTATGTATTTGAATCCCCACCAATTCCAGTTGTGTCCTTCCTGCACTTCCCCACACGTTCCTCATCTTATACAGAGCGCGCTGTAGTACAGCAACAAAATAGCAGTACTCAAACATTATATTCACTATTCAGCAGACAACATCATTCATAAATTATTGTTTATGCCCATTACCATACGTCATATTCTTCCATCATGACTAATTTGTAAAGGCCCCCGGCTTTTGTTTCAACAGACTATAATTAATAAGCACAGTAACACATACTTGCTTCGATACCTGAGTAATATCTTTAATATTACATAAGGTTAATATGAATAACGTTGATCGTCTTTGGAAGTCTTGATAAACCGGAATATATATCTTGAGCCAAATATAACGAGTGCCAGAAGCCAACTTAGACGTTGAATAGGTACAATCAAACCATAATACAAAACCCCACTAATATATTACACTTATCTTGAGTAAGATTAAATACACTACATTTATCAATTTCTCTAAGTTGTCCAAACACGAGAACAACACTATTACTCACAAACGAGTTCCGATAGAACATAACCACAGGACGAATTAACCATTTCCGGCTTGCGTCTCAACACAAACATCAATGTCTGACACGCATAAACAACCAGCTGACTGAATACATGACAGGTCATATCCGGTTTGCGGTCCAACGCAACCCAGATGATGATAGGCTTAGCAAACCAGCTGACTGAGTACATAAGTGACAGCGCGCCAGATTCAAAATTACCACAGCCAAGTTTAAGGACGCGGATTGCCGTCCGAAACGCGTAGGCCCCCGAGGACACGCACCTCCACATTTCCACACACCCAGGACTAAAATGCAACTGGACTTCTTCCTTTTAACTTCGTTCCAATAAACTTGGAAAAGAAAATCCATTTTAATTGCACCCAGCGCTGGATCCTACCTTCTCCCTTGCTTATCCTACCATTAGCTGGTAAGTTAACTACTAATATTTTTGAATATAAAAAAGGGGGTGCATAAGGATGGCACGACTGCTCAGTGATTAACTTGAAGAAGCCCAATTTCTATAGCCTTATGAGAGACATAACCCCTTTATGAATATTAGTTTCCACCTTAGATTCCTCCCTAGCTCTACTATATCTTATTCATAGTGTACAGCCCAAAATTATACCCATTTGCAAAAAAAGAAAAAATTATATTAGAATTCCAGGTCTTCATCTGTACTCTAAAATTGTATTTGCTTTTGCAGCTGCTGATTGGCATTGAGTACTGCTACTTAGCAAATCCAATCCTTTCTTTGCTTTCTCCCAAGTGTTAAAAATGTGTAATCACTATTTATGATTTAATTTCCATGATCATAACATTTTTCTTCTATGTGACCTTCTCTCCTCACAGCATTTGCCTTGGAATGTATACAGTGCATTGTGAAAAACAGTGATTCTTGTGACGGACCCTCTGTTGTTTGTAAAAAATAAAAAAAAAGCTAAGGAATGCATGGTACTATCAGAATTTTTGTACTTTAGTAAGTGATACATTTTCTCATCTATTTTTACATTTTCTATTCCAGGAGTGGCCCCTGATGCAAGATTATTTACTGATAAATATCAATTGTTATTGAACAAAAAAACGTTTTATGTCCTCCTATATGCATCGCTCACCTATCTGGAAGACACCCATAGCAGTGATTATACTAAGGTGACTAAATTATGAATAGCATGTCAGAATTATTGTGACACTGAAACATAGTAACACAATTAAAAAAAGCGCTTGGGAAGAATGTAACTCTCTAAATTAGTAGAAATGTACTAGTATTTATTATTCAGGTTCTATGGAAAGCTGGGTTACAACCTCCATGTCCAAAGTGATGGTTGCCATTAGTGGTTGTCATCCGGCATGTGATACCCATTTAGGAATCTTCACAATTTTCTTTACTCTATGTAGACAGTAAATTCACAAACATGTAATACTATGTTATCTAACTGTGTGGGAATATTTCAAGGTACCTAAAAACAGCATGGATTTCTTGCAGACCGGGCAGTGGTGGTGATGACCCACCCAGGAACCTGCACAAGAAATAACTGTGCCCACACACAGGAGTATAGAGTTTTTATCTATACAGGTTCCTGGGTGAGTCATGACAACGACTACCCGGTCTCAGTGTACAGGCTGGAGACAAAAGTGGCCTCAAAAAAGACAATACAACTGGATTTTCACTTTATCTACAGTATTTTCGGTCTATAGACCAAGATACATATCATACCATTAAAAAGGACTGTAATGAGCTGTACCCTCGTGGGAAAATCCTGTATGTATCGAATCAGTATCAGCTAACCCTGAGATCGCACATGGACTGCTGTGAAGGAGACAACTGCAACACGTTTAACTATAATAGTAAGTGAACGATCTGACATCACATCAGGAACTGATTGTATTAGTGGATTGTATTATCGACAATTTTGTAATATGTACTGTTACCCTAATCACTACCTTATAGGCAGGAACAATTTGGATTAGAATAAAAAAAAAATAATAATTTCACCGAAACAGTGCCACCCTTGTCCATGGGATGTGTCTGTTACTACAGTTTAGCTTTAAACTCCTGAATGGGGCTGGACTTCAATATTAGACATAATGTAGATCATAGACAAGAGTGGCGCTGTGTCTGGGCAAAAAAAATCTGATACTTTTATGTAACCTTGTACAAGACATTTAAGAATTTCTCTACCCTGCTTTCCTATCCTGCTCTACATTCTGACTCTTTTTTATTTAGGCTTTCTTCACACACAGAATTTTACTGCCACCTGCATTTTTACAAATTTTACAGAATTTTTTATTGCATTTTTAGTGGCGTTTATCATTTAGTTTCATTTTGCAAATCCTTTTTTTCTTGCATTTTTGTAGACCTTTAGGGAATCCTATTGGAAAAAAACATCAGGAAAAAATGACACACATTTAGGGCAGCATGTTCTTCGGGAAAAAGCGCCACCGATCACAAAAAAAGGGTAAATGAAAAAAGTGCAGTGGATGTGTGTGTAGTTTATATTTTACTATAGACTTTATTGTAGCATCTGGCAAAACAAATAATATAATTACACGCAGCAGTATTTGTTACAAAAATGTCTGCGACTAAAATTGAGTTCCCTTTTACTTAAGGAAATTTGGCAAAAAAAACCTGCCCTACAAGCTGATTTTCAGTTGCAGAATTTTTTGCAACAAAATCTGCCGCGTGTGGATCCACTATTAGCCCCCATGCACACGGCCATAGCCATATGCATGGTCCGTGATTACGGGCACAGACAGCCATGGACGGTCAGCCGAATTTGTGGGCCGTGATCCCATTATAAAGTATAGGTGCACTCTCTGCAAATTCGAAAAATAGGGCATGTCCTATTTTTTGAGGGTCATTTCAACAGCCCGGACACACCCGTAAATTTACGGGAAGGTGTCCGTGGGCCATAGAAATGAATGGATCCATATTTTGATACGCAATTATAGATCTGTAATTGCGGATCAAAATTATGGTCGTGTTCATGGGGCCTTAATCAGCAAGTCAGATCTATAGAGGTCGGGCTGCTGACTACCCCACCGATCCCATCCTCTATTTTTCAATTAGGCGGCGGCCGTGTAGTGTAACACATCATAAAAATGTTGATGGATATTATTTTCTACTAAGTGATGATTTCAGTGAAGATGTTATCAATATAATTCCTGGTTTCAGTGCCTCCTGGGAACGTTGAACTTAAAGGGAAGATTTGTCTGTCCTGTGGTGGATACGGCCTGAGGGAATGTAAAAGCAAACGAGTGATCCAGTGTGAAGAGAAAGAAGATCAATGCTTTGAATATTTTGGGAAATTAGAAGACCCAGGTAACGGCACTACATACTTATAATTCAGCTGTATAGTGTGGATGTAATGTCTAGTGATGAGCCAGGGGGCCGGCCATATAAAAATAAATAATGAAATAAAATATTAATAATAGTAATACACAGTCGAGTCACATTATTTTGACCAGGTCGGCAGCGCGTAGCCATGAAGGAAGTGATGTGTGGTGCGCTGGCTGGGTGGGTATATAAGGTGTGCGATAGGCTGTCTGAACACATACAGTTAGGTCCAGAAATATTTGGACAGTGACACAGTCTTCATGATTTGGGCTCTGCTGCCACCACATTGGATTTGAAATGAAACAACTGAGATGCAATTGAAATTTAGACTTTCAGGTTTAATTCAAGGGGTTGAACAGAAATATCCTGTAAAACGTTTAGGAATCACAACCATTTTTCTACACAGCCGTCTCATTTCAGGGGCTCAAAAGTAATTGGACAAATTAACATTACCATAAATATAATGTGTTTTTTAATACTTTGTAGAGAATCCTTTGCAGGCAATGACGGCCTGAAGTCTGGAACCCATGGACAGTGCCAAACGCTGTGTTTCCTCCTTTGCGATGCTTTGCCCGACCTTCACTGCAGCTGTCTACAGTGGTTGAGATCTGGTGATTGACTTGGCTATTGCAGAATTTTCCACTTCTTTGCCTTATAAAACTCCTGGGTTGCTTTCGCAGTATGTTTTGGGTGATTGTCCATTTGTGCTGTGAAGCGACGTCCAATCAACCTGCTGCATTTGGTTGAATCTGAGCAGAAAGTAAATCCCTGAACACTTCAGAATTCATCCGGCTGCTTCTGTCTTCAGTCACATCATCAATAAACACTAGTGACCCAGTGCCTTAGGCAGCCATGCATGCCCATGCCATCACACTGCGATCACACTGCCTCCACCATGCCATCACACTGCCTCCACCATACCATCACACTGCCTTCACCATGCCATCACACTGCCCCCACCATGCCATCACACTGCCCCCACCATGCCATCACACTGCCTCCACCATGCCATCACACTGTCTCCACCATGTTTTAGAGAGGATGTGGTGGCTTTGGATCATGAGTCGTTCCAAGCCTTCTCCATACTTTCTTCCTCATAAATTCTGGTACAGGTTGATCTTAGTTTCATGCTATTCCAGAACTGGACTGGCTTTTTTACATGTTGTTTGGCAAAGTCTAATCTGGCCTTTCTATTTTTGAGGCTGATTAATGGTTTGCACCTTGTGGTGAACCCTCTGTATTTGCTCTCATGAAGTCTTCTCTTTATAATGGACTTAGATACTGATACACCTACTTCCAGGAGAGTGTTCTTCACTTGGGTAGATGCCGTGAAGGGGTTTTGCTTCACCATGGAAAGGATTCTTCGGTCACCAATGTCAGAAAAGTTTTATTTTAAATTTATGTTTATGTGATGGAGACCAAAGTGTTGAATATGTTATCAAGTGTTAGGGTGGTGGGTAGTCTCCATTTTCTATTCTTTATATGATGTGTGTAATTTCGTGCAGCTGCCATCTTGTCTGGAGTTCTCATCTTGTTTCTTTTATAATGAATAAGAAAGTCATTGTTCCTTTAAGAAAGGTTTTCATGCTATTGAGGTTACTTATCTTTGACCTTGCTTCTCATACGAAGCTTACAGAGAAAACACAGGGAGTGAGATGGTAGGGTGGCAAAAATACTTTTGGGAGTGCCTCCCCCATCTTACAGAAATAGTTTTGCCAAGAGAGATAAGACCACCTGCAAACCTAATGTGTGAAGAATTATAATGATGTATCTGTAATATATTGTGTGTCTGTAATTGGCTGAATAAGTAATACGTTTATCCTATGTATAAAAACTATGATACGCAAGATATCAGCAGACAGAGGCTGAAAGATGACTTAATCTGATGTCGCTTTGTCTCCTCATTAATGAGAATAAAAGGCCACAATACTTCAATTTGTTCCGATGACTCCTTGAATCTCATTGATAGATTATAAATTCTTCTAACAACCCACCACTGTTGTCTTCCGTGGACGTCCAGGCCGTTTGGAGTTCACGAGATCACCAGTGCTCTTTTTTTTTCAAGAATGTACAAAGCTGTTGATTTGGCCACTCCTAACATTTGTGCTCTCTCTCTGATGGATTTCTTCATGTTTTTCAGCCTAACGATGGTCTGTTTCACTTGCATTGAGAGCTCCTTTGACCTCATGTTGTGGGTTCACAGCAACAGCTTCCAAATGCAAATGCCAAACCTGGAATCAACTCCAGACCTTTATACCTGCTTAATTGATGATGGATTAACGAGAGAATAGCCCATGCAGCCCACTAAATAGCTTTTGAGATAATTGTCCAATTACCTTTGGTCCCTTGAAAATGAGGCAGCTACATATTAAAGAGTTGTAATTCCTAAGTCCTTCCTCAAATTAAGGTGTGAATACCCTCAAATTAAATCTGAGAGTCTGCACTTTAAACCCATATTGATTATATAACTGTATAACTGTATATTCAATATGTTTGGATAAACAGCTAAAATGCCAAAACTTGTGTCACGGTCCAAATAATTCTGGAGCTAACTGTACATTTAAAGACTTAAAGAGGCCCTTTCACTAGTTTAGAAATGCCCTATTTCTAGCTAATATAATAGATGCTGTCACACTGATAATAATAGTGAAAATTGCGTCCGAAAACGTTTATTATTTTAAAAGTTATGAACTTTTTCCTATACATGTAAATGAGGCTTTATTAGACAACTGGGAGGTAACAGCAGCGATTCTCCTGAGGTGGAGCTCCTCCCAGCCTCTGACGCTGTCCTATCAGCATGAAGCTGCTTCACACAGTGTGAGAGAGTGAGGCTGGAGGGAAGGGGGATCACTTCAAACAGCCATATCGCGGGCTGTGGACCACCTAGAACAGCAGTATTGGTGACTCATGAAAGATTGAAAGATGAGATTCTAATCATTCATATGACGTCAGTTCTAGCTGTGACACAACCGCAGATATTGCCAGTTCAATACACAGTCGGGAATGGAAGCTGTATACTATAAGGGAGAGAAGTTGTAATTGTATGACGATTGGACAGCGTCATACAGAAAACATTAACTGCCCAAAGTGAAAAGAAAGTCACCTCCTATTTGGCTATTAGAACCGATTTAGCATATTAAGAAAAACGCTCATAACTTTGCAAATAATAAACGTTTTTTTAAAAACAAATCACACTGTAGTTATAAGCAGCAAAGCACATATTAGATTAGTTAGGAGATAGGGATTTAATAAACTGGTGACAGAGCCTCTTCAACACAATTATTATTTTAGTATGATATCCATCAGGCTGGTTTTAAAAATAAGGAGGTGATCTGACCTCTGGGTCTTCCACCGCAGTTGGGAATGAGGGGCCCCATATACCCATTCTTGGTTGGAGAGTAGTACGAGCATGTGCTGTCCCTTTCCAAAGTGAATAATGGGAGCGTAGAAAAAAACCTAATGCACTCACTCTATCTATCTATTTCTGTTTCTCCTGTTTAGTGTGAATGGGACAATTGGTGCAGCCAAATAAGCAGAATGTACATAGATGATTGTGTTAATTTGTTGCTTTCTGATTCATGAATAAAATGACAGAATTGCAATGAAGACTGATTCTTACAAAAGCAGGGCAGCTGGGAAGCAGGGAATAGTAATGTATATAGTAATGCAGATATATACACTTTTCAACAGTGACATAACTATTATGGGTGCAACGGTAGGAGTCACACTTGGGTACAACTAAATTAGTGAGTCCAAATGTCCTTTTGTTCCATAGGAAAACACCAGCATTATAAACATCACATGGTAGGTGGAGGCCCTATTACAGATCTTATATCGAGGACTCAAAAGCTTCAAATATACCAGTAAGATTCCGTAAAATGTTGGGTAAGAGCTTCTGTGAATATCTGCTAGAAGTGATCATAACCCTGGACTACGTTACCTGATTCTAAAATAGTCTGATCATAAAATAAACATAGGAAAAGTCAATTACATATTATTTTATATTCATTTCTTTGTTTATTAATTTGTTAACTTGTCTTCACAGCTGGCAAAGTCCTGGAAGTGAATAGTAAAAGCTGTATTTCTCTAGAGGGCTGTGCGCTTGGATTTAAATTGGAACTTGTGTCTCCTCTATTCAATTGCATTTAACTAGTCAAAAACTTATAAAATACTTACAAAATAAATCTGAAATATTATATAATATATGTCAGTCTTTGTGTCAGCCTCTTAAAGATCTGCATTAACTTTGTCAGTCCCTAAAAAAATGCATCTAGTGTAAAATAGCAAATAAAAGATAGAGAGGAGTGGGAGGAGGGGGATGCAGCTGCAGTTTTCCCTCTTGTTCTCACTCAGTGTGTGTGAGGGACTGTGAAAGAGGGAGGAGAGCAGAAGTGGGCAGACATCTGATTGGCTCAGAGCCAAGAGAACATCTGGAAGAGCCTGCCCACTCAGCAGATCCAAAATCTGAGGGTTACATACAACATTTCTGGCTGCACTGCATACTTTTACCTTCCTTTACTAAGTTTGTCTAGTTTAGCAGAACTAAGTTTATCATGGTATCACAATGTCTAATCTGTGATTTTACAAAGGACTGCAGGTAAACCTACTTAATTATCTTAAATTGGTTATAGTGCATCCAGATGTAGCAATTCTTATTTTGACTCTAATAACATGCTGCTACGTGAAAACCTATCACTTAAGCCATTTAAAACTATTCAAAAAGTCAAGTTAAAGTTTCTTGCCACTGTGTTCAGCGCATTAAAATTCAAGTTAAAGACCGCTGCTTCTGTATATTATTTTCTTGTTTGTCATTGAGAATTTGTGATCTGAAGTTAATTACCAAGTGATCCCTGTACCACTATTATCAAAGTTCAATGCCAACTAAATGCACAATGTTAATTTGAAGCCATACAATAGAATATGTGCAAGTAGAGGCATCAGGATAAAGATTACATAAGAAATTATGATTTATCTAATCTCAAAAGAAAATCCAACTTTTGCCCAAAATGAACGTACCTACTTGGAACCTATGGCAGGATTTCAGAATATGATTATCCTATGATTAGTAAAAAAAACATAATTTTCACTAATAAGTACATACACATACGCAAAGGCGTAACTTGAGGCTCCTGGGACTCAAAAAAACCAAATCTGTAACAGGGTCCCTATCCATCATGTACCATTTATAATATTGGTATTATAGGACAAAGTTACACCACTAGAGGTGCTCAAGAGCGCAATTCCAGATAATCGCTATCACATGGGTGAAGCACGCATCAATACTGACAGAAAACAAAAGGCACAAGTAACTTACCAGTCGAGTGGAATAGAATGCTGAAGGTAATAGACAATGGAGACGATGCAAAAATGGAGTGGATGGCTGATGAATAGCATGCACGCAGTTAAAAGATGAATAGACATTAAACAAGCATTAACAGCACTCACTGATCCCACCTGAATACTATCCCACAGCAGGGTAAGACAACAGCTTGGCAGCAGACCAAACACACAGGAAAATCAAACGAACCAGTGGAACTACTGATCCTAGGATACACATAAAACCACTATATAAAAACTAGATCTCTCAGAGGAGCAACACATCCCACAGTACAACAAACACATAGACAAGAGCAAATTTACCAACAAGAATCTGGACAGAATTTAGCATGTGCCAGAAACAGCATAACCAGCACCTGAGTAATCCAAGCCTGAATTAAATATAGCCCAAGAAAAGTACTCCGCCCTAATTAGTCAGGGAAATTAAATTATGACCAAATCCAGATCAAAGGCATTGCCTAGCAACACCAAAACACAGAGATAACAAAAGTCATTAATTAGCAGCAGTCCTGCTGCTAATTCGTAACACAGCGTTGCTTTTCACCCCCCTCAGGCACCAGTGCACTGTTGTGACTGCTACTTCTGTGCCCCATTTAGTTACCACTTGAACATAAACTTGAAAGCATGAGAGTGTGTATGTTTGTGAAAAGGATATTTTGCAGTGCTAATTGCTTCTAGAGAAAATGGTAACTCTGTCCCGAACCTTATTTATAAGAAATGGTACCTGGCAGTGGTGTACACTTTCTCCCACACTATTTGTGTTAGTTATGGAGATGTTTTTACAATGCATCAGACAAATAGATAACATTATTGGATTAGCTCCTTAAAACTCTGTCCTTGCCAATGATTTGCTATTGCTTATTACGAACCCCCTCCATGCGCTCACTTCCATGCTTTGAAGTTTTGCAGAATTCAGAAGTCTAAAATGTTAAAATAAACATGGACTGACCATTAATGTTCCTTCGGATTAAATCTCAACTATTAAATCCACTACCCCTTTCAAATAGCTACAAAAGGCCTTGAAATTTCTGGAGGTTATGATTCCATCTGATCCCAAACTCCTTTTCCAGCTGAATTTTATCCCCTTTACACCAAAATACAAACCTACCCTAATAAAATTATAAATGACCTTAAATGTCTTGGATTGCTCAGAAAGAACATATTGACGACCTATGTTCCCTACAAATTCTTTATACCCTTCAAGCTCTCCCAATTGATATCCCTAAGTATCGCTATTGATATCCCTCTGGGTTAAAGGGGTTGTCTGGGCATGGGGTGGTTTTTTATGCTAATGACTTATCCACAAGATAGGTCAGCAGTATTAGATTGGTGGGGGTCCGATATCTAGATCCCACGCCGATCAGCTGTTTCGGCTGCCGTCGGCTCCGAAAGTATTTCAGTGGTTGGTGCCGGTAGCAGAAGGCTCCATAGACTGTATGGTGGCCGTGCTGGTTTACTGCCACTCTTCTCCTATTCACTTAAATAGGAGAAGAGCTGCAGTACTGCAGCACTGCCGCTATACAGTGGTCGGTTCCTTTTGCTCACGGCACAGACCACTGCATAACTTGCGGTGCCGGAGGCAGTTATACAGCTGATCAGTGTGGGCTCCGGGTGTCGGGGTTTAGTTAAAGGGGACAGGGACTCCACTGGAACAAAATATTTATCATAATATATTGCAGAAGATGGCGTAAATTATTCCGTAAATCACACCTGCTCATAGCGGGCACAAGTTTGCATTTCAGTCGCACAGACAGCCAAAGATGTGCCAAATATGTTAAACTGGTGTGCACCTCTTAATATCTTTAATGCATTTTCCGCCAACTTAATTTAGTATTATGCTGAGTTTGTACGGGGCGTATATGCTGCTTAAAAGCACGTAGCAGCGTATCCGCCCTGTGTGTGCCGCAGGGAATTCTGTGGTGCAGTTTTTCGTCCGGAATGTCCGCTGCGGAAAACTGCAGCACTTAGCCAGCCTGCTAGCCTGTGATTGGCTGCAGCAGCGGTCACATGGGATGAAGCGTCATCCAATGAGATCGGCCCTCTGGTGTCATCCAGGACGGCCTCTAGGGATGACGTTTCATGCCATGTGACCGCCGCTACAGCCTGTGATTGGCTGCAGCCTTCACATGGAATGAAACATCACCCCAGGAGGCTGGCCTGGAGGAAGAAACACAAACTCCTGGGTAAGTATACGATTTAAAAAAAAATTTGAGTTCCGTTTTTTGCAACGGAATCGCTGTGAACCCGCCGCAAAAAATGCGACAACTGCCACTTGCAACAAATAAGCAGCATTTCCAAAAATACAATTGACATGCTGCGGAATAAAATTCTGCACCGCAGGTCAAATTCTGAGCGTTTTTTTCCGCTCAGGATTTACGCAGCGTGTGGATGAGATTTGTTTTATCTCATGCACTTTGCTGCTACTGTATTTGCTGTAGATTTCCACGCAACGAATTCCATAGTTCAGTATTTACTCAGCATGTGAACTGACCCTTAGATTGGCATTTAGCATGCCAGTATTAATATGTTTCCCCATAGAGTTCAATAAAAAAAAGTTTTTATTTTTGAGTTTATTGTATATTCAGTAGGCAGTAAGCTCCTAAACTCCCTTCAGTGGTGACTGCAAGCAGAAGGAATTGTACCATTTACTCAATGGGGGAGATTTATTAAGACTAGAGTTTCATATTTCATAAGAAACATGCTGGAGTAAGATGCAACAAAACGCGCCTCTGAATTAATTTGTTATATTAGCGGCTGTCCGTGCACCACCGATTAAAAATCGATGTCAACCGAGAGCTGGCACAGATTTACTCTATCGTTTATGCCAGTTTCTGCATAAACCATAGTAAATAGAGTGGGCTGCAGGTGGCTACACCCTTCCACTAAGCTCTGCTTTTTTAAAAATTGTCAAGAGCGGCAGAAACATTCAAAGAATAATATATTTTTAAAATTTTGGGACGTTTGCGTCTATTCTACCTGAGAAAACTGGTGCAAAAATGTTACATTTATATGTATACAGGGGATTTGGAACAATGTATGACAAAAAATGGAGTTTAATATACAGTATATATATTTATAGTGTCTAGAACATATTGTTTTCTGATGCCACGCAAAATGACCAGAATTCTGACTGCCCTGAGCCACCACTAGGGGGAGCTTAGAAGCTTACTGCATACTGGTTATGCAATAAACTCAATAATAATATAGTATGCAGTAATCTCCTAAGCTCCTCCTAATGGTGGCTGTGTCAATAGTAGCTGTGGATTTGTAGCTCAGTTGGACCCTAAAATTACACTGTATTGGGCATTCACTTTAAAGAAGAGCCTTATCTATTAATGGCTGCTGGATCCTAGAGCAGGTGATGTTTCTCAGCTCTATTGCCCGAGAGCCTTACGGAGCAAATATATTCACTAGTGTGCCAAGGAGCTACAGAACCAAAGCTAAATTTACACAATGGTGTGTGGATGGGTCTGAATTAGTTCTGCATCTGTATCTGCCAGTTGGTGGATCCTCTTGGCTGCTTCCAAGACGAAGACTCTAATGAGCCCTTGTTTTTCACAAGAGATAGTTAAAGGTGTGGACTGCGGTGCAAGGGACATGCAGGTATTGGACTCTCAGAAGAAATAAGCACCCGGAAGTTGAAGTTGCAGCAGGTGTGGAAGGACTTGAGGTTATTTGACCTTAAAGTGTAGCAAATGTTCGATAAACTTCTGACATGTCATAGAGACATGTCAGAAGTTTGGATTGGTGGGGGTCCGAGCACGGAGACCCCCACCAATTGCTAGAATGAAGCAGCTGAAGCGTTCGTGTGAGCGCTCAGCTGCTTCGTGTCTGTTCGGCTTTTTCCGGAAAGCTGATGTATCGGAGTATGGGCTCATAGACTTTCTATTGAGTCTGTACACGATACATTTATTTCCGGAAAAAGCCGAACAGACACGAAGCAGATGAGCGCTCACACGAACGCTTCAGCTGCTTCATTCTAGCGATTGGTGGTTGTCTCCATGCTCGGACCCCCAAGAACCCAAACTTCTGACATGTCACTATGACATGTCAGAAGTTTGTCGAACGTTTAGCTACACTTTAAAAAGGGATAAACAACCAGGAGTCGAAGTTGCAGGAGAGCACACTCAGTTTAAGATGAAGACAGAGGCCACAGGTAAAGACAACAAGAAAAGGTTGTGGCCTTTGACAGACAGTCTGGGTCAGGAACAAACCAAGGGAAAGAGTCATAGGTTCTGGTGTGCCATGTACTGGCCCTTTATGGGGACATGTACTATATGCATCAGAGAACATGGTGCCACATAGGAACACAGGAAAGGCAACAACTTTAACTTGGGGATGCTCCAAGTTCTTAATGCGCCTCATATTACTAATAGAAAAGTTTATTAAAATTGGCATTTGGATTGGTGTTTGATGGGTAAATATTACATCAGGGTGGGTAAACAGATTTGCATTTGTCATTATACTGTATATCTGAATTCCTACAGGATTATGTTCGCCAAATAAGTTGGAATAACTGGCCCATACCCTAATTCTAGGGTGCATTTAATGGACGTCACAAGGTCTCTCAGTGTATATAAGTAAGGGAGTCAATCACACAGTATTAGTGGAGGAGATATACGTCGATACCATATAACTAATCCCTTTCTTCGCCATGAAACTTTTTATCACTCTTCTTGGTACCATCTGTATCCTACCATTAGCTGGTAAGTTAATTACTTGTATTTTTGAATAACAAAAAATGGACAGGTATGAGGTTGGCACAGTCCCTCAGTGATTAATTTGAAGAAGCCCAATTTTTCCAGCCTTATTAGAGACATCCTCTTTGTGAATATTGTTTTCTGCCTTAGAACCCTCCCTCGCTCTACTATATCTTATTTAAAGTGTGGAGCCCAAAATTGTCCCCATATACAAAAATGGAAATATTATATTAGAGTTTCAGGTTTTTCTCTGTCTTTATACATGCCTTAAATTATATTTGCTTTTTCAGCTGCTGATTGGCATTGAGTACACTCCCTATCATGTCCAATCCTTCTTTTCCAGCTGCTCAACAAAAATGTTAAAAATATGAAATTACTCAATCCGATTTATTTTCCAGGTTTCTGATATTTTCTTCTATGTGACCTTCTATCCTCACAGCATTTGCCTTGGAATGTATACAGTGCTTTGCGAAAAACAGTGATTCTTGTGTCGGACCTTCTGTAGTTTGTAAAAAAGCTAAAGAATGCATGGTACTATCTGAATTGTATCACATTGGTAAGCGGTAAATTATCTCATCTATTTTTATATTTACTTTTCCTGGAGTGGTCCCTGATGAAAGATTACTTACTGACAAATATAATTTAAAAAAAAATAAGTTTATGTTCTCGCGCATTCATTGAGTCATTCTCCAACCTGGAATCGACCCATAGAAGTGATTATATAAATAGAACGCCATAATTACTGTGAAGATTGACACACAGGAAAAGTTTTAAAAGACGGTGCTTCGGAAGAATGGAACTCTCTACGTAAGTGTAATTGTGTATGTTATTTAGGGTCTGTGGAAAACTGGGTGACAATCTCTTTGCTTAAAGTAATTGTTGCCTTTAGTGGTTGTCACTCAGCATATGATACCTGTTTTGGAAAATTCTCTTTACTCTATATACACAGTAAATTCATAGTACTATGTCATCTGTGTATGAATGTTTTAAGGGGCATAAAAACACCATGGATTTCCTTCTGGCCGGGCAGTGGTGGTAATGACCCACCCAGGAACCTGTACAAGAAATAACTCTGCCCACCGTCGGGAGCGTAGGGTTCTTGTCTGCACAGGTTCCTAGATGGGTCATGACGACCACTGCCAGGGATCTCAGCGTACAGGAGTGGCTTGTAAAAAGACCATGGCACAGGTTAGGTAAATATAATTTTCGGGTGGGCACCTTTTAGGCTGGTGTTTCACTTTAACGACATTTTTTTTTTCTACAGATCATGGTACATTTCACACTGTAAAAAAGGACTGCAATGAGCTGTACTCGTGTGGGAAGACAATGTATTCATCTAATCATTATGAACTAACCCTTAGAGCACACATAGAGTGCTGCAAAGGAGACAACTGCAACACATTTAACTATAAAAGTAAGTGAACAATCTGACCACATTAGGGACTGATTGTATTAGGGGATTGTATTATCGACTATGTTCTAGTATATACTGTTACCAAAATATCTCTTTTTATAGGCAGGAGCGATTTGGTTTGGTTTACCATTAAAAGGATTGTCCAGAAATGTAAAACAAAAATAGTTTTTTTTCCCCCTGAAACAGCGCCATCCTTGTCCATGGGCTGTGTCTGTTACTGCGGTTTAGCTCCTCGAATGGCAAGAGTGGCGTTGTTCTGGAAAAAAAATCAGATCCTTTTTGTAACCTTGTACAACACCTTTAAGACTTTCTCTACCTGCTTCCCTATACTATTACCTGTAGTATCTTATCTTATACACAAAGCGATTTTGGTAATACAGTACATATGTATAGGAGAATTTTCAGAAAAGAAAATCTCAAATAATTCGTTCAAAATGGCTTTAAAGGGGTTGTCTCTTTAGAGACACCCCTTTCACCTGAAAGTCCCCAAAAATTTCGGGTGGAAGCTAGCCAATCGGAAGAAGTGTAGAATTTTGTGGCTACCATTCAGATAGAATAAATGGATGGCTCCAGTTTACCAGAGTGGCTGCTCTTCGTTCTGACTCATATAGGGTATTAAAGTGGCTCTCTCACCACATTATAAGTGTCCTATATTGTACATGATGTGACCGGCGCTGTAATGTAGATTACAGCAGTGTTTTTTATTTAGAAAAACGATCATTTTTGACGGAGTTATGACCTATTTTAGCTTTATGCTAATGAGTTTCTTAATGGACAACTGGGCGTGTTTTACTATTTGACCAAGTGGGCGTTGTACAGAGGTGTGTATGACGCTGACCAATCAGTGACCAATCAGCGTCATACACTTCTCTCCATTCATTTACTCTGCAGATAGCGATATAGCTATATCACTATGTGCAGCCACATACACAAACACTAACATTACAGCAGTGTACTGGCAATGAATATACATTACCTCCAGCCAGGATGTGATGTGTATTCAGAATCCTGACCACTTCTGTAGCGTCTCTGTGATTTACAGCACAGCATAGCGAGATCTCGCTGTGAATGACAGTTTACAGCGTAATCTCGCGAGACTACGCCTGCTGTGCTGTAAATCACACAGACGCTACAGAAGTGGTCAGGATTCTGAATACACATCACATCCTGGCTGGAGGTAATGTATGTTCATTGTCAGGACACTGCAGTAATGTTAGTGTTTGTGTATGTGGCTGCACATAGCGATATAGCTATATCGCTATCTGCAGAGTAAATTAATGAAGAGAAGTGTATGACGCTGATTGGTCACTGATTGGTCAGCTTCATACACTTCTCTCCACAATGCCCACTTGGTCAAAAAGTAAAAAACACCCAGTTGTCCATTGAGAAACTCATTAGCATAAAGCTAATATAGGTCATAACTCCATCAAAAATGATCGTTTTTCTAAATTAAAAAAACACTGCTGTGATCTACATTACAGCGCCGATCATATCATGTACAATAAAGGCCATTTATAATGTGGTGACAGAGCCTCTTTAAATGGAATTCGCACCTCTATGACATCCACATGGGCTAATAGTGCACATGAACAAGGGTTTTCTTTATGGGACAACCCCTTGAAGGTGGAGCTCTAGTTTAAAGGTACACTACAGCTAAACAGATACTCGGTTAAAGTGGTTATGTGGGGTCTGAAAAGTATTAGCAGTGTACTCACTGCAGTATGAGAATACACTTGCCAATATACATTCCGGTCCCCCGTTGCGCTGATTATGAGATTTTAATAAATTTAGCCCTAACGGGGGATTGGAAGTTTAGTGCCACATTTTTTCTTGATGATGACATGATTCTTCATCATGTGACCATCCCCGCTGTACTCTATGTTATTGATGTACTACTGCTATTGCTTATACATAGAGTTCAGTGTCCGATCACATGACGAAGAGTTGTGTCGTCATCAAGGAAGACCCGAATGTATATTAGCAAGTGTACTCGCATACTGCAGTGGGTACACTGCTAATAATTTTCAGTCCCCACATAACCCCTTTAAGCCATGTTAGGGCCTGAGAGGGCGGTGCATGACACAGGGATTCTTCCTTTGATGTGCTTTGAACCCATGTGTCTTGCTTTGCTCCTTAGTAGGCATAACACACTACATTGGTGTTGCTCAAAGTGTTCCTTTAAAACATTTTCATGATATGTTACACCTCTTGCACACGACCGAGTTCGTGCAGTGAAAAACGGCCCATGTGTTGGATGAATTTCCCGGCCCGAACACGGTACAGGTGAATGGGACTCCTGCCATCATAGGCATTTATGATGCTAGGAGTCTCTGCCTCCTCACGTAACTGCTGTTCCACACTGTAAAATTTTGTTCAGTACGAAACAGCAGTTCTGTGAGGAGGCAGAATCAAACAAGTCAGATCGATACGGGTCTTGCAGCTGACTACCCCACCAAACCCATTCTCTTTTTCCAATGAGGAGCTGGTCGCATATTAACATTGATAGATATTATTTTATGCAATGTAATAATTCAAATGAAGATGTTATCACTATGATTCCTGCTTTCAGCGCCTCCTCTAAATGGCGAACTAAATGGAAATTATTGTTCGTCCTGTTTCCGATACGGCTTGAAGGAATGTAAAAACAAACGGATGATCAGATGTGAAGAGATAATAGATAAATGCTATAATTACATCGGGAAAATAAGAAACCCAGGTAATGTATACTAATTGAGCAATAAAGTGTGGCTGTTATGTCTAGTGATGAGCCAGGGGGCCAGCCATACCGAAATAAATCAATTAAAAAAATGAAATAAAATTCAAAATAATAATACTAAACAATAATTATATTGAAAATAACATAAAATTACACATCTTAATGATAATAATACACTAACTTTACAGTAAATTCAATTATTTTTACTTATTATTTTTATTATTATTTATGTAATAATACATTTTTTGGCTTTTCTGTATATTTAAACTATGTTGTTAATTTCGTTTTTAGATTATTTTGGCTGCTGGACACATTTAAAGACTAATATTTAAGCATAATTTCCGTCGACGAGTTTTATAGATATTTTAGGTCGTGATCTGACTTTTGGAAATCCTATTGTAGCCAATAATGAGGGACCTGTACATCTCAATTTACACCATTGAGGTTTTGTGAAAACTGGATGAGAGCTCCTATGAATGTCTGCTCATAGTGGTTGTGACCCAGTATATGTTACCTAATTCTAAAATTGTCTGGATATAATATGAAAAGAGGGAATCTCAATAATTTACATTCTTTATTTTTTTTTCCTTGTTTAATAATTTGTTAACTTGTCTTTACAGATGGCAAGGAAGTTGAAATTGGCTTAAGAGGTTGTTTCTCTCCAGAGATCTGTGTGCTTGGATTTAAAAGCTTGGTCGGGGCGACAGAAATTGTGTCTGCTTTGTTTAATTGCAGTGATCAAATTGAAAACATCTAAAACAACTATTAAATAAACATAAAATATTCTATCATATATTTCAGTCTTTGTGTCAATTTCTTAAAGATCTTCATTAACTTCGCCAGTCCCTTAAAAAATATGAGTGTAAAAGTGCAAATAGAAAAAAGAGATGATTGGGAGGAAGGGCATGCAGCTGCAGTTTCACCCTTGTTCTTTGCCCCAGTGTGTGTGGGACTCATGTTGTGAACAGGTAAGAAGAGCAGAGGTAGGGAAACATCTGATTGGCCCAGAGCACAAAGCACATAGTAATATAGTAACATAGTCTATAAGACCATTCAGTTCAGCCTTTTATCCTGCAATGTTGATCCAGAGAAAGACGAAACCCCAATAAGGCAAAAGCCATTTTAACTTCAAAATTCTCCCCGACTCCAATATGGCAATCAGAATAAATCCTTGGATCAATGACCAATCTCCAGTAAACTAGTAGTAACCATAACTTGTAATATTATTGTACTCAATAAAGGCATCCAGACCCTCTATGAACTTTTTCGTGAATTTATCATAAACATGCGGCACATGTTCTATATTGTGACTGCTCTAAGTGTATGTTCACACGACCTATTTTCGGCCGTTTTTAGGGCTGTAAACGCCAAAAAAAGGCCGAAAAAATCGGTTGTTCCGACGGAGCGTTTTTCGCAGCGGTTTTTTTACACGTAAAAAAACGGCCGCGAAAAAGAAGTTCAGGACACTTCTTGGGACGTTTTTGGAGCCGTTTTTCATAGACTCTATTCAAAAACGCTCCAAAAACGATTGTAAAAAACTCAGCGAAAAATGCAGCGAAAAACGTCTGAAAATCAGGAGCTGTTTTCTCTTGAAAACAGCTCCGTATTTTGAGATGTTTTTGACACTGCATGTGATCATACCCTTACAGTGAAGAATCCCTTTCTATGTTTGTGTAGAAACCTTCTTTCCACTAGATATAGTGGATGCCCCTTGTAATAACCACAATCCTTGGTATGAACAGATAATGAGTAAGATCTCTGTATTTATCTTTTATATATTTATACATAGTTATTAGGTCACCCCTCAACCATCCTTTTTCTAAACTAAATAACCCTAATTTTCATCATTGTTTTGGGTACTGTAGTCCATCCATTCCATTCATTATTTCAGTTGCCCACCTTTGGACCCACTCATGCTCTACTACGTCTTTCTTGTGCACTGGTGCCTAAAACCATACATAATATTCTATGTGTGGTGAGACTACTGCTTTTTAAAGTGGTAGAACTATGTTCTCGTCATGTGCATCGATGCCCCTTTTTATTCACCCCATGATTTTATTTGCCTTCGCAGCAGCTGCCTGACACTGGTTGCTACGGTTAAGTTTACTGTCAACTAAAATTCCTAAGTTCGTAAACCTTTGAAATGTTCTTTTTTTTTTTTAATAAAAAGTTCAGTCAGTGTGATTGATGCAACTTTATAAATAGTTTTTGTTAAAATTATTTTTTACTTTTTGAGATACAGCTGCTCTGTGTTCTCTATACAGAGCAGGTGTATCGTTTGCTAAACCCAGCGACGAGTTCAGTGACAGCAGGTTCTGCGTGTCTATGACAGGCAGGATCCACCTGTAATCGATCACATCTAAATTCATCCACCTGTAATTGATCACATCCAAGTTCATAGCCGGCTGACACTGAACCCGTCAAGTCCGCAGGACTGAGGGATTCAGGTCTTAGCGAACGATACAGCTGCTCTGTATACAGGATACAAAGCAGCTGTATCACAAAAAGTGAAAATAATTTTTTATAAGAACTATTTATAAAGTATCACCAATCACACTGATTAACCTTTTTTTTATCATTATTATTATAAAAACAATGCCATTCAAAGGTGCACACAGTCTTTAAAGCTCATTTTCCACTTCTCTGCCCAATCCACCAACTTCTCCAGATACATTTCTAATAAAATACTGTCCTCTTTTGTGTTAATTGCTTTACATGGTTTAGTGTCATCTGCAAACATTGAAATGTTACTGTGCAATCCCACTATAAGGTAATTAACTCCTTAACAACTGTTATATAGTGCTCTTACGGCACGACGGTCAGTTTGCGTCACACGTGATGCATCACTGAGGTGACTAACTATAGATTAAGTATATTGCTATTTATATTATTTTACTTTAGTCCTTTTAATCATATGAACTCCTGTGGACCATTAGATTTGACATAGAGAGATGATCTGAAGCCAGGGGCCTAGCTATAGGGGGCAGAGGTAGCAGGACTTCAGTTTCTACTACTGTTTGTGGCACAGTTTATCAAAAACTTTTTTTCTCTTATGTAGTGAGGCTCTCTGGCAACTTCACCCAGCTGTATAAATTTTCTCTGCTGGCGGGGAGGCTCCTTGGCATCTCCACCAACCATCACCACTGTCACTATATGCTCGGAGGCTCCCTGGCATCTTCACCAGCTATCACCACAAGGGCCGGCCTTAGGGGTGTGCGACCTGTGCCTTCGCACAGGGCGCATCACTCCAGCAGGAGTAAGGGGGCGCTGCGCTGGCTCCCTTCCCCTGCTTGTTTCAGAGGCGCCCGGGCCCGGCAACTCAGCAGTGCCCAGCCATAGCAGCTGCTAGCGGTGACACCGGGCATGAGGGCGGTGGCACCGCTAGCAGCTGCTGAGGCTGCTACAGCGGTAGCGATGGCATTATAGCAGAGCAGTGAAGTATCTCCCTGCTCTGCTATCTACTAGCTCCACTGTAGCACCCTGAAGGAGCGGAATCCCCGTGTAGCCGGGGATTCCGCTCCTGGAGCGCTCCGCTTTATGTCAATATATGGACATCAGGGGAAAGTGCGTGGGATGATGGTCATTTTACTGTGAGTTGTGGGCTGATGGTCATTTTACTGTGAGTGGGGGGCTTATGGTCTTCAAAAGGTTTCCGCCTCTGACCTCCAATTGAAATTAATAAGAGGCAGAAAGCACTTGCGGTGCCCGTTTGGAGTTTTTTTGCCTGCGTCTTTTGCATTCGTTTCAACGGCTTAAGAAAAAACGCAAAAAAAAAAAAAAAAGGTCAAACAACGCTGTCAATTCAAATTCTGCCTCAAAATTCCTGAAGAAATTTTGAGGCAGATTTTTTTTGCCTTAAAAAAAAACGTGTGTAAAACATACCCTATGCGTGCAGTGCTTGTTTTTAGCCATTTTCTGTCTTTCTCAAAGCAATTTTTGGTAGGGGTGCTGTGGTGTTATAGGTAATATCATCAAAAGTAGGTTATTAGGAGGTCAGTTCATAACTCCTTCTGACACAGAAGATACATGTGATTTACATAAGAAATGCAGATCTTTGGCCATCAAAGGACGTCCATTGTCTGACAAATGTTTAATTGGCCCTTTCCTCACCAAGGTGCGAGATGTGTTGATTAAGAATTTGTCACCAGGGCTTGTATCTGGCCTTAGATAGCATTCTCACCCAGAGTTAGAAGTAATTGCCCAAACATCCTGACCAGTGGCGGATTATCATTAGGGCGTTTCGGGCGGCCACCCGGGGCCCAAGGCTCCCAGGGGGCTCATGACCGCCTGAACCCCGTCATGCCCAGTGGCGTCGCTAGCACCGGAGGGAGCCCCGGTACCAGGACCGCACCTGTCAGGCGAGGGGAGCTTCGCTTCTACTAAGCAGCCGTGGTCTGTGCTGCTTTAGAAGCTCCCCCTCCAGCCCCCCTTCCCTGCTCTAAACATCTCTCCTCTGCTGCTAGCTGTCGGGACATGGGGGAGGGGAGACTGTCGGCAGGCTCTGTACTGTGAGCAGGAGAAGAGCTGCAGTGAAGACATAAAAGGTAAGTGCATGTGTGTTTAATGTCCATATTCATGTATGTTTAATGTCCATATTCATGTGTGTTTAATGTCCATATTCATGTGTGTTTAATGTCCATATTCATGTGTGTTTAATGTCCATATTCATGTATGTTTAATGTCCATATTCATGTGTTTACAAGGTGTACTTTGTGTATAATGTGCATACTCGTGTGTACTTTGTGTACTATGCATACTTTGTGTATAATGTGCGTACTTTGTGTATAATGTGCCTACTTTGTGTACTTTGTGCATAATGTGTGTACTTTGTGTACTGTGCGTACTTTGTGCATAATGTGCGTACTTTGTACTGTGCATACTTTGTGCATAACGTGCGTACTTTGTGCATAATGTGTGTACTGTGTGCATAATGTGCGTACTTTGTGCATAATGTGGTACTTTGTGTACTGTGCGTACTTTTGTGCATAATGTGCCTACTTTGTGTACTTTGTGCATAATGTGCGTACTTTGTGCATAATGTGCGTACTTTGTGCATTATGTGCGTACTTTGTGCATAATGTGCGTACTTTGTGTACTGTGCGTACTTTTTGCGTACTTTGTGCATAATGTGTGTACTGTGCGTACTTTGTGTACTGTGCGTACTTTTTGCGTACTTTGTGCATAATGTGCATAATGTGCGTACTTTGTCACTTTGTCTGTGATAGAGATAGTGTATATATACATACGTGTGTGTGTGTTCGTATATATATATATTTCAGCAGAAATTCCGCTACAGAAAAAAAGCACCATTTCCTGTGGTTTTTACTGCAGTAAGTGGTGCGTATTTTGCTACGTTTTTCTCAGTGTTGGGGGATGGTGACGTCTCCTCTAAAAAAACGCAGCAATTTAGTCACTTTCCGCAGCAGGAATTGACATGCTGCAGTACGAGAAATACGCACCGCAGGACAAAATGTCTGGTCGGAAATTTTACGCAGCGTCTGGATGAGGTTTGTTAAATCTCACTCACTTTGCCACTACTGTATTCTGTGTATTTTCCGGGCGGAAAATGCGCAGCAATTCTGTTAAGTGTGGACAAGCCCTAAAACCGTAGCAGCAGAGTAGATTAGATGTGAACCATTCTCTTCCACACGCTGCGTAAATGATAAGTGGGAAATAAAAAGCTGCGGTGCGGTTTTTATTCCGCAGCATGTCAATTGTATTTGCGTAAACGCTGCTCATTTGTTTCGGGTTTTCCCCATTTAACTCAATGGGGAGGTAAAACCCGCAACAGATAGCAGATGTCATGTAAAAACGCAATTTAGAAAAAATTAAAATCTTACACTTGCCCAGAATTCTGTTTCTTCGTCCGGGCCGGCCTCCTGGGATGACGTTTCACCCCATGTGACCGCTGCAGCCAAAGACAGGCCAATCACAGGCTGCAGCAGTCATATGGGATAAAATGTCATCCCAGGGCTGCAGCGGCGCTGTGTAGCACTATATACAAGAGGGGGAGCGCTGTGCGGCACTATATACAAGGGGGGGAGCGCTGTGTGACACTATATACAAGGGGGAATGCCGTGTGATACTATCTATAGGGGGCTGTGTGACGCTCTCTACAGGGGGCTGTGTGACGCTCTCTACAGGGGTGTGTGGCTCTATCTACAGGGGTGTGTGTGTGTGTGTGTGTGTGTGTGTGTGTGTGTGTGTGTGTGTGGCTTTATCTACAGGGGGGTGTGTGTGGCTTTATCTAAAGGGGTGTGTGTGTGGCTTTATCTAAAGGGGTGTGTGTGTGTGTGTGTGTGTGTGTGTGTGTGTGTGTGTGTGTGTGTGTGTGTGTGTGTGTGTGTGGCTTTATCTACAGGGGGGGTGTGTGTGGCTTTATCTACAGGGGGGGTGTGTGTGTGGCGCTGTCTACATGGGGGGATGTGTCCCTGCACAGTGTGATAATGTCAGTATGTAGGGACACATCCCTGTGAAAGGGGAATCGTAACACCCATTTGTTAATGCTTGTGCAAAAAGGTAGTGTTAGCAATAGTTACGGCGCGGCAGGGTGGTGGTGGAGAAGGGGGGCCCAAGTTTGGGTAACAGCACAGGGTCCATGGTCTTCTTAATCCGCTACTGATCCTGACCAAACATCTAAAGCTATGCAAATTGGATGCCTGTGGTGTGTCTGCCCTGTGGACCAGGAGAAACATGTGACAATGGCTTATGTTCAAAGAAAGTGTGATACATCAAGGCAAACCCCATCATAATTCATATTTGTAGTGACCCGCATAGCTAGTTATGATCAGGGGAAATAGCCCTCACATATATGTCAAATTCACATCCATACACCCAGAGGAAGTACCTGAAATTGGATGTTGGCTAAAAACATGGGCCTGTTATAGTGGTGTTTGATATTTCCTGGTTGGTAAATGTCTGCACTGGTGAATGCAGGTAATATTATATTTCTAGGGGATTCCTGCAAGGACACATGACCACTTTTATGTTTCTCTATAGAAATACAACTGTGTAATGGGAGGAGTACGCTTCATTATCATATGAACAGCCTCCTCTCAGTGACATCACCAGCCTCTCAGTGACATCACCAGCCAGTGAACTGGAGGGAAAAACTGAGTTTAAAATGCCAGGAGAAGTGAGGGTCGGTGTCAGTCGTTGGGGATCCATATCTTGGTTGGAGTGACTGCCCATATTTTCAGCTGTCCCCACAGCCAGGATATCACTGCTGTACATCAGTAAGGTTTTGTTCTGTTTCCTTTATCCCTTTTATTTTCATAAAATGTTTGAATGCATTGTAACTGTATGTATATTTTTCATCTTTTAATCTGACAACTATTTTTTTTTTATTGCACTGCACTATTGTGTATTAAATTTGAAATATTTATAAGTCTCTTCCTTGTAGTCTTACAGAACTTAATCTTCCAAAGGTGAGGAACGTTACCTGTAATTTCTGTTCCATTTAGATAATCTGTTATTGTAACTTGTGTAAGGGAACATAGAGATGTAGGCCCCTATTGCCTAGATAAGTATAGGTGGTGGTAGCATACTGTGGTATCAATTATTGGGGTGTTGGAAACCTATGTGAGTAATTTAGCATAATCCTGTCATCTAGAGTAGGTGGGCGTGGATTTATGTGGTAAATTAATAAACTCAGTAGTGTAATTCACCCCTGTGACGTGACCTGAGATCGGCGATCGTCACAGGTGCCCTCAGAAAATTTTATTTTTCCAGTGCTGCCTCGAGTCCGAAAAGGTTGGGAATCTCTGTACTAGGTTACAGGATCACGCCGGCCTACGCATGGATCCCGTCGTGGAGCAGCTCAGTTCGTCATGGGAACGGGGCTAAGGTGAGTACAATTTTTGTATTTGTTTGGGGGCACTATCTACAAGGGAGAGATGTGTGACTGTTTGGCACTGTCTACAAGGGGGAAGTGGGGGCTGTATGGCATGATCTAAAGGAGGAGGTGGGGGATTATGGCACTGTCTACAAGAAGGCTGTATGGCAAAATCTACAGGGGGGCACTATACTGTGTGGGGGCCTCTAAGCGGACAATATACTGTGTAGGGGTACTACACGAGGCATAATACTGTGGGCACAATTAGAGGACAAAATACTGTGTTCATGAAGGGGTTGTAATGTATTATATTATTAAATATTATTATTATACTGTAATATAATATCATTTTTTTATGGGGCATTCTTTTAATGATGGGGGTGTGGCGCCGAAAGATCATTTTGCACGGGGCACCATCTATCCTAAGGCCGGCCCTGATCACCACTCTCACTACATGTGGGAAGGCCTCCTGGCATCATCACTTGCAATAACTGCTATACCTCCAGTGTCGTACTTCATGCACTGCCACAGATGGGTGGGAACAGCCACCTCATCGATCTATTGGATCTGAAAATAAACAAAAAGTTGACCTCCCGTGTCATACTTCCCGTCACCAGTACAAAAACAAAGCATTACAAAAGATCAAGTGAGTCACCATTTCCTGCAAGTAAGAAGACAATACAAAGTCAAAGAATATTCCAGGAAAACAACCAAAACAAGAATACAATGCCCTTAAAAGGGACAGTGTCAACTTTACAAAGGATGTTGGCTCTACAAAGGACACAGTATTGGCATTTACATTAAAAAGGAATGTGATCTATTAATGGCTACTGGGTCCAAGGTAGGTGGTGTTTGTCAGCTCCACTAACCATGAGCACCAGGAAGTAACTATTTCACTTTAGTGTACCAAAGATCTACATAACCAGGAGCTAAATTTACACAATGGTGTGTGAATGGGTCTGAATAAGTTCGGTATCTGTATCTGCCAGATGGTGGATCGTTTTGGCTGCTTCCAAGAAGAAGAGTTTAAGAAGCCCTTGTATTCACAAGCGATAGTTGGAGGTGTGGACTGTAGAGCAAGGGACATTAAGGTCATAGACTCTGAGAAGGGATAAGCAGCCAGAAGTAGAAGTTGCAGGAGGTGTGCACTTCAGTGAAGAACTTGCAGGTCCTTGACCCTGAGAAGAGATAATGGTCAGAAGTCAAAGTTGCAGCAGGTATGGACTTCAGTGAACGGACTTGCGTGTCTTTGACCCTCAGAATCGATGAACAACCATAAGTTGAAGTTGCAGGGTGGTAGTCTAGGCTGAGATGTCAGAAACAGAAGAGCACAGTCACTTCATGCTGAAGTCATTGAACACAGGTAAAGTCAACAGGTAAAGGTTGTAGTCTTTGACAGACAGACTAGGTAAGAAACAAACAAAGAGCAAGAGACATATGTTCTGGTGTGTCCCATGCACTGGTCCTTCATGAGGAAGTGTTTGCATGAGAGAGCATGGTGACACATAGGTGCCTTACATTACAAATAGAAGCGGTTTTGTAAACAGTTTATTAATATACCATCTGGATTAGTGTTTGATGGGTAAATATTACATCAGGGTGGGTAAACAGCTATACATTTGGCATATGAATGCCTACAGGATTGTGTTGCCAAATCTGTGGAAACGACTAGCTCATGACATAATTATAGGTTGCATCTGACTGATATAAATTAGGGGATCAATCACAAAGTATTAGTGGAGGAAATATATCTCAATACCATATAACTAATCCTTTTCTTCGCCATGAGACTCCTCATCACTCTTCTTGGTGTTATCTGTAACCTAAGATTAGATGGTGAGTCAATTACTTTTTGAATACTAAAATATAGGCAAGTATAAGGTTGGCACAGTCTCTCAATGGTTAACTTGAATAAGCTCAATTTTGCCAGCCTTATGCTATGCAAGAAATGTCCCCTTCATGAAAATTGTTTTCCACCTTGGAATTCTCTCTAGCTCTACTTTGTCTTATTCATAGTGGAGAGCCTAAAATTGTACCCATATTGAAAATATATTACATTAGATTTCCATTTTATGTCTTTTTTTATGTACCCTAAAATTGTATTTGCTTTTTCAGCTGCTGATTGGCATTGAGTACTGCTGCTTATCATATCCATTATTTATTTTTCTTTGTGCCCAGCTGCCTTACAAAGGTTAAAAATATGAAACGACTTATTCTGATTTATTTTTCTTCCATGTGACCTTCGCTCCTCACAGCATTTGCCTTGGAATGTATACAGTGTGTGTAATGTTGGGGTAGGGAGACGGACAGGTGAGCCCTAATCTACCCGCCACTCGGTCCCTGCCTACTTGCACAGTCCGTCCTAGGCGATGGCATACAACTGGGCGATGGTTCCTACGCTCACTATGTGCACGACAAACAAAACAAGACAAGGGAACATAGAAGCAAGGGAAGAGGGGAAGTTGCCCATGGAAACACAGTGAGCAACAGAGTAGTGAACGAGCCGAGTCAAACCAGGAGATTACGCGGTAGCAAAAGCAGCACAGGAGAATAATAGTCAGTCAAGCCAGGGTCAATATGAAGCAGAGGTCAATGGTAATAGCAGGAACAGCAGAGCCAGGAAACACAAGAATATCAGGCAAAGGACAAGCAGCAAATGAAGGTATAAAAAGACAAAGGGCGGAAGCTAGAACTGTCTGGCCAGGCTGTGATAGATTCTCCCACTCGTCAGCCTAACAACCTGAGTGGTAGCAGATCGAGTCACTCTATCAGACCTAGGAACAGATGCAGACTGATTAACTACGGGCGTCGACACAGAAGCTGTGTCTGGCAGATCCTTTACAGTACCCCCCCTTTTATGAGGGGCAACTGGACCCTTCCTAGGTGGACCTGGCTTATTGGGGAACCGAAAATGGAACCTCCTGAGCAATAACCCAGCGTGAACATCCCGGGCGGGTACCCAAGTCCTCTTCTCAGGCCTGTATCCTCTCCAATGGACCAGGTACTGGAGGGAGCCTTGGACCATCCTGCTGTCCACAATCTTGGCCACCTCGAATTCTACCCCTTCGGGGTGAGAACAGGGACCGGAGGTTTCCTCGAGGTAGCCAAGGACGAGGAGCAACGTTTCAGGAGGGAGGCATGAAACACGTCGTGTATTTGAAAGGACGGGGGGTAACTCCAGCCAGAAGGAGACAGGGTTAAGGACCTCAATGACCTTGTACGGCCCTATATACCGGGGAGCAAATTTATTGGACGGAACTTTAAGGCACAAATTTTTTGAAGACAGCCACACCAGATCCCCGACCACAAACAAGGGGTTAGTAGAACGTCTTTTATCTGCCTGAGTCATTTGTATGCTCTGGGACGCCTCAAGGTTCTTCTGAACCTGGGCCCAGACTGTGCACAGTTCCCGATGAACGACATCTACCTCGGGATTGTTGGAACCACCAGGTGAAACAGAGGAGAACCGTGGATTAAACCCAAAATTACAGAAAAAGGGGGAGACCCCTGACGAGTTACTGACCCGGTTATTAAGGGAAAATTCGGCGAGGGGAATGAAGGAGACCCAATCATATTGACAGTCAGAAATAAAACACCTCAAATATTGTTCTAGAGACTGATTAGTCCTCTCAGTTTGGCCATTAGTTTCAGGATGGAAGGCCGAGGAGAAGGACAGATCAATCTACAACTTCTTACAGAAAGCTCTCCAAAACAATGAAACAAATTGTACCCCTCTGTCAGAAACAACATTGACAGGAACCCCATGGGGACGCATTATGTGTTTGACAAAAAAAGGTAGCTAACGTCTTGGCATTGGGTAGTTTCTTGAGGGGCACAAAGTGGCACATCTTACTGAAGAGGTCTACTACAACCCACACCACCGACTTGCCTTGGGATGGAGGCTGATCGGTGATAAAAATCCATGGAGATATGAGTCCAAGATCCCTGGGGAATGGGCAAAGAACATAGTAAGCCCGTGGGCGGGACCTGGCAGTCTTGGATCTAGCACAAATTTCAGCCGCAATTTCGGAGATTACGTCAGAATCAACAGAGGATATGATTATACCTGGGGGCAAAAGACAAGCAGGATCCTCCTCCGGAGGAGGGCTGGCCATTAAGATAGCGACAGTGCATCAACTTTAATATTTTTAGACCCAGCCCTATAGGTGATCACAAAGTTGAATCTAGTAAAAAAACACGCCCATCGAGCTTTTCTCGGGTTTAGCCTCCGGCCAGATTCTAGGAAAGCAATATTTTTGTGGTCGGTAAGGACCGTTACCTGGTGCCTAGCCCCCTCAAAGAAGTGGTGCCACTCTTCAAATGCCCATTTAATGGCTAAGAATTTGCGGTTGCCAACGTCATAGTTACTCTCAGTGGGCGAGAACTTCCTGGAGAAGTAGGCACAGGGAAGGAGATGGGTGAGAGACCTGGTACCCTGGGACAAGACAGCACCCACTCCCACCTCGGAGGCGTCAACCTTCACGATGAATGGCTCCATTTGGTTAGGCTGAATCAGCACTGGGTCAGAGATAAAGTACTTCTTAAGGATCTCAAAAGCCTGGACCGCCTCAGGAGGCCAGTGGAGGAGATCAGCACCTTTGCGAGTAAGATCCGTAGGAGGCTTAGGGATGACCGAGAAGTTAGCAATAAATCTCCTGTAGTGATTAGCAAACCCCAGGAAGCACTGTAATGCCTTCAGGGAGGCAGGTTGGACCCCCGAAGATCAAACTTAGAGAACCATTGGGCCCCTTGAAGATGATTGAAGAGATCAAGAATCAAAGGAAGGGGATACTGGTTCCTTACAGTGACCTTATTCAAGTTTCGGTAATCGATGCACGGCCTAAGACCACCATCCTTCTTCCCTACGAAGACGAAGCCAGCACCTACCAGAGAAGTAGAGGGGCGAATGTAACCCTTGGCCAGGCTTTCCTGGATATATTCCATCATGGCTTCACGTTCGGGACAGAGAGATTAAATATCCTACCCTTAGGGAGCTTAGCTCCTGGTACCAAATCGATAGCGCAAACATATTCTCTATGAGGAGGTAACTCTTCGGAGGCCTTTTTTGGAAAATACATCAGCGAAGTCCTGAATAAACTCAGATAAAGTGTTCACTTCCTCAGGGAGAGAAATAAAATTAAGAGAAAAACAGGACATCATGCATTCATTACCCCATTTAGTAAGATCCCCGATATTCCAGTTAAATGTGAGATTATGCCTCTGCAACCAGGGAAGGCCTAAAACCCAATCGGACAATAATCCCTGCATCACCAGTACAGAACACTGCTCCAAATGAATGGAGCCAACAATGATTTCCAAAACAGATGTATGCTGCGTAAAATAACCATTAGAAAGTCGATACCCACTACCGGGACAGGTTTAGGTAAATCAATCAATGGCATAGCTAGAGACATAGCAAATTCCACAGACATATTATTAGCAGTAGACCCTGAATCCATGAAGGCACTGCCGGTGGCAGACCAACCATCAAAAGAGACCTCAAAGGGAAGCAAGATCTTATTAGGTTTCATATTAACGGGAAATACCTGTGCGCCCCAGCGACCTCCCCGATGGTCACTTAGGTGCGGAAGTTTTCCGGCTGCTTATTCTTACGCCTAGGACAGTCGTTCACTTGATGCTTGTCATCCCCACAGTAGAAACAGTAGAAACAGAGACCATTCTTCCTGCAGAGCTCTCTACGTTGTTGGGGAGACACGGAGGCCCCGAGTTGCATTGCTTCATCCGAGTTTTCCGTGGAAGAACGAAGCAACGGAACCTCGGGAGCCATCATAGGGGAGCCAGAGGAGAAGGCACAAAAACGTTCAAGTTGTCGTTCCCTGAGACGTCGGTTAAGACGTACCACTAAAGCCAACACCTGATCTAGAGAGTCAGAAGAGGGATAGCTAACTAACAGGTCTTTCAGGGCGTTCAACAGACCCAATCTAAACTGGCACCTCAAGGCAGGGTCATTCCACTGAGAATCTACACACCACTTCCTAAAGTCAGAACAGTTCTCCTCAACGGGTCTCTTACCCTAACGTAAGGTCACCAGCTGACTCTCGGCAAAGGCAGTCTCGTTATAGATGAGCCAGAGAGCAGAAAAAAAAAAGGTTAACAGAGGAAAGTTCAGGGGCATCAGGAGCCAAGGAGATGGCCCATTCTTGGGGGCCGTCCTGGAGCCCGGACATAATTATACCCACTCGCTGGCTCTCAGAACCTGAGGAGTGGGGCCTTAGACGGAAATAGAGCCTACAACTCTCCCGAAAGGAGAAAAAAGTCTTCCTGTCCCCTGAGAACCGGTCAGGCAACTTGAGGTGGGGTTCAAGAGGTGAGGTGGAGGGCACTACCTGGGTAGCATCACGCTGGTTGCACCTCTGAGCCAGGCTTGGACCTGTAAGGAGAGACCCTGCATTTGCTGAACCTGGGCCTCAAGGGGCTCCATAGTTGTATAGGAACCGGGGTAGAAAAGGTATATGGGCCTGTGATTATGTAATGTCGGGGTAGGGAAACGGACAGGTAAGCCCTAATCTACCCGCCACTCAGCCCCTGCCTACTTGCACAGTCCGTCCTATGCGACGGCGTACAACTGGGCGACGGTCCCTACGCTCACTATGTGCACGACAAACAAATTAAGACAAGGGAAAACAGAAGCAAGGGAAGAGGGGCAATTGCCCACGGAAACACCGTGAGCAACAGAGTAGTGAACGAGCCGAGTCAAACCAGGAGAGTACGCGGTAGCAAAAGCAGAACAGGAGAATAGTCAGTCAAGCCAGGGTCAATATGAATCAGAGGTCAATGGTAATAGCAGGAACAGCAGAGCCAGGAAACACAAGAATCACAGGCAAAGGACAAGCAGCAAATGAAGGTATAAATAGACCAAGGGCGGGAGCTAGAACCGTCTGGCCAGGCTGTGATAGGTTCTCCCACTCCTCAGCCTACCAGCCTGAGTGGTAGCAGATCGAGTCACTCTATCAGACTTAGGAACAGATGCAGACTGATTAACCACGGGCGTCGACGCAGAAGCTGTGTCTGGCAGATCCTTTAAAGTGTGTTAAGAAAAACAGTGATTCTTGTGACGGACCGTCTGTTTGTAAAGATGCTAAAGAAGGCATGGTACTATCTGAGTGTAATGTCCGTGGCTGCAGGCCGTCAGCTCCAATCCTCCACTGACAGCCGCAGCCACGAGTCGACAAGCGCTGCCCCCAGCCTCCCGCTCAGGAGACGCCAGCGCTCGCTTCCACTCACCTCAGCTGGATCCCGTAGGGTTGCGCGCGTATGCTCGTGCCCATTTTTAAAGGGTCAGCAGGCGTATTGGACTTTTGATGAACTTTGACCCGTGAGTACCCTGGACTATAAGAGGGATTCAGCCCAATTCTTCTATGCTTGAGCGTTGTTGATGTTTCCTAAGTTTGTCTATGTGATGGCCTCCTAGTGTGTTCCTGTTCCTGCTTTCCATACTATCCTGGTCGAGCACTGTGCTGTGCCAAAGTCGTGTTGTGCTGTATCCACGTCTGACCTGCTTCACCTCACCTGACATCTACCTGCTGCCTAGTCGCAGCCGAGCCTGCCTTGCTGCTGTCTGAGCTGCCACAGCTACCTATATGAACTATAGACATTTACCTGTGCCCTGTTGGCCAGCTGCCTTATCGCCGAGGCGGTACAGCCCAGTGGGTCCACAAACCCTTCGTGACAGTACGCTCAGGCCATGGACCCCGCTGGTCGATTCAAGACCACGACGACGTCACAGGAGATGCGTGCGGATATGCTGGACCTCCGATTTCTACAGGACAAACTCCTCCAGGCGTGGAACATTCTTGCACGTTGACAGGAGGCACAAGCTGCTATACCTCCTACTACACCTCCTGGCAGTGTTGATCCTCAGACTACACCTCTTGGCAGTGTTGACCCATGTGTTTCTTTGCCACTTCCTGACCGCTATGATTGAGAAGCAAGTACCTGTTGTAGATTTCTGAATCAGTGCCAGATCCACTTCAGCCTGTATAATAGGACATTTTCCTCTGATGGCGCAAGGGTCGCTTTCATTATCTCTCTCCTCACTGGCAAGCCTCTTGCATGGGCGAACCCTATCTGGGAGAGACAAGGACCAGAGACCCGTGACTTTCAAGCTTTCCTCCAGACTTTTCGCATGGTGTTTGAGGAGACTGGATGGGTCTCATATGCAGCGGCCTCTTTGATTAACCTACGCCAAGGAGACACCTCCGTGAGTGAGTACGCCATCCACTTATGCACCCTGGTGGGAGAGCTGTTATGGAACCATGAGGGCCTGCTGGCTGCATTCTGGCATGGCCTGGCTCCTAAAATTAAGGACGAACTTGCCGCTCGGGATCTTCCGTCTACCCTGGATGACCTCATCCTTCTGTCCACCCGGATTGATGTACGAATCCGAGAACGCTTCCAAGAGGTTTGACGGAAGGGAGCCCTTCCCAGTCTGGCTCCTACTTTGCAGCAACCCCTGCTGTCCTCAGATGTCGATCCTCCAAAGGAGTCTGTGATAATGGACCAGTGTAAGTTATCCACAACGCAGACACACGTCTGGACTCTGTCTTTATTGCGGCCTCGGTGGCCATCTTGTGCATCTGTGTCCCCAAAGATCCCAAAACCTAGGGTTGCGAGGAGTGACAACCTTGGGTAAGAATGGACTTCCGTCTAAATTGTCCATACCTGTGACCATAGTGTCCGGTGAGACAACGCATCAGGTCTCTGCGTATCTGGACTCTGGATCCGTTGCTAATTTCATCCGTAGAGACCTGGTGGACCTTCTGCAATTACACATCACCCCTCTGGAGAGCTCGTTGACAGTTGCTTCAGTAATGGACTACCTCTGCCAGACCCAGTTATAGCTGTGACCAAGCCGCTGAGGCTTCAAGTGGGAGCCCTTCACTCCGAACTTCTGTCTTTCTATGTGCTATCCAAAGCTGTTAACCCTGTGTTGCTGGGCCTGCCTTGGCTCCAACTGCATGCCCCAGTAATTCTGGAGAGGTTCTCCAGTGGGGCCCTGAGTGTCAAGGCCGTTGCCTGGTGCATATTTGTTCGGTTCAGCCTTCGCTGCCTCGGTCATTGGCAGGATTGCCGAATCATTATGCTGGATTTTCGGACGTCTTCAGCAAGAGGGAGGCGGAGACATTGTCTCCACATCGGGCGTATGACTGCCCTATTGTACTGATTCCTGGTGCATCCCTTCCCCGTGGTAGGGTATATCCTCTCTCCTTGCCAGAGACTATGTACATGTCCGCCTATGTAAAATAGAACTTGGAGAGGGACTTCATATGAAGAACTTCCTCCCCAACAGGAGCCGGGTTCTTCTTTGTCAAAAAGAAAGATGGCTCTCCTCGTCCTTGTATCGACTACCGAGGCCTCCACCAGATCACGGTGAAGAATAAATATCCGTTGCCACTGATCTCTGAATTGTTTGATCGTATACGTGGTACCAAGATTTTTTTCTAAACTAGACCTGCATGGGGCTTACAACCTAGTCCGGATTCGATGAATGGAAGACTGATTTGATGAATGGAAGACTGCATTTAACACCCGTGATGGACACTATGAGTATCTAGTAATGCCCTTCGTGTAAAGCTCCCGCGGTCTTCCAGGAGTTTGTTAATGACATTTTCCGTGACCTCCTCTATGTTTGTGTAGTATTCTACCTTTATGACATCTTGATTTTGCTCCAGATCCTATGACGCACCAGAGACATGTCCGTCAATTCCTGTTACAGTTAAGGGAGAATCGTCTATACGCCAAGTTGGAGAAGTGCATGTTTGACAGAGATGCTTTAGCCTTCCTGGGCTACATCATCTTGAATCGAGGTCTTGAGATGGATCCTGAGAAGGTAAAGTCTGTTCTGGAATGGCCACATCCTCAAGGCTTGAGGTCCATACAGCGCTTTTTGGGACTCGCTAATTTTTACAGGCAGTTTATTCCAAACTTCACCTTACTGACTTCTCCCATCTCTAACCTCACTAAGAAGGGTATGAGCACCAAGGTGTGGACTCCCGAGGTAGAGTCCTCATTCCATAGCCTGAAGAGTCCTTCATATCAGCCTCTATCCTCCATCATCCGGATGTCTCTCTGCAGTTCTCGTTGGAGGTGGACGCATTCTCTGTCGGTGCTGGTGCACTCCTGTTCCAGAGAGGTCCCAAGGGCAAGTCAAGGGTATGTGGATATTTCTCTAAGCTCTTTTCTTCCGCAGAATACAACTACTTGATTTGGGATCGGGAGTTACTGGCCATCAAATTGGCACTGGAAGAGTGGAGACATTTACTAGACAGCGCAGCTCATCCGATCCTAATTTTTACAGACCACAAAAATCTGACCTAACTCCAGACGGCCCAACGGCTGAACCCTCGTCAGGCCAGGTGGTCACTCTTCTTTACCAGGTTCAAGTTTGAGCTCCATTATCGACCGGCCGACAAGAATGTGAGGGCTGATGCCTTGTCCAGGTATTTCGAGACGGAACACACCTTGGAGAGTCCACAGAATATTATTGATCCGTCTTGCATTATCTCTGCCAATCCCCTGCAAGTTGGGGACTTTCCTCCAGGGAGGACTTTTGTGCGCCTGGCTGATCATGGAAGAATCCGCCACTGGGGACACTCCTCTAGACTGGCAGGTCACGCGGGGGTCCATAAGACCCGGGATCTGATTGCTCGTCATTTATGGTGGCCCACGCTGCCCAAGGAAATTATGGACTTCGTTTCTTCCTGTTCTGTATGTGCAGCCAACAAGGCCACTCACTCCAGACCTGCTGGTGTGCTCTAGCCATTGCCTATGCCCAATGCTCCCTGCCAGCATATAGCTATGACTTTATTACAGACCTGCCTCTCTCTGCTGGATCTAGTGCTGTCTGGGTGGTGGTGGTGGATCGATTTTCGCAGATGGCCCACTTCGTTCCTCTGACCGGTCTTCCTTCTACTCCTCAGCTGGCCAAGCTGTTCATCCAACACATCTTCCACCTGCACGGCTTGCCACAGCATGTTATGTCTGATTGGGGGGTTCAGTTTACCTCGAAGTTCCGGAGAGCCCTCTGCGGACTCCTCGGTGTGAAGTTGGACATTTCATCAGCCTAACATCCTCCGTCCAATGGTCAGGTCGAGAGGATCAATCAGATCTTGGAGAACTACCTACGCCACTTCATCTCCAAGAGGCATGATGACTGGGTGAAGTTGCTCCCATGGGCTGAATTCTCCTACAATAATCACACCAGCGAGTCCACAAGGAATACACTGTTCTTCATTGTTTACGGCCAAAATTCACCCACAAATTCCTCTCCCAGTGCCCGATACTTTCGAGGTACCTGCGGCTGACTCCGCTTTTAGAGACTTAATGCAGATCTGGCAGCAGACTCGATCCTCCATCTTAATGGCAGTCCACCGCATTAAACGGAAGGCTGACACAAGGAGAAGAGAACCTCCTCAGTTTCTTCCTTGCAAGAGGGCCTGGCTGTCTTTCAGGAATATCCGACTAAGGGTGCCATCATGCAAATTTGCTCCCATGTTCCTCGGACCCTTCGAGATCCTACAGCAGATCAACCCTGTTGCCTATAAGCTTCAGCTGCCTCCTACCCTCAAGATCCCCAACTCCTTCCATGTCTCCCTCCTGAAGCCAGTGGTTTTGAACCGCCACACCAAAACTCCTAGCCCTGTGGTTGCCTCCAGCGGCCCTTCAGACACCTTTGAGGTTAAGGAGATCTTGGACACCAAAAAAGTGAGAGGAAAGACCTTTTATTTTGTGGATTGGAGGGGCTGTAGTCCTGAAGAGAGGTATTTGGAGCCAGACCTCAATGCTCCTACTCTTCTGAAGAGGTTTCTTTCTCGCTCTGGTCCCAAGAAGAGAGGGCATAAGAGGGAGGATACTGTAATGTCTGTGGCTGCGGGCCGTCAGCTCCAATCCTCCCCTGACAGCCGCAGCCACGAGTCGGCAAGCGCTGGCCCCAGCCTCCCCCTCAGGAGACGCCAGCGCTCGCTTCCACTCACCTCAGCCGGATCCCGTAGTGTTGCGCGTGCATGCTCGTGCCCGCTCTTAAAGGGGCAGCGTGCGTACCGGACTTTTGATGAATTTTGTCCCGTGAGTACCCTGGACTAAAAGAGGGGTACAACCCCCTGCTTCTATGCCTGAGCATTGTTGATGTTTCCTACGTTTGTCTATGTGATGGCCTCCTAGTGTATTCCTGTTCTTGTTCCTGCTTTCCATACTATCCTGGTCGAGCACTGTGCTGTGCCAAAGTCGTGTCGTGCTGTATCCACGTCTGACCTTCTTCACCTCGTCTGACGTCTACCTGCTCCCTAGTCCCAGCCGAGCCTGCCTTGCTGCTGTCCGAGCTGGCACAGGTACCTATACGAACTATAGACATTTACCTGTGCCCTGTTGGTCAGCTGCCTTACCGCCTAGTCGGTACGGCACAGTGGGTCCACAGACCCTTCGTGACACAGATTTTTATTACTTTAGTAAGTGGTAAATGATCTCATCTATTTTTATATTTACTATTCCAGGAGTGCCCCCTAATTTTAGATTTCTGATTAGGTCATGAATAGAAAGCTACAATTACGATGAACACTGACACAAAATTAAAAGAGAGAGTGTTTGGAAAGAATGTAACTCTTTAAATAATGGAAATGTATATATTATTAAGGGTCGATGGAAAGCTGGGCGACAACCTCTACGCCCAAAGTAATATTTTCCATTAGTAGTTGTCACCCGGTATGTGACACCCATTTAAGAATGCTGTCAATTTGCTTTACCCTATGTAGACAGTAAGTTCATACACATGTAATATCATGTCATCTACGTATCTGTGTGTGAATAGTTCAAGGTGCACAAAAACAACATGGATTTCTTTCAGGCCGGGCAGTGGTTGTAATGACCCACCCAGGAACCTGTCCAAGAAATATCTCTGCCCACACCCGAAAGCATGGAGTTCTTGTCTGTACATGTTCCTGGGTGGGTCACGACAACCATAGCCCGGGATCGCAGCGTACAGGAAGACGACAGAAGTGGCATGCAAAAAGACCATGTAACTGGAATTTCAACATTTATTTCACTTTAACTATATTATTTTTTGTCTACAGTTCAAAATGCTTATAGGAGCTAAATTTACACAATAGTGTGTGGATGGATCTGAATAAATTCGGTATCTGTATCTGCCAGATGGTGGATAATTTTGGCTTCTTCCAATTAGAAGAGTTTAAGAAGCCCCTGTTCTCACAAGCAATAGTTGTAGGTGTGGACTGCAGTGCAAGGGACATTAAGGTCATGAACTCTGAGAAGGTATAAGCAACCAGGAGTAGAAGTTGCAGGAGGTGTGCACTTCAGTGAAGGAACTTGCAGGTCTTTGACCCTGTCGCTGCAGAATTTACATTGTCCATTAACGTTGGACATTATCTGCATTTGTCTATGAGTTCCAAATTAATGAATGCTCTCTCAATGGTGGATCTGAGAGAGGGCGGCCGGAGAGAGACCATGACACGCAGCTTCAGTGTTCAAACAGTCTCTGCCCACAGGGGGCGGATCCATCTTTATTTATAAGAAAATGAGAGCAGGTGGTAACTTCATACTTGCAAAGCATGAGCATTCTAAATATGGTAATATCCCAAAACTCCACATATATCTTTAGCCATAAGAGATACAATGTCAGTACGTTTTCTCACGTTGCCTTTGTAACAGCTGAAATGCAAAGCCATAAACTAAACGACTTGAAATAGAATAGCCATCCCCCCCCTGTAGGCTCTTGTTTCAGCAGATCTTTGAGCTTTAGTGACAACTCAACTGTCCATTTAAAGCAATATATGTTCACACATATAAAGATAATTAAAATATCTTTGACAATTCCCTTCTTTTGAACATAAAATTGCTTAGCCATGTATTCGAATATTCGTTCGAGATTACGTTCTGGCTAGATCCCCTAGACCAGGGCATTTTTAATGCCATTCACCGCGAAACAAATACTCAGGATACGTGTCTAGCAATAGGTGAGTGCACAGCGTTACATACTGTACACACCTGAAGATTTAGGGAATTACAGGTTTCACAATTCGGGCAATACCATCTATCTTGGTGGTTTTCTACAGCTTGACAGATAACTTTATCAGGTGTAGAAGCATTTAGTGTCACATAAACAGGTGGCTCTGAATGTTTCCTCCCACCTCGGTTCTTAGGGTGGTCTGGACCTCATGCACTTTAATATCGTGTGCTGATACTTTTGCAATCAAACATGTTACAAGTTTAAACATAATATATCTCTATCTAAGTAGCTGGTTGTATCCTTGCTAAGGTACATACTCCTGGTCTCCTGGGTGGCAACCACTTATATGCCTCGTACTCACATATATGACGTATATGTTGGGTTGAAGCACATCCCTGGAGTGATTTAACACTCCTGCAATCCAGGAGAACAAGATCATGTCCCGTCCGGTGGCATTCATCGATGCCACCCCCTTTATCAGTTAGATGACCTCGTGTTACACCCCCTAGACCCTGCATCATCCATTTTCTAGCTGTCTCGGAGCACTAGGAGCTGCCAGTTGCTCTTATCCCCAGACTATACATATTCTGTGTCTCTTCCCTCACAGTCGGTGAGGTCTACAGCATCAAACATGTCATTTTTATTAACCTGACCCATGTTTACACATCACGCGGTGTCATTGGGGTAACATCTAATCATGGACGGCCGTATTCCTGGCCTGAGATCTGTTTTCCGCAGCGCTTCCCTCTTTGAATATCTTACACGGTAAAACAGACAGGGGACCAATACCCCCGCTGCTATTACAAGAGGAACAACTCCAGGAGAGTAAGGGTTAAGCGCTAGAGAAAAGAGATGTGGCTGCAAGGCTAAGGCAATAACTTCATCTATCTTCACATATGGCATCGTCTTTGAATGGAGACATATACAATAGTCCAGCAATTTAGTCAATACTGATATCACTTGATGTTTGATAAACGTGTCATTAAACTCTTCTTCTCGCTCATCATTTAGACAATAGGTAATGTAGAGATGACAGAGAAGATGAAGGTCAGCCAGAGCTTGACGAGACCCACAGTTCATCGTGATTGAGGACCTTCCAGCAGTGACTGGCGGGTGTCCAAGTTCTTTCCTTCCAATGTAACTAATGTGGAAGTTGTGAGTCGAACGCCACGGTGCGGCTCTAGTGCTTTACGGTGTCTCTTTACACAAGCCCAGTCCCCTGGCTGTATACAATGTCCTCCTTTCGCTTAGGTTCTGGAATGGAATCATAAACATATTTATACATCTGCGTGAGCTGTTTCTTCAGAGCTCCCACATAACTGGTGAGGTCAGAGGGCAATAGGCAGGCACTCAGTCCATGGTTTATGGGTTTCAGCCATGACCTTCTGCATTTTTAACTTAAAAGTCCCATTCCACCTTTCTACCTTCCCATTGCTCTTGGGATACAGGGTGTGAAAAGCTGCTCTATACCCAGGACGTGCAGGATGTCTCGGAGTTCCTCTCCAGTAAAGGGAATTCCTCTATCACTTTCTATTGTCTCAGGGACCCCATATCTACATACCACTTCTGAGAGCCATCTTTTACTTTTGCTGTGGCCCACGTTACTGGCCACGCCTCAGGCCACCCAGAGAACAGATCTACACGGACCGGTACATGTTCATACTGTCCCACCTTTGGTAACTGAGTCAATCTGCAATCGCTGATATGGGTAGACCGCCTTTACCATATGCCTTTTTGCAACCCGCACAGTTTTGCCTATGTTATGGCAGACACATATCATGCACCTCTGGACAAATCTGGCAACAGCACTTGCTGAACCCCGGGGGTACCCACCATTTGCTCACCATTGCACTCATTCCTTCTCTTGACACCTGCGTTGGTCCGTGCATTAGTTGGGTTATCATGGGGAAGAGGACTCTGGGTAGGCACATCCTGTTACCCACCTTCCATATTCCATCCTCCCCGTCACTGGCACCTTTTGTCTGCCAATGTCCTTTTTCCTCTTATATGGCTTGACTTTGTAGTCTACTTAATATTATCATGTCTATGGGACCAGATACTATGCTGGTCAAGAATATTACGTCCTCCTCTATGAGGGACATGAGAGCCGCAGCTTTCGCAGCCTTGTCTACTAGTCTATTTCCCCTTGCTGCGGGGGTAGTTTGCATTTTAGTAAGAGCTTGCAGTTTACGTATATTTACCTGCTTTGGCAGTGTCAGAGCCTCAAACAGTTCTCTCACTCTCTCAACATTATGGGTTTACCCGTGGATCCAGCAATATCTCTGCTCCTCCAGATTAGGCCATAATCATGTGCAATACCAAAAGCATATCTAGAGTCAGTATATATGTTTGCGGTTTTACCTTCAGCCAGTCTACACACCTCAGCGAGTACCTTCACCTCCACCTCCTGTGCTGACACGGAGGATGTGAGTGGTTGTTACTTTATTACCTCTGTTTCGGTGGTGACAGTATATACCCAGTCTTGTAGCCTCCTTCATGGTGGTACCTGGAACCATCTACAAAAGAAACTCAAAAGCTGGATTAGATATTGGATCCTTTGTTACATTTTCTAATATTTTCATCTCTATTGTCATTCAAGACAATTATGTTGATGATCTGGGTACTGGGGAATCAAATGTGCTGAGAAATCAACTTCCCACCAGGCTGGAAATTCACTGTCTACTGTTTCCTGTGACTTATCCCATTCCCTCTCAAGTCCCCCATTGACCATATATCCTTCTCTTCCTCCTCTGTTGAACCCTGCGGAAGCAATGTAGTAGGGTTTAACACTGTACACTGTACATCAATGTATGGTTAGTTTTATATGGGGCCATGAGACTGGTCTTATACTTTGTAGACATGTGCTTAGTGTTTGATGAAGAATCTCACTAACAGCATGGGGCACCCTGAGAACTAGAAGCTAATCATAGCACTGTCTGTTGTCTTGTCTTTGCGTAGAGCAGCTGCTGCTACTACACAGATACAAGACGGAAGGTACAACGTTGTTTGGCATTCTGAGGGAGAGGGGCTTATTATAAGAACATACACATTTCTTCAGTACCTCGGCCTCCAAATACTTGTCTTATCTGGTTATCAATACTTTTCAACTGTGGGAGGTTTAGAGGGCACTGCTTCAACTGAGGTTTGGGGATGTTTGCAAACAATTTTAAGTCACAGGGGCCACAGACATACGTCCTACATCTGTTTACCCTGTGCCCAGAAGAAGGACAGGACCGCCCTCAATATTTCCTGAGGTGTGAGGTCTTCCTCCTAGTGCAATCCCCATAGAGTGCTGCACACATAAAATTTTGCATATCATCAGTAACTTCAATCTGTCCATCAGCCTTATATTGGATGACAACCTGAATTGCTGCAAGGATGTCAGAAACTATAAGATTGACTGGACAGCTCCTGTGAATGCTGTAATCTTATTTGCATTTTCATTTCATAAAATATATTCTGTGTGTGTGTGTGTGTGTGTGTGTGTGTGTGTGTGTGTGTGTGTGTGTGTGTGTGTGTGTGTGTGTGTGTGTGTGTGTGTGTGTGTGTGTGTGTGAAACCATTTCCCTTTAAAAATAGTTCAGCGCACACACCAGTCAATCACACACCAGTCACTCACACACCAGTCACTCACAATACCAGCTGTTCCCAGACACTCTCAGTACTGAGAATCCAATCTCACACATTATATACCTTTTGTGTGTGACCTTATGTAAAACAAGTATATAACTGGAATGACTGTGTATAAACTCCTATTCTTGGATTCTTCATCCAATGAACTATAATCATTTAGTAATGCGCATCATATTAAATTTAAATATGAATGAAGTTTTCCATTGTGGTCGACACATAAAACACAAATAACATATAACATATGACCATAAAACATATAATTCTCAATCCTGTCTTCTTATTAGGCTTTTTTCCTCTTAATCTTTAAGTCACAGTTCTTATTTTGCACTTTCTGCAGACACAGCTAAACTACAGATAACAGAGAATGTAGCATTAACCCCTTACTAGCCAAAACTTATGAGCTAGAACGTCAAAATGTCACCATGTGCTCCTGTCAATCAATGACAAAACCTCTTCACATGTTTTTTTTTTTTTCCCCAAATTGGATATCTGGTGCATTCAATCACTTCTATCTGTTCTCTGCAACTCTGTCTACTAATCCAGGGCCCATCATCTCTCAAGAAACCATCCCATCCAGTATAGCTGAAAACTACCTGCTTGGACATTCTCGATTTCTACGTTATTTTCTCTAGGTTCTAAACTAAACCTTTTCCCACTTAGTTTCCTAATGATATCTGCTGCTGTTTTTCCACACCCTGTACCTTGGGTGTTATGCCCCAATTCCCGGCTGGCCAGCACTTTACCTTGGGCATACTTTGAATCAGAAGTCCCCATGCCCTCTGCTAGACTTTCGGCTTTCTTAGTCTGTCAATGAGAATTCCCTAGGCACTCTGCTAACTCCTGTGTTTAGTCTGTCCGTAGGACTCCTCAAAGCACTCTACTAAATCCTGGGCCTATTTCTAGTCTGTCATGGTGGTTTCCCCCTCACGCGCTCTGCTAAATATTCTAGACTGTCATGGAGTTTACCCCCCCACGCGCTCTGCTAAATGTTTTAGACTGTCGTTGGGCAACCACGTCTCTGATCCGGTCTCCTAAACAGCAGCCAAATCACAACTATTGTCAACAAGATCACAATTATTGCAAGTCCCTCGGTGCAGTGTACGTTAACCTACTTTATGTTGTATTTAAAGGGATGGGTGTGATTTATAACTATCTTACTGTCTCAGGCGCCCATGGATATTCTATAAACTTTCTAGTTACAGAGATGTTACTTAATAATCAGCAACTCATTCAGTTCGGGCGTCCGAGGATTAGCCCACATACATACTCTTACTTCCGGCCAGGTGCGCCTCCTATGGGTCACAGTCTGGATACGCGAAAGTCCTAACAATCACTTGGGCGGGGATGGTTACCCGTCACTTCTGCAAGGATCAATTTGCAACCTGATCTTAATACATACTAAACCCAGGGGCCGGAGGGAACACTTCGGACAGGCCGTTTAGTGTTATCTCGGTATTTGGTTGTTTCTGTATGTTTTGGGATCAGAAAACAAACGCTCCCTTATCTCCGCCTCTCACAGATACACTCACAGATTTGTTTCTACTCACACGCCTATTCCTATAATTCATACATACAAATACTCATAGACAAATGGTGTTCATGGTTCCCAAATAGTCAAAAGAGACAATACCTGGACGGCAGCTAAAACAAGAGAGAAGTGCACAGTAAGAATAACATTTCTTACTCACCGGTTTTGTGTGCAGTTCTCCGTTATCTCAGCCGTCATCCATCTTCGATTGTCGCCTTCGATCTGTGTTGAGAATCCCGGACAAGAGCCCCCAAGTAATGTCGCTGCAGAATTTACATTGTCCATTAACGTTGGACATTATCTGCATTTGTCTATGAGTTCCAAATTAATGAATGCTCTCTCAATGGTGGATCTGAGAGAGGGCGGCCGGAGAGAGACCATGACACGCAGCTTCAGTGTTCAAACAGTCTCTGCCCACAGGGGGCGGATCCATCTTTATTTATAAGAAAATGAGAGCAGGTGGTAACTTCATACTTGCAAAGCATGAGCATTCTAAATATGGTAATATCCCAAAACTCCACATATATCTTTAGCCATAAGAGATACAATGTCAGTACGTTTTCTCACGTTGCCTTTGTAACAGCTGAAATGCAAAGCCATAAACTAAACGACTTGAAATAGAATAGCCATCCCCCCCCTGTAGGCTCTTGTTTCAGCAGATCTTTGAGCTTTAGTGACAACTCAACTGTCCATTTAAAGCAATATATGTTCACACATATAAAGATAATTAAAATATCTTTGACAACCCTCAGAAGAGATAATGGTCAGAAGTCAATGTTGCAGCAGGTGTGGACTTCAGTGAATGGACTTGCATGTCTTTGACCATCAGAATCGATGAACAACCAGAAGTTGAAGTTGCGGGGTGGTAGTCTAGGCTAAGATGGCAGAAACAGAAGAGCACAGTCACTTCATGCTTAAGTCAAGGAACACAGGTAAAGTCAACAGGTAAAGGTTGTAGACTTTGACAGACAGACTAGTTAAGAAACAAACAAAGAGCAAGAGATATATGTTCTGGTGTGTGCCATGCACTGGTCCTTCATGAGGAAGTGTTTGCATGAGAGAGCATGGTGCCACATAGGATCCCGGCATAGGTGCCTCACATTACTAATAGAAACATTTGAGTAAACAGTTTATTAATATTACCATCTGGATTTGTGTTTGATGGGTAAATATTACATCAGGGTGGGTAAACAGCTATGCATTTGGCATATGAATGCCTACAGGATTTTGATGCCAAATTTGTGGGAACGACTAGCCCATGACATAATTATAGGTTGTATCTGACTGATGTCACAGAGTTTCTGAGTATATATAAATTAGGGGATCAATCACACAGTATTAGTGGAGGAAATATATCTCAATACCATATAACTAATCCCTTTCTTCGTCATGAGCCTCCTCGTCACTCTTCTTGGTACCATCTGTATCCTACCATTAGCTGGTGAGTCAATTACTTGTCTTTTTGAATACTAAAATATAGGCAAGTATAAGGTTGGCACAGTCTCTCAATGGTTAACTTGAAAAAGCCCAATTGTTCCAGTCTTATGAAAGAAACTTCCCCTTCACGAAAATTGTTTTCCTCCTTGGAATTCTCTCTAGCTCTACTTTATCTTGTTCATAGTGTGGAGCCTAAAATTGTACCCATATTGAAAATATATTACATTAGAATTCCAGGTTTTAGCTGTCTTCTTTTATGTACCCTAAAATTGTATTTGCTTTTTGAGCTGCTGATTGGCATTGAGTACTACTGCTTATCATATCCAGTACTTATTTTTCTTTGTTCCCAGCTGCTTCACAAAGGTTAAAAATATGAAATGACTAATTCTGATTTATTTTCCATGTTCCTGATATTTTTCTTCCATGTGACCTTCTTTCCTCACAGCATTTGCCTTGGAATGTATACAGTGTATTAAGAAAAACAGTGATTCTTGTGACGGACCTTCTGTTGTTTGTAAAGATGCTAAAGAATGCATGGTACTATCTGAATTTTATTACTTTAGTAAGTGGAAAATTATCTCATTTATTTTTATATTTACTATTTCAGTGGACACACCTCTGATGTAAAATAACTAACTAGGTCATGAAAAGAAAGCTAGAATTACTATGAACACTGACACATAGGAAGAAAAGTAAAAGAGAGCATTTGGAAAGAGTGTGGTCACCCATTGTTTTTATGTGGTCTGTACTTTCTCTTTTTTTACTTTTTTTTATATGTTTATAATCTATACCAATAAAATGTATATACATATATATCTATATATATCTATATATATATATATATATATATATATATATATATATATATATATATATATATTTGTTTATTATTTTTATTTTTTACTGTAAATGGGTCCAGCACATATAATTCCTATAGGTGCCATGTTCGATTTAAGTGTAAACTCTAAAAACATTTTTAAATGTATCCTTTGTTAGGATTATTGTTTTGCATCAGTGCTATCCATTAAATTAGTAGAAATATATATTATTAAGGGTCGATGGAAAACTTGGTGACAACCCTACGCCCAAAGTAATGTTTTCCATTAGTATTTGTCATCCGGCATGTGATACCCATTCAGGAATGCTGTTGATTTTCTTTACTCTGTCTACACAGTAAATTCACACACATGCAATACTATTTGATCCCTCTGTGTGTGGATATTTCAAGGTGCATATAAACACCATGGATCTCATGCCAGCGGGTCAGTGGTTGTCATAACCCATCCTGGAACTCTGCCCACACCCAAAAGCATAGAGTTCTTGTCTGTAATGGTTCCTGGGTGGGTCACGACAACCACAGCCCGGGATCTCAGCGTACAGGCAGACGACAGAAGTGGCTGCAAAAGACCATGTAACTGGAATTTCAGCTTTTATTTCTCTTTAACTATATTATTATTTGTCTACAGACCAAGAAACATTTCACACCGTTAAAAAGGACTGCAATGAGCTGTACCCTTGTGGGAAGACAATGTATGCATCTAATCATGTGTCACAGATGAGAGCGCACATAGAGTGCTGTGAAGGAGACAACTGCAACAAGTTTAACTATAACAGTAAGTGAACGATCTGATATCACATCAGGGACTGATTCTGTTATATGATCGACTATGTCCTAATATTCCCCCAATCTCTCCCTTTATAGGCAAGAAGAATTTGATTAACCATAAAAGAGTTTGTCTGGAATTTTAAAAAAATATCAAAGTTTCTCTGAAACACTCCAGTCAAAACAAATGACATCAGTTTTTCCTGGAGTGTTCCTTTAAAGCAGATTCTTTATGGAATGTTTCAGATTTGTTGCGGGTTTTGACCCTTAAAGAGGCTCTGTCACCACATTATAAGTGCCCTGTCTCCTACATAAGGAGATCGGCGCTGTAATGTAGGTGACAGTAATGCTTTTTATTTAGAAAAACAATCTATTTTCACCACGTTATTAGCGATTTTAGCTTTATGCTAATTAGTTTCTTAATGCCCAAGTGGGCGTGTTTTTACTTTAGACCAAGTGGGCGTTGTACAGGGGAGGGTATGACGCTGACCAATCAGTGACCAATCAGCGTTATACACTTCTCTCCATTCATTTACACTGCACTAGCGATATATCTATATCGTTATGTGCAGGCACATAAACACACACTAACATTACTGCAGTGTCCTGATAATGAATATACATTACCTCCAGCCAGGACGTGACGTGTATTCATTATCCTGACACTTCTGAATCTTTTCTGTGAGATTTCCAGCAAGTCAAACGTAATCTCGTTTACATCGTAATGTCGCGAGATTACGTTTGATTTGCTGGAAATCACACAGAAAAGATTCAGACGTGTCAGGATTCTGAATACACATCACGTCCTGGCTGGAGGTAATGTATATTCATTATCAGGACACTGCAGTAATGTTAGTGTGTGTTTATGCGCCTGCACATAACGATATAGATATATCGCTAGTGCAGTGTAAATGAATGGAGAGGAGTGCATGACGCTGATTGGTCACTGATTGGTCAGCGTCATACACCCCTCTGTACAACGCCCACTTGGTCTAAAGTAAAAACACGCCCTCTTGGGCATTAAGAAACGAATTAGCATAAAACTAAAATTGCTAATAAAGTGGTGAAAATAGATTGTTTTTCTAAATAAAAAGCATTACTGTCACCTACATTATAGCGCCGACCTCCTTATGTAGGAGACAGGGCACTTATAATGTGGTGATGATTTCAGTGAAAATGTTATTAATGCAATTCCGCATTTCAGTGCCTCCTGAGAACGTTGAACGAAAAGGGTATTATTGTCCGTCCTGTGTCGGATACGGCCTAAAAGAATGTGAAAGCAAAGAGATGACCAGGTGTGAAGAGAAAGAAGATCAATGCTATCAATATATTGGGAAAGTACGAAATCCAGGTAACAGCTGCGTACTTGTAATTCAGCTGTAAAGTATGGATGTAATGTCTAGTGATAAGGGGCTCATACCAAAATAAATAATATTTAAAAAAAAATAATAACACAATTAAGAATAATTAAAAAAAAAAATAACATTGACTTTACACTAAATTTATATTATTTTACTTATATTTTTTAATTTCTATGTATTATTTAATATGTTGAGTTGTCTGTGTATATATAAACTGTGTTATTAATCTAGTTATAATATACTTTTGGATGTTGGATTCATTTAACCCCTTAAGAACCAAGCCATTTTTTATGTTTTCGTTTTCGTTTTTCACTCCCCACGTTCCCAGAGCCAAAACTTTTTATTTTTATTTCAATTTAGTGGTGTGAGGGTTATTATTTGCGGGAGGAGTTGTAGTTTCTATTGGCTCCATTTAAAGTACCATATAATGTACTGGGAAACTGAAAAAAAAATATCTTTGTGGGCTGAAATTGGAAAAAAATGATTTCTACATTGTTTTTTTTTGGTTTTCGTTTTTATGGCTTTCACCGTGCGGTAAAAAATAGTTTTGTTTCACCACTTTCTGAGAGCCAAAATGTTTTTATACTTCCGTGGATTGAGCGGTCGGAGGGCTTATTTTTTGCTGGACGAGCTGTAGGTTTTATTGGTACCATTTTTTTGGTACGTGCAACTTTTTTTTTTTTTTTTTTCAATTATATATATTTTTTATTTTGAATTGATATAAAGAAAGCAGTATCAAATACAACATTTTAGACATAAAGCGAGAGGAATGGAAAAATTCTACATTACAATGATCCTCCTTGCCAAGTACAACATAGTATAACAACAATATGGAATGAAAATACATTGAACGGAGTTGCCAAGGATGGCCTTTGCGATATACTAACATTAATGTGGTTATTGTCGGTTCAGAATATACAGTATTAAATACGACGCTTCACTTTATGATACTTCACTTCAGCATCTTCTGCTTGTGCTAATTAAGATAAGGTTTAAAAAATTTTAACATGACATTAGACAGATACACAAGGGTAAAAGTAAGATACGGGAAAGGGGTAGCCTAGGAGATATCATATATTACTTATTGTATCTAAGAAGTGTACAGTAAGATCTATATCTATATTGAACTATATCATGGTGGTCTAGAGGAATCATACATGTCCCACGGCCTCCACACACTGGTAAAGCATTCCATTCGATTATTCATAGAGGCTGTCAGTGATTCCATTCTCCTAACGTCTCTAAATCTATTATGAAGGGCATTCAGCGTAGGAGGAGTAGTGCGTTTCCAGTGAGCTGCAATAAGACATTTCGCGGCCGTGAGTATATGAAGAAGCAGCCGGGATTAGACTTTCCTCCAACCCCTGGGTGGCACATTGAGAAGATAGCTCAAAGCTTGCAATGGGGGTCTAACCGCCAAGACATTATGGATAAGGTCACCAACCTCCCTCCAAAAAGGACGCAGCAGTCGACAGTCCCAAAAAATGTGAGGAAGTGTCCCCATGTCACTGCGGCATCTTCAACATCTATCCGAAACCAAAGGAAATATTAGATGGAGGAATTCCGGGGTGTGATACCAATGCATCAAAATCTTATATTGGTTTTCTTTATAGGCTGCACAAAGGGATGACTTCGCCGCTTGGGACCAGATGATTTGCCACAGCGACATGGGGAGCTCCCTACCCAGATAGGTCTCCCACCTAACCATATATCTATGTCTGTCAGTCACCGAAAGAGATGAGCTGGAGAGGATATCGTATATCGCCGACATTAAACCCCTAGTTGAGACCGTCTTACAGAGTGTCTCAAAGGGGGTGGGTTTAGAAAAACAAGTGTCTACTCGCAGTGAGTTGGCAAAGTGGGTAATTTGCATATAACTAAAGTATGAATTATCCAGTAAATTGTATTTGGATTGCAACGTAGGGAATGGTAAGATAGTTCGTTGACAGGGGTCTACAATGTCGGCAAAGTAAAACAAACCCGCTCTAGACCAGGGGTAGGTCATTCTTGCAGTAAGGCTCTCAGGTAAGGCCGGATTAAATAAGAAAGGTGTGATTAGGGATTTTAAGGATGACAATGCATACTTCGCGTTAGACACTTTCCAAATATTCCTAGTAAACATCATTGAGTTAAGGAGGGGCACCGACAGAGTGTCTGCAGCTCCAGACCACAACAAAGCGTTTGGGTGTGTAGGTGCGATCCATAGCTTCTCAATCTCAGTCCATTTGTTATATGCTCTTAGTGCGGTCCAGCATGGGCTCCTGCGTAAATGTGTCGCTAGGTAATATCGATAAACATCTGGGACAGCCAAGCCCCCCGATGCAACAGACGAGAGCATGACTGAGCTTGGGATTCTATGCCGTTTACCCGCCCAAATGTATTTCAAGAGAGTCGTTTGAAATTTGCTCATATCTTTTCGTGGTATAGATATCGGTAGAGTTTCCAACAGGTACAGATACTTTGGTAGAATAGTCATTTTAACCGCAGACACTCTGCCGAAGAAGGACAGGGGCAGGACAGACCACCTAGATATAAGTTTATTTATTTCCTGGAAAAAAGGGGCATAGTTATGCTTATACAGGGAAGAATAGGAACTAGAAATCTGGGTACCTAGATATTTTATTGTGTCTGTTTTCCACGTATACTTAAAGGAGGACTGTAGGGTCGATATTAGTGACGGAATAAGATTATTCGGCAACACTTCCGTCTTAGAATTATTGATCTTATATCCCGAATGGTGACTATATTCATTTAGGACCGAATGTAAGTTGGGCAGGGAAATTTGTGGGTTACGTAGAGTCAGAAGGACATCATCAGCAAATAGGGATATCTTGAATTCCCTATCTCTTACCATAATCCCTTGAATATCCGGATTTCTCCTGATACAGGAGGCCAATGGCTCTACGCATAGCACAAAAAGGAGGGGGGAGAGAGGGCAACCTTGGCGGGTACCATTAAAGATAGAAAGGCGTTGAGAGGTGGCATGTGGCAATTTGACCATTGCATTCGGGGAGGAGTATAAGGCTCGTATTGAGGTAAGAAAAGGGCCAGATATACTCACCATTGTCAAGGTAGCGAAGAGGAAGGACCAATCCAACCGATCAAAGGCCTTCTCGACATCCAGGCTTAAGAGTAAGCCCGAGGATTCTGATTTATTGAGAACATCTATCAGATCTATAGTGCGTTTAGTGTTATCCCCTGCTTGTCTATGCATAACAAATCCCACTCGGTCTTTGTGGATCAACCCAGGTAGAAGGGAGCTTAGTCTATTGGCCAGAATCTTTGTAAATATTTTTAAGTCCGCATTCAACAGAGATATCGGCCTATAGTTAGAACAGTCAGAGTGGTCCTTCCCCGGCTTAGGAATAACCGTGATAAAGGAATGAAGTATAGAAGGGGGGATTTTTTCACCCGACAGGAAAGAGTTAAAGAGATCTAGCATGTGTGGGAATAGAGAGTCCTGAAAGACTTTGTAATAAAGATAGGAAAAGCCATCAGGACCCGGGGACTTACCATTAGGGAGCTCTTTGACAGTGTCCTGTAATTTGTCTAATGAAATAGGTGCATTGAGCATGGCCGCATCCGATATTTTAAGGGTAGGAAGAGAGCAGTATTTTAAATATTCTGAGAGACGCTGGGTTTGGGTAGTGGGATCTGTAGGGAGTTGAGACGGGAGAGAATATAACTTTGTATAATATTGGTGGAATATATTGGCCTGCTGGGCAGGGTCGAAGAGCAATTGACCTTGCGAGTCTTTAAGCGCTGACGGGGCCGATTGTGATTGTTTATTACGCAATTGCACTGCAAGCAACGAGTGTGCTTTGTTCCCCCGCTCATAGTACCGTTGTTTAGTATATAATAGTAACCGTTCCACTTTGGCTACAGAAAGATCCTTCAATTTACTCCGTGTCTCAATAATACGATGGAGAGTGGATGTAGAAGGAGACAGGGACATTTTGCGCTCTAAGGTAGCAAGAGTCGCCGTTAGGTCTACCTGTTGTTGTTTCGTGTCTCGTTTGAGACGAGAGGAAAGGGAGATACACTTTTTGCGGGACAAGTTGTACTTTTTAATAGCACCATTTTGTGGGACATATTATTTATTGATTAACTTTTATTAACTTTTTTTTGGGGGGGGAATAGAAAAAAACCAGAAATTTCGCCACTCTTTTTCGCGTCTTAAATCAACGGCGTTTACCGTGTGATATAAATAACACAATAACTTTATTCAACGGGTTGTTACGATTGCAACGTATCACATGATGCCCACACCATGTGATGTTTGTCTACTGACAAACGCGGACATGACGCCACAGCTGATTGAGGTATTTGTATTATATAATTTTTTCACCTGGCCAATCATTTCTTGATTGGTCCTTAGGTTAGATAAATAGGAGGGACATATTTGTAGATGCCACCCCCAGACGAAGGCGGAAGCCGAAACGCGTTGGGGCCGGCCGCCATTCTTGGAGTCTCAGCTACATGGGTTAGTACTTTGGTAGTACTCCTTGGTTTGTTGCTTGCTGTTTCCTGGCATTTGGGCTCTCTTATATATACACGATTAACTCCCCGGTATTTACACATACATGAGCTTCGTGTTTTGGACATTATAACACTTTGTTTCTTAGTCCTGTTCTCAATTTGTACTTTGTATGCATGGGAGTAACATCCCTCTTACCGTTTATCTGAAGCAGTTTAACATAATTCCTGTAGCCTGTATACCTCACCTTATCTACATCATACCACCTATATTGCTGTTTTTGAGGTATACTGTAATGTGTCCTTACCTATATGACCATATTTGATCTATATTGACCCATGTGGCGGCCATGCTTTTATTTGTGATTCATTTTTAGAAACTTGTTTTGTGTAAACAGTGCAATATTGTTAAATAAAAAGACTATGTATTTTTTGACTTAGAGACTCCTTGGTTCTTCTCTTGTTTGGTGCTTTGTATAGTTCTTGTATGTTTTACTACTTTTACACAGTAAAAATGCTTTTTTTTCAAAATTATCTGTTTTTGTCTCCCCATATTTGAAGAGCCGTAATGTTTTTATTTTTTCGCCGATGCGGTTGTGTGAGGGCTTTTTTTTTGCGGGAAGACTTGTATTTTTTATTGGTACCATTTTTGAGTAGATGCAACTTTTTGATCACTTTTTATCACATTTTTTTAAGTCAGGATTCACAGAAAACAGCAATTTTTCCATAGTTTTTTATTACATTTTTTACGGCGTTCACCGTGCGGGTTAAATAATATAATAGATTTATAGTCGGGGTCGTTACGGACGCGGCAATACCAAATATGTGTAACTTTTTTACTTTATTTTGGTTTTTTAATAGTAAAGCAGTTTGTAAGGGGAAAAGCTGGGTTTTTCATTTTTTTTTAATTAACTTTATTAAACTTTTTTTTACTTTTTTACTAGTCCCACTAGGGGACTTTAATATGCGATTCTCCGATCGCTATTGTAATACACTGCAATACTTTTGTATTCCAGTGTATTACTGCCTGTCCGTTTAAAACGGACAGGCATCTGCTAGGTCATGCCTCCGGCATGATCTAGCAGGCATTCGCTCCAGGCAGACCTGGGTGCCTTTATTAGGCCCCCGGCTGCCATTGGAGACACAGACCCTCGGCGATCGTAGCTCCCTCCCTCTCTCCAAAACCACTCAGATGTGGTGCACGCTATTGCGCACCGCATCTGAAGGGTTAAACGGGTCAGATCGATACTAATATCGATCTCATACGGCAGAGCATGGACGCCCCCAGCTCTTAGCTGCCTCTAGCAGCTGAGAGCAGGGAGATTTGACAGCTCCCTGCTCTGTTTACTTTATCCTGATGCAGTGCCGTAAAAAGGCGTATTGGCGGTCACTAACGGGTTAAACATACAAATACAGAAAAAGGGTGCAAAAACTGTGAGGTCAAACCTCACCCATGACATCATTGCGCCCTTTTTCTGTCTTTGTATGTTTAAACCTCTATAAATAGAGGTGTTATTGTGTTGTGCTGCTATTGGCCAGATGAAGACGTTAGTCCAACGTTGAAACGCGTTGCCTGCTTATCTCCACTAAAACTAGTTATTTATTTGCTAACTGCTTGTCATCGTCATTATCTTCACTAACAGCAGTTAAATGGCCAGGAACAGTTCGATCGCTTTTCCCAGCTGTTAGTCTGGGCTGTCAGCTGTAAAATACAGCTGACACCCGCAGGATATGGAGGGCACTCAGCCCGTGAGCGCCCCCATACTTCCCTATGACACGTATTACGTGCATGTACGTGATAAGGCGTCAAGGGGTTAAAGACTTAACACAATTATTATTATAGCATGATTTTATAAGACTGGCTTTATAAGTAAGTTAGGTGGTCATCTGACATCTGACCTTTAGGACCCCAACCAAAGCCGATAATGAGGGGCCCCATGTACCGGAAGTAAAACCAATTAGAAAAGCTGGGCGAAAGCTCCTATAAATGTCTGCTAAAAGTCATTGTGATCTAATTTACATTGCCTGAATCTAAAATTGTCTAAAAATAATATGGAAGGAGAAGAATTCAATGATTTATATTTTTTTGTATTTTTTTTTTGTTCATTAATTAATTTACTTGTCTTCACAGCTGGCAAGGAATTTGAAATCAACTTAAAAGGTTGTTTCTCTCCAGAGGCCTGTGCGCTTGGATTTAAATCCTTGGTTGGGCTGAAGGAACTTGCATCGGTTTTATTTGCTTGCAGTGAACCAAATGAAAACTACTAAAATAATTCTAAAATAAATATACAATATCATATCATACATGTCAGTCTTTGTGCCAACTTCTTAAAGATCTGCATTACCTCGTCAGTCTTTAAAAAATCCTTCTAGTATAAAACAGCAAATAGAAAACAGAAAGGAGTGGGAGGAGGGGGATGCAGCTGCAGTTTCTGCTTCAGTGTGTGTGACTCTTGCTGTGAAAGGGGAAGGAGAGCAGAAATGGGAAGACATCTGATTGGCTCGGAGTCCACACCATATCTGAAGGAGCCCGCCAGACGTGGAGAGAGAAAATCTAAATTTACATAAACCAACAGTTGGGTAGAAAATATCCAAAATCTGAAGGTGTCACATAACATTCCTGGCTGTACTACATACTTTCATCTTTCTCCGCTGGGTTTTCCAAGTGTAACAGAACTGTGTTTGTCACAGGATTACAACATGTCATCAGTGGTTTTACATAGGACTACAGGTAAACCTACTGCAAGATCTTAACTCGATTATGGTGCACACAAGTAACAGTTAAATGATAAATTCAACTCTACTACATCTATATATTAATTTTCCTGTTTGTCTTTGAGAATTTGTGATCTGAAGATGATTATCCAGTGATCCCTCTACCACTATTAACACAATTCAATGCCAACTAAATGCCCAATGTGAATGTAAAAACCTTCCAATGGAATATGTGCAAGTAGAGGAATCAGGATAAAGATTACACAAGAAATTATGATTTATCTCATCCCAAAAAGTGAACTAAGTAACACAAACAATGTTCACATCAGTCCCTGTCCCATTGGGGCTCACAATGTGTTGCAGAAAACAAGTATACGCTATAGCAAACCAAAATAACAGGAGAAGAACATAGAAACTCCATGAAGATGTTCTCCTGGTCAGGTTCAAACTCAATACCCTAAGTGACAGAAGTGAGTGAAGAAATCAGGTAACAGTCTTCGGGTATAGAATAAGTATGAATATCAGATCATGATTGGATCTGCTTGAGCTCAGTACAAGTCGTACGGTGTCAACCAGGGAATAACAATTTCTCAAGTACAAAAACCAGGAAAGGGAGGAAAAGAGGGGAGGGAGAAAGGGAATGGGAGGGAAAGGAACAGAATGAAGGAAATCCCGGGTCAGACAGGCACTCGGCTAAGCATTAATAAAAAAATATCAAAAAGTTTATTTGCAAAATATTAAAAAACATGAACAACTCTAATAGTGATGCTGTATCCAAATAATAAAAAACAAAAAACAAAAAGCATAGACATCACAAGCCGGCCGGGTAAAATGAAAATAACTCACACAGTAGAGTTAACCAAGTCACTTATGAAAGCATGAATTATGCACATAGGACTCTACACATAAATGTATCTAATAACAATACCTAATAGATAATTAATCATATTTGTAAACCATGTGGGTCATGGGATAAATAAATAAATATAAATCCCATATAGCAGAAGGGAATAGACGGCAGACTATCTGGTATAATACCACGTGGATATAAGCATGTATCAGCTGAAAATACAAGGTAGATATTATCATGTACTCAAGTCCACTAATGTAGCAACATTGCCATCAAGTAAAGGTAACAATAGAACCATATTAGGTCCGCGGTTTAGTTTACGGCTACATTGACATGACCGACAAGACACAAAAATATGCTACAGATAATCAGATGCATTTGACAAACAGGTCTTTTAGACCATATACTTATCGCCGTATAGCGTAGTTTGTGGGAAATAAGCCAGTAGATGGTCGGTAAACTCCACTAGCCGTTTCAGACTGTAGGTTGGTTGTGAATGTGTAGTTTTCTCAACAATCTCAGCAATCGGTATAATAATCAACAGTTCAAAGTAAGCCCAATCAGGGTAAATGCTGAAGACAGAAATTGTCCATCCGAGCGATTTTTCCCTCTATGGTTGTAGTAGCTGCACAGACGAGGCTAAAGCCCCGATTGCGAGTAAATGACATGGATCGTACATGTGTCAGTCAAAAGTGGCAGCTAAGTCCACACATTTCCGGCGTGTGACATCAGAGCAAAGGCAATACGCTGACGCGTTTCGTCACTGACGTGACTTCCTCAGAGTCTTAGGGTATGTTCACGCGGAGGTTTTTGCAGGCAAAAAATTCTGCCTGTAAAAATCAGCTCCCTTTTTTTGGAAGTGATTTTGCAACAATAGGCAAAGGAAAAAAAACGCGTCAAAAAACGCGTCAGGCTTTTGAGGTGTTTTTTTCCGTCTCCCATTGATTTCAATTGGGTTTTTGAGGCGGAAAACGCCTCAAGATAGAGCATGTCACTTCTTAGGGCATGTCGCCTCCACCTCCCATTGAAATCAATGGGAGGCAATTTCGGCTGTTTTGTGCCGCGGTTTTAAGTTTTTGTCAAGAATTTAGGTCACAGCAGCTCTTGCTGGTGGTTAAGACTTGAAGGCGGACTTGCCTGCTGGGTGTCCAGCTACCGGCATAAGGCGTTATGCACACAACCGTAGTTTTTTCGGCTGTATACTATCCGCAATTGCAGGACCGCAATTGCGTATTGTATAAAACACATGCCTACCTATGGGCCAATGCACACGACCGTGGTTTCCATGGGCCCGAAGCTCGGACCGCAAGAAAAATAGAACATGTAATTATAGGGTCCGCATTTGCGGTCCGAGCTCCTTGAAAATAATGTACATCCTGTGTGTGCACCGCCTGTGATTGCGGATGGCCCATGGATGACACTCCGCGGGCCGTCCGTGCCGTAATCACAAACCATATACACAGATACGTGTGCAGGAGGCCTAAGGCTTCAAACATAGTAGTGTGGAGATTTCAAAAGCTTGATCTGTTATGGGTTTAAATATGTTGGTAACCACTTATATGACGTACATTAATGTCATAGTCGTGAGGTGGGGAGAATGGAGTTGACAACTTACTATAACAACCGGCATCTGAGACGGCAAAAAGAACAATACACTACAGTATATAAGTATTGCAGTGTATTGTGCAAACGATCCAATGAATGAATGTTCAAGACCCCGAGTAGGAAATAAAATTAAAAGTAAATGATAAAAATATATATATATATATATATATTTTACCCTTAAGTAGTATAAGCAGTTAAAATAAGAAACATAACTGGTATCACCACATCCGTAAAAGTCCAAACTATTACAATATAATGTTATTTATCCTGCACAGTGAACACCGTAAAAAAAATAAAAATAAAAAAAGACTCCCAAAAAATTGGAATCAAAAGTGATCAAAAAGTCTTATGTATCAAAATGACATTAACAAAAACTACAAGAAACTATAAAAAAAAGTTATGTATTTCAGCATATGGAAACACAAAACAAATTGTAAAAGTAAAAAATATATATGAATTTGGTATGGCCGTAATTGATGTGACCCGCAGAATACAGCAAACATGCCATGCATGGGTATGACGTAAAAACTAAACCCAAAGGACAAGGAAGGAATTACTGTTATTTTTCCATTCCACTCCACAAAATATATTTTTTAGGTTTTCCAGCACATTAAACTCTATGGTAAATTAATTGTTGTCATTAAAATCTACAATTCATCCCAGAAAATAAATTAAAAAATAAAATGGAAAAATGAAAAATGGCTAGGGGTTAATGAAAGCTCTGGTTGACCTTCACTCACCAACAACCTGCCTTTCTGTGTTTATCAATTAACACATTCTTTATGACAGCCTGTAACGTGGGGTAACTGGAGTGGTTCCCCTTTAAAGAAGACAATCACAAACCAAATAATATTCTCTTGAACTTTACTAACACAAGTGTCAATACAAAGGGACACAAAGCATTATGGTTACTATTTCTTTAAGAGATACAGTAAACTTAATGGTTACAACATTAATAGGTACAAGACTTTGTCATTTTCAGTACACAAGTGCAATTTCTTAACATTGCAGATTAACTAAACAAATATAACACAGAATAAGTGGAATCCTTCCTCTTCAGATCTCTGGTTGGCTTGTAATGTGTAGTTGGACGGGTGACAAATGACTAGGCAGTTGTGTCGATTAACTGTTTCTTTTCTGAAGTAAATACAGCAAACAAACTTTAACAGTGCAGCAGCATCTTAAATATATATAGCAACAGTGACAACCAGGGAACGGCAGAACTTTTGGACGTCCCTCTTTGTGTCAGAATCTGTTTCTTTCTATTGAACTGAAGATTATATCAGAATAGTCCAACAGGACAACTCAGGCCTCATACTATAGTCTGGGAGGCTGCTCCCTTTACCTCCCTTTGTATTATGCTCCCCTGACACCAGGTGCTCTTTTCTGTATGATTGGTCGCTTAAGGATATCCACCTAGTCTCCTCAGCTCTGACTCTGGTTGCACTCAGGGTACTCACTGGCCTGCTCCTCTGCGCACAGTTTCTCTGCAGACAGCTTATATAGGCCACTTCTTAAACAGTTCTCCCCACATGTGCAGCTCCCCCCATGCACAGTACTATTACTTTCGGAAAGGTTGATTGGGCATTGTGTATGTGTATGAAAAGGCATACACATGAACTCCAACTGCCTCATTGGAAGGTGATCAAGACAGTTTAGTTCATATCTTTCTCAGCTTAGGTCTACTACCAGCATCCACTGGGCAAGTTTAAGTTAGAGGAAGTGCTTCTATTTGGGGGAGCGGGTAAGAATTGCACACTGTGCAGACATTCAGATGCATATAATTCACACAAAACCTTTACTTCCTCTCCTTCCTCTTTACTAACACTATAGAAGTCGATCAAGGACTGACTAGCTCCTAGACAAGGATGTTTCTAGACAGGGGCTCCCTCTAGGAGCGGTACCCCCCGGCAAGAGCATCGGCAACGCTCCTGCCAGGGATTCCACTCCTGGAGGAGCCATGACGGCTGCATAAGCACCCAGTGTCTGAGTGTGCCCCCCTAAGGGTAGTGGACGCCGGCCCTGCTGAGGAGACCCCCTCTGCCACATAAGAAGGCACCAGTATTATAAATGGCACATGGTAGGTGAGGGGATTGTTACAGACTTAGCATTTTGTTCCAGGAGCTTCAAGTTACAGTACACCTCTGTCTTGACGCTTAAGAGATATTGGCCCATATTTTCTAGCACCGGCTTTTCTTAAGTACAAGGGATAGTTGGAGTGATTTGAGTCAAATTTATTAAAAGAAGTACACCTATAGCAGGCATAGATTTGCACCATTTTCACCTATGGATTTTGTAATAAATGTGGTCTAAACTGCCTCTTTTTGGAGACCACAAGCACTTTCCTAATTTGTCGAACTATGGGAAAAGCCAGAAATAACCGCAATTTTTTTGTACTTCAGCTTTTACTACTGTTTGTGGCACAGTTTATAAAAAAATCTGGCATAAACTACATAATAAATATGGGCCATTATCCCTACAAGAATGTGAGGCCCTGTACACCTTTGTCTGTATAAAATAATTTTATATAGGAGAGGGGGGAATCATTATTTCTGTTAAAGTGCATGTTCACCGTTGAAAATAAATTTGCCCTGTAACCTAAATGGGTTCAAAATTATACAGTGATTATTTTCTTAATATATCTTTATAGTGGTCACAGCTTTGATTTTCTAATACAGAGCTTTAAATACCTGTATAGTCCTGGAAATTACTGACAAAATCCTGGCCGCCTCGAGCCACCACTATGGGGCGCTTAATAACTTTCTGCATAATATTCATACAATGAACTCAATATTAAAACAGTTTGCAGTAAGCTCCTGATCTCCCCCTAGTGGTGGCTGTGTGAAGAAACGCAGATGATTTGGAGCTTGGTATCATAAAAATAGAGCTAGGAATTTTATATATTTATATATTATGTTATTGTCAGGCCAAGCGGATAAGGAAATGCAGGTTTTGTCGCAATTTATGACAAGAAACCGGATAGGTTGCAACAAGTCAGTTTTACTCACAGGTGATAACGGAAGTGCCCCTAGGGGTGTGAACAACTTTTCAAGTCAGAGGATTAGTCTCTTGAAATGCTACACAGTAAAATTGAGATAAAATCCAGGCAGAGGTGGACAATGGATGCTCATCACTTCCATACGGAGCTTTAACTCCTTAGCATCCTATTTATTTCCAGGCCATCATTTTCTGTCTTGTATTGAGGCTCTCTGGTAACTTGACCCAGCTGTATAAATGCTCTCTGCTTTTGGGGAACCTTCCTGGCATCTCCACCCACTGCACCCACTGTCACCACTGTTGCTGTATGCTCGGAGGCTCCCTGGCCTCTACACCCGCCATCACCACTCTCGCTACATGTGGGAAGGCCCCCTGGCATCATCACTTGTCATAACTGCTATACCTCCAGGGTCGTAGCCCACGCACTGCACACAGATTGGTGGGAACAGCCACCTCATTGAGTTATGGATCGTAAAATACACAAGAAGGTGACCATCCGTGCCGTACTTCCCGATACCTGTACAAAAACAAAGCATTACAAAAGATCATGTAAGTCACCATTCCCTGCAAAAACACAATACAAAGTCAAAGAATATTCCAGGAATTAGACCTGTCCAGGAAAATAACCAAAACAGGAATACAATGCACTAAAAAGGGACGGTGTCAACTTTACAAAGGATGTTGGATCTACAAAGGACACAGAATTGGCATTCACTTTGAAAAGGAACGTGATCTATTAATGGCTACTAGGTCCAGGGCAAGGGGTGTTTGTAAGTTCTACTAACCATGAGCACCAGGGAGTAACTATTCACTTTAGTGTGCCAAGGAGCTACATTACTAGGAGCTAAATTTACACAATGGTGTGTGGATGGTGGATCGTTTTGGCTCCTTCCAAGAAAAAGAGTTTAAAAAGCCCTTGTTTTCACAAGCGATATTTGGAGTTGTGGACTGTAGTGTGAGGGACTTGCATGTCTTGGACTCTGAATAGGGATAAGCAAACAGAAGTAGAAGTTGCGGGAGGTGTGCACTTCAGTGAAGGAACTTGCAGGTCTTTGACCCTCAGAAGGGAAAGGCGGTCAAAAGTCAAAGTTGCAGCAGGTGTGGACTTCAGGGAAGGGACTTTCATGTCTTTGACCCTTAGAAGGGATAAACAACCAGAAGTTGAAGTTGCAGGGCGGTAGCTTTTGCTGAGATGGCAGAAACAGAAAAGCACAGTCAGTTCATGCTGAAGTCATGGGCCACAGGTAAAGTCAACAGGTAAAGGTTGTGGTCTTTGACAGACAGACTAGGTAAGAAACAAGCCAATGGCAATTATCATCGGTGTTGGTGTGTGCCATGCACTGGTCCTTCATGGGGAAGTTCTTAGATGATAGAGCATTGTGCCACATAGGAACACAGGGAAGGCAATACATTTAAACTGAGGATGCTCCAAGTTCTAAATGTACCTCACATTACTAAAAGAAAAGTTCCCGTAGACAGTTTATTATATTGGCATCTGGATTTGTACCAAGTGTTTGATGGGTAAATATTACATCAGGCTTGGTAAACAGCTGTGCATTTGGCATATAAATGCCTAAAAACGACTGACCCACGCCATAATTATAGGTTGCCTCTGACTGATGTCACAAAGTCTCTCAGTGTATATAAAGAGGGAATTAATCACACAGTAATAGTGGAGGATATATATATCTCAATATGATATAACTAATCCCTTTCTTCACCGTGAGACTTCTCATCAATCTTCTTGGTACCATCTGTATCCTACCATAAGCTGGTAAGTTAATTATTTGTATCTTTGAATACTCAAAAATCGGCATGTACAAGGTTGACACGGTCGCTCAGTGATTAATTTGAAGCCCAATGTTTCCAGCCTTGTTAGAGAGACGTACCCTTTATAAATATTGCTGACCTTTTTTTAGAACTCTCTTTAGCTGTACTATGTCATATTTAGAGTGTAGGTCCCAAAATTGTATCCATACTGAAGATAAGGAAATATTATATTAACATTTCAGGTTTTTATCTGCCTTTATATGTACCCGAAAATTGTATTTGCTTTTTCAGCTGCCGATTGGCATTGAGTACTGCTGCTTATCATAACCAGCGTTTCTTTTGCTTTGTTCCCTCTCTCTCTGTTTGCCTTGGAGTGTATACAGTGTGTTGGGAAAAACAGTGATTCTTGTGACAGACCTTCTGTTGATTGTAAAGATGCTAAGCAATGCATGGTAATATGTGAATTTTATTACTTTGATAAGTGGTAAATTATCTCATGTATTTTTATATTTACTATTCCAGTTGTGCCCCCTGATATTACTGACTAGGTCATGAATAGAAAGCAGAATTACTATGAACACTGACACATAGGAAGACAATTAAAAGAGAGAGAGAGGGTTTGGAAAGAATGTAAAAGCAAAGAGATGATTAGGTGTGAAGAGGAAAAATATCAATGCTATGAATATATTGTGAAAATAGGAGACCCAGGTAATGGTGCTGCATACTTTTAATTCAGATGTACATTATGGATGTAATGTCTAGTGATGAGCCAGGGGCACATACCAAAATAAATAATAATGAAAACAAATCATAATAACAATATTAATAATAATTTTGTTTAAAAAATAACATTGAGTTAACACTAAATTTATATTATTTAAAAATAAAAATAAAAAATATGTATTAATGTGTTGTTTAAGTTATTAATCTATTTAGAATATTCTTTTGGTTGCTGGATACATTCAAAAACTTAACACAGCTATCATTTTAGCATGATTTTATCAGACTGGATTTATACGTAAATTAGGTGGACATTTGACCTTTTGGACCCCAACCAAATGCAGGAGCCCCATGTACCTGAAGTAACACCATTTAGGTCCTATGAAAATCTGGGCTAAGGCTCCTATAAATGTCTGCTAAAAGTCGTTGTGATCTAATTTACATTACCTGAATCTAAAATTGTCTAAAAATAATATGGAAGAAGAATTCAATGACTTATATTTGTTTTATATTTTTTCTTGTTCATTAATTTATTTACTTGTCTTCACAGCTAACAAGGAATTTTAACTCAACTTGAAAGGTTGCCTCTCTCCAGAGGTCTGTGCGCTTGGATTTGAATCCTTGGTTGGGGTGACGTAACTTGCGTCTGTTTTATTTGCTTGCAGTGAACCAGATGAAAACGACTAAAATAATTCTAAAATAAATATACAATATCATATCATACATGTCAGTCTTTATGTTAACTTCTTAAAGATCTGCATTACCTTGTCAGTCTTTAAAAAAATCCTTCTAGTGTAAAACAGCAAATAAGAAACAGAGGATTGAGAGAAGGGGGTGGAGCTGCAGTTTTACTCTTGTTCTCTCCCTCAGGGTGTGTGTGGGACTGTGAAAGAGGGAGGAGAGCAGAAGTGGGGAGACATCTGATTGGCTAAGAGCCAAGAGCACATCTGGAAGTGCCCGCCCACTCAGCAGGCACGGAGAGAGAAAATGAAAATTTACAAAAAACAGCTGAGGGAACTAAAAGATCCAAAATCTGGAGATGTCACATAAACATTTCTGTCTGCACCTGCATCTTTTCCACTGAGTTTTCCAAGTATAGCAAAACTTTGTTTGTCATAGGATTACAATGTGTCATCTGAGGTTTTACGTAGGACTACAGGTAAACCTACTCCATGATTGTAGTTCGATTATGTTGAATAAATTCAACTCATCTACATCTATATATAAATTTTCCTGTTTGTCATAGAAAATTTGTGAGTCAGATGGCCATATAGATGGTGTTCACATGGATGGGGCCTCCCACAGATATGTTATAAATGCTTAAAGTATGAAAACCCCTTTAAATTACTTTTCATTTAAAGTTGTTTTCTGAGTTCTAATAAATAACATTTAATAGGCAGCAATCATAAAGATAAAACTTACTATAGTGTTGTCACGATCTGTGGGTATGTGAACCCACTAGGCTGCACCGCCATAGCGGGGTAGCAGCTGGCCAAACAATAGTGTACCAAGTCAATATAAAGTCCGAGCAGAAGGGTACCTGTAATAGTCCAGACAGTAGCAAAACTTTAGAAGATAAAGTAAATACTTTCCATGGACAGAGAGGACAGGCTGCATATGCTTTATATCCACTATCTGCTGTATTTGGGGATCATTGATCACCGCCATCAACATTGTAACAACATTTTCATAGACAAAGAGACACAAAGATGTCTGGATGTGTGTAGCCACCAATACCGAAAAACATGTTTAGTGCTTGGCCCACACCTTTTTTACTCTCACTGATGGTATATTCCAAAGGGGTTCATATATACTCACCAGCCAGAACCCCTTCCTCTTTTTGCGGGTACCTCCATTATCTATTCTATGCAGTAATTTTCTGTTTCTTTTGTTTCAGTCTTTTCAAGTTTGTGTTTGTATCAATAAACAAAATTGGTATTGCTGCATCCGTAAAAGTCTGAACTATTACAATATACCATTATTTAACTTGTACGGTGAACGGCGTAAAATAAAAAATAAAAAATACCTGGATGGTTGTTTTTTGGTCACCTTAGCGCTAAAAAAATGAAATAAAAAGTGATAAAAAAATCTCATGTATCAAAAAACGGTTCCAACAAAAACAACAGCTAATCCCTCAGAAATAAGCCCTCACACCGCTCAATAGACGGAAAAATAAAAAAGTTATGGCTCTCAGAATGTGGTGAAATAGAACAATTTTTTTTAACAAATAGTTTTTTCTTCGTAAAAGTAGTAAAATATAAAAAAATATATATAAATTTGGTATCACCATAATTGTATTGAGACGCAAAATAAAATTGAAGTTGTCGTTTTTACTGTACGGTGAAAGATGTAAAAACAAAACACAAAAAACTATGGAGGAATGTCGTTTTTTTCCAATTCCACCCGGCAAATATTTTTTTCCCCGTTTCCGAGTAAATTATGTGGTATTTTAAATGGTTCCAATAGAAACTACAGCTTCTCCTGCAAAAAAATAAGCCCTCACACCACTATATTGACGAAAAAATAAAAACGTTGTGGCTCTTGGAAGGCGTGGAGTGAAAAACTAAAACGTAAAAATGAAAAATGGCTGGGTCGTTAAGGGGTTAAATATATATATAGCATCAGTGACAGACAGGACACTGCAGCACTTTGGGAAGTCTCTCTTTGTGTCAGAATAGTTTATTTCTATTGAACTGAAGATAATATCAGAATAGTCCAACAGGACAACTCAGGCCTCTTACTATGGTCTGGGAGGCTGCTCCCTTTACCTCCCTTTGTATTATGCTTTTCTGACACTAGGAGCTCTTTTCTATATAATTGGTTGTTTAAGACTATCCATCTTGTCTCGTCTGGTTGAACTCAGGGTACTCACTGGCCTGCTCCTCTGCGCACAGCTTCTCTGCAGACAGCTCACATAGGCCACTCCTTATACAGTCCTCCCCACACGTGCAGCTCCCCCAATCACAGTTTTCTACTTTCTCAGCCATCGGCTACTGCCAGCATCTGTTTAACTTGAAGTTAGAGAAGTATTTCACTCAGTGAGTGCTTTATTTGGGGGAGCGGGTAAGCATCGCGCACTATGCAGACATTCAGATGCATATTAATCACACAAAACCTTAAGCTTCTCTCCTTTTTCTTTACTAACACGATGGAAGACGCGCAAGGACTTTCTAGCGGTCTAGCAATTTTAGAAGCGCCTTTGCTTCTTGACACTGCACTGGAAATATGTAACGGTAGCTCTTTCAAATAGGTCGGGCATCCCCGTTGGGATCTCATGTTCCAGTGTGTGGGTCAACTCGAAATCTATATCTTTAGCATGCACTCCCAGGACTTAACCCAACTCTTTTATTTTCCCAGCAGACAGCTTCTCACCTTTTAGCTGTAGCTCTTTCAGGAGCTGTTCCCCCGCAGTCATCATGGACCTTGCATTGTCTTGGCACACCATGAGAGTAGTAGTGCCTATAACTGCCAGCTCAATCTGCAAGGGCGATTTTTGCGCAACCTTGTCTACTCTGATGGGGAACAATTCTGCCATCAGCTCCCGGAGTGGATTGTCTTCTGCTGCTTCTAAGAAGAAGAGTCTAATGAGCCCTTGTTTTTTAACAGGAGGTAGATAGATGGAGGTGTGGACCGTGGTGCAACGGACTTGTAGGTCTTGGATTCTTAGAAGGAAAAAGTAACCAGAAGCTATAGTTGCAGCAGGTGTGAACTCCAGTGAATTAACTTGCCGGTCCTGGAAGCTTTAGAAGGGATAAACAACCATAAGTCATAGTTGTAAGAGGGTATCCTAGGTTGAGATGGCAGAAACATAAAAGAAAAGTCAACAGGAAAAGTTGTGGTCTTTGACAGATAGACTGTTTTAGGAACAAATCAAAGGCAATGGTCATAAGTGTATGAATAAGAGAGCATGGTGCTACCTAAGAACACTGGGAAGTCTACAGCTTCAAATTGAGGATGCTGCAACTCCTTAATGTGCCTCAAATTACTATTTGAAAAGTTCTTGGAAACAGTATACTAATATTACCATCCGGGTATGTGTTTATTGAGTAAATATTACACTAGGATAGTAAACGCATATGCATTTGGCATTTGAATGTCTAAGGAATTGTGTTTGCCAATTCTGTTGAAATTGAAGGTTGGCCCATGCCCTAATTATAGGTTGTCACAAAGTCTCTCCGTGTATATAAATAAAGGAAGTGTTCGTGGAGGAAATATATAAGTATTAGTGGAGGATATATGTATATCTCAATACCATATATCTAATCCCTTTCTTTGCCATGAGACTCCTCATCACTTTTCTTGGTACCATCTGTGTCCTACCATTAGCTGGTGAGTTAATTACTTGTGTTTTTTAATACTCAAAAATGGACAGGTACAAGGTTAGTGCAGTCGCTAGGTGGTTAATTTGAAGCCCAATTTTTCCAGGGTTATTAGAGAGGCATCCCAAAATTGTTCCCATATTGAAGATAAGGAAATATTATATTACAATTTCAGAGTTTTATCTGCCTTTGTGTTTACCCCAAAAATGTATTTGCTTTTTTAGCTGCTGATTGGCATTGAGTGCTGCTGCTTATCATATCCAGTGCTTATTTTCCTTTGTTCCCAGCTGCTCAACCAAGTTAAGAATATGTAATGACTCATTCTGATTTAATTTCCATGTTCCTGATATTTTTCTTCTATGTAACCGTCTCTCCTCACAGCATTTGCCTTGAAATGTATACAGTGTATTGGGAAAAACAGTGATTCTTGCAACGGGCCGTCTGTTGTTTGTAAAAAAGCTAAAGAATGCATGGTAATATCTGAATTGTATCACATAGGTAAGTGGTAAATTTTTCATATTTACTATTCCAGTAGTAGCCCCTGATGCAAGATTATTTACCGATGATTATCAATTTTTATTTAAAAAAATAAATGTTTTCTGTCCTCCTCTATGCACTGAATGGCTTTCCTACCCGGAATAGCCCCATAGCTGTGATTATACTTATACTTATACTTAGGTGACTAAGTTATGAATTGCTATGGAAATTTTGGTGACAACCCCTTCGTCAAAAGTAATGGTTACCTTTGGTGGTTGACATCCGGCATGTGATGCCCACCTAGGAATACTCAGAATTAGCTTTACTCTATGTAGACAGTACATTTATACACATGTAATACTATGTGATCTATCTGTATATAAGTATCTCAAGGCACATTAAAACCCCATGTCAGGGACATCCACAGATTTCATTGGGGCCCATATACAAACTTAGTTTGCGACCCATCCCCACTAAAAACTCCTAACAAGTATACATTTTTATTAAAGGGAGTCTGTCACCAGAATGTCCATATTAAACTAGTAACAGTGTATTGTAGAGGAGATTAACCTGTTTCTAGTGTTTATTTTACATTTCTGCTTACTGCCTCCGAGGAGAAATCAGTTTTATTAACTTTATGCTAATGAGCATTTAGGTTCAACGAGGGCATCATCGTTGCCCCTAAATGATCCTATGTCGCTACCCTGTTCTCCCTCTCCCTCCCTACTTAGGCTGGGTTCACACCAACCTGTTATGTCCGTAAAGGACGGAACGTATTTCGGCCGCAAGTCCCGGACCGAACACACTGCAGAGGGCCGGGCTCCTAGGATCATACTTATGTACCACGCTAGGAGTCCCTGCCTTTCCGTGGAACTACTGTCCCATACTGAAAACATGATTACAGTACGGGACAGTTGTCCCGCAGCGAGGGACCCCCTGTTTCCGGGTCTACAGGCTGTAAGGCAGCCATTATTTATACATAATTATTAAATTACACAATGGCACAGTGGGGGTGCAAGGGGGCTGTATACTGTGTGGGTTGTACATAATTACACAGTGTAACAGTGGGGTCATAAGTTGGCCATTATATTGTGTGTGGAGTGGCATAAGGGGGCATTATTTATACTATGTGGGGGTCACAAGGGGGTTATATGTGTGGTGGTCACTACAAGGCATTCTACTGTGTTGGAGCACTAAAGAAGGACATTATACTTTGTGGGGACACTAGAGATGGCATTATACTGTGTGTGGGCACTTGGGGGGCATTATACTGTGTGTGGACACTAAAAGGGGCATTATACAGTGTGTGGGCACTTGGGAGACATTATACTGTGTGTGGGCACTAGAGGAGGCATTATACAGTGTGGGGGCACTTAGGGAACAATATACTGTGAAGGGGGCCACTAAATGGACATTATACTGTGTGTGGCACCTAGGGAGCATTATACTGTGTGGGCACACTTAGAGGAGAAAATACTGTGTCCTTAAAGAGGTTATAATATATCATATTATTAGATATTATTATACTGTATTGGCAGCTATGGGGGCATTATACTGTATGGGGGCACTAAAAAGGCATTATACTGTGTGTGGGGCACTAAAGGGGCATTATACTGTGTGGGGAGCAATATACTGTGTGGGGGCACTTAGGTAATACTATACTGTGTGGGGGGCACTAAAGGGGCATTTTAATGTGTGGGGGAACAATAAAGGGCATTATACTGAGTGGGGGCAATAAAAAGGGCATTATAATGTGTGTGGGGGGCATTATACATTTTTGGGGGAATTTTATTTATGATGGAGGTGGGACGCCAAAAGAAAATCTTGCACGGGGTGCCGTTTATCCTAAGGCCAGCCCTGACTGGGGTGACATAGAAATCTTACTAGCAGCCCGTGCTTTTTCCATCCTGCTCCTGCTCCCTCCCCCTTGTTCCTCCTCTTCTCTTCATAGACTTGTATTGGCAGCGTGTTATGGGTGGCTCACTCTCTCTCTCTCTCTCTCTCTGCTACTTCCTGCTGCTCCTCGTCTCCTCACCAAATAAGTGTATTGGCGGTGTGTCTGTGTCTCTTTCTCTCTCTGTTTCCTCCTCCAGCTTCACCCTCCCCTCTCTATAGACTTGTATGGGAAGGCAGTGAAGAAACACTCCCCCACCTTCTGCTCTGTAACCAGGGACAGACTTTTCTTGACAAAAGGGGGTGGACAGCAAGAAGGGTGACACCTAGTGTAAGTAACTTCACACAAAACTTGCATGAATAAAATAACTACATTTTATCAATAAGTAAATTACAAAGTTGATCTATATCAGGTATACTATTGGATTAGCAAACATTGTCTGAAAAGTGAGTGTCCATTTAAAAGATAGATAAAAATGATTCCTGCAAGGACAAAAGCGATGCCAGTTAGTGATTGTAAAGGCAGAATAGAGATTTCACATTTCGAACCATGACTTAATATCCCCAGTAACAACTACTCCTAACATAGCCAGACAATAAAGTGCAAAATTGCATCAATCAAATAGAAGTAATCAGCATGTTAGGTAAGTACATACCCATATTGTACTGGTCCATACGAATGGCGTCCACCTCGACATATGTTCTAAATGAAAGCCTTCATTTGGATGAAATTTTTTATTGTATATGTGATAATGGGGTAATTTAATTAGCATTATGGTCCTCATACATGGCCCGACGTGGGCCGTGTAAACGAGCGCGATCAACGACTCAGTTCGTCCACATATACACCGTTACTAGTCAAGTGCACAGCACTGGCACTTATGTGTTATAGTTGTTGTTATTTCTGTTCAACAGCTTCTGAGGGTCTATGCCGGAGGGTGACGCAAGCCCGTGCGGTACTGAGGCAGGGACTACTGTTTGTACTGAAGCTGTGTGCATGCACAAACTCCTCTCCACTAGTACCCGCATTTAAACAGAAGCTTGCGGCCACCACAGCAGGTGAAACGGGGCTTGGATAACCTCTGTTTAAAATATAGGTGCGGTTTCCAAAGCTAGGACCCACGTCCATCAGATTTTTATGGCATATCCTGTTAATATGCCATAAATGTCCAAGTTGGGAATACTCCTTTAACTATTATAGTAATGCTTAAGAGACTCTACAACTTTAAGTGTTGTAACCAATAAGCTTGCTGTGCCTCTTACAGAAGAAGTATCGGTATACTTGTTGGCCACAAGCAGTTGTGCGTTCAGTAAAGATACTTGTATATACAACGTTCGTTTGGTCTGCAACTGGTCGGATCTTTTCCCACACTTTTCTAAGTAGAGACGAGAGAGGTATTTTTTAATAAACAGGTTGTGCTCTGAAAAAAACACAAAACCTGGCCAACTGTATCCAACTCGTAAGTCCGAAAAAAGTAAAAACAGGTGCTTTATAAGGGTATGTTCACACGCTTAACAAAAAACATCTGAAAATACGGAGCTGTTTTCAAGGGGAAACAGCTCCTGATTTTCAGACGTTTTTTGAGCCACTTGCGATTTTCGCTGCGTTTTTTACGGCCGTTTTTGGAGTTGTTTTTTTATAGAGTCAATGAAAACCGGCTCCAAAAATGTCCCAAGAAGTAACATGCACTTCTTTTTCATGGGCGTCTTTTTACGTGCGGTTTTTGGAAAACGAGGCGTAAATAAATGCCCTGTCGAAACATATTTCCCATTGAAATCAATGGGCAGATGTTTGGAGGCGTTCTGCTTCCGTTTTTTGGGGGGCGTTTTTCGAGGCGTAAATCCCCCAAAACACGCATTTAAACAATCCATGTGAACATGCTCTAAATATAATGCTCAATCTGAACACCATATTTTCCAATGACAACTGGCATAAATACATTTATTAATCTTCCCCATATACAGATGTAGCCATTTGTGTCAAGAAATTTTTACCTGACTTTATCGATGGCTTTTGTTGTGTGATATCACAGCAAGTTATCAGAGTACATGATAAAACTGACTGCATGCAGCCACCACTCGGGGGAGCTCTCTGCATATGAATATATACAGCTACCATTGATCTCATTGATCGCGGCTGCAGGTAAATGCTTTGGATCTATGTCGGAAAGCGGGAGTAGTTCAGAACCATGGCTTCTTCTCACCATGGGCCCCATGGAAGTAACATAGTCGGTATACCACTGCAAAATGGATTTCTTACAGGCCGGGCAGTGGTTGTCATGACCCATCAAAGAACTTGTGCAACAAATTACTCTACCCACATGCAGGAGTATAGAGTTCTTGTCTGTACAAGTTCCTGGGTGGGTCATGACAACCACTGCCCAGGATCTCAACGTACAGGCAGGTGGCAGTAGTGGCCTCTAAATCAGACGTAGATCAGGTAAGTATAATTTTGGGGTTGGCACCTCCATATCGGACAAAAGCTGAATTTTGAGCTGGGGTTTCACTTTAACTACAGTATTTTTTGTCCATAGACCCTGATACATATCACACCGTTAAAAAGGACTGCAACGAGCTGTACCCTTGTGGGAAGACGCTGTATATAACTACTCAGTATGAGGCGGGCATTAAAGTGCACATAGACTGCTGTAAAGGAGATAACTGCAACACATTTAACTATAACAGTAAGTGAACGATCTGACATCACATCAGGGACTGATTTTATTAGGGAATTTTAGTGTATTGTATTATCTTCAATGTCGTAATGTCTATTGTCAACATAATCCCTACCTTTATCGGCAGGAGCAATTTGGTTTACCGTTAAAGTCACAGAATTTTTAAAAAAATATATATTTTCTGCCCTGAAACAGCGCCACTCTTGTCCATAGGCTGTGTCTGGTACTGCAACTTAGCCACATTCACTTGAATAGGTTGGGCTAATACCAGGCACAGCTGGTGGACATAAATGGCGCTGTTACTGAAATAAAATCTGATCCTTTTTTACAATCTTGTACAACACCTTTAAGACTTTCTCTCCTCCACTTCCCTACACTATCACCTGAAGTAACTTATCTTCTACATAGAGCAATAACGGCAATACTGTACATATTGTGAGACAGTGACAGGTAAAGTCATTGAGGGAAGGTACATTTCCCCTAGAATCCTGTCATATGTATCCTAGGCTCCAGGGAATGAGTAGTTCTTGCAATAGAAAGCTCTAGCTTTCCAATCTCGGCTTAAGGAAAAGCCGGAAAAAGGGCCTGGAGTTGGATTGGAGAAGAGCAGGGCGGTTTCCCCAATCCCAGGGCGGGTTCCCCAATCCCTAGTCCATCTCTGTTTGTAGGACAAGGCTGCTGCTCAATTAGCTGCACCTGTAGCTTGTGTATGAAAAGGTGCGGACACAGTGTGTGTGAGTCTCACCCCTGACTCAGACCGGAGACTACTAAGGCTGGAGTAGCCTGTATTCTATGTGAGTAAAGACCTGTGTTACTTTGTGTCCAGTGCCTGGTAGGAAGGCACTCGGTATAGTTAGATAATATCTTGTTTAGTTAGTGCTCAGACGAGCAGGATTTATTTTGTATTTTGTATTTTGCCTTGTTGTACAAGAGGCTGTTTCTTTGACAAGAATAAAAACACAGGCAAAGCCCTGTTATGACTTTTAATGTACGGTGTCCCTGTCTCTGGCTACTAAGAAACCGCTGTACCAACCTCTCCTGATGCTAAACCCTCACAATATGTATACAGTGACTGCTGGTAAAGCAAATCCCCAATATAACTTTAGAATTGCTTTAAAGGGGTTGTCTCACTAGAGACACCCCTTTCACATGGGACCTTTCACCTTTCACATTTTTTTCCTGGAGTGTTCCTTTGAGGCAGATTCATGAAGCATTTGTAACATTGCGGATTTGTTTCAGATTTTTTATGCTGATTTCGAATCCATGACTATTTACAGTACAATATTTATAGAGGAGTTTTCAAAACCCCATCCACATTTAGTAGAAAACAAATCGGTGCAAAATCAGGGCATGATGTGGATTTTCATAGCGGCAAATCTGCAGCAAAACCTTCAACAAAATTTTGTAGCGCATTCACGACAAAATTTGGGTCAGAATTTTTCTGCCTCATCTGGACTTACCCTTAATTAGACATGTGCTGGCAGTCTGGCAGCTCAATTTCTTCCCCCAACACCCACCTCCGATCCCATCCTCTTTTTTGGGATGGGGAGTTGGCCGTCTAGGGTAATGCATTATAAAAACATTGATGGATATTATTCTCTGTAATGTGATGATTTCAGTGAAGATGTTATCACTATAATTCCTGATTTCAGTGCCTCCTGAGAACATTACACTAAAAGGGAAGAATTGTCCGTCCTGTCTTGCATACGGCCTGAGGGAATGTAAAAGCAAACGGATGATCCAGTGTGAACAGGACAAAGACAAATGCTTTAAATATATTGGGAAAATTAGAGACCCAGGTAACGGCGCTGCTTACTTATAATTCAGCTGTAAAGTGTGGATGTAATGTCTAGTGATGAGCCAGGCGCACATACCAAAATAAATCAATAATAAAAATAACAATAATAATAAAAATAAAAAAAATACTTAAAATAATAATGATAATAAAAATAATAACAATAATAATGATAATAATAATAATAATGGTGATAATAATAATAATAATAATAATAATAATAATAATAATAATAACAATAATAAAAATAATAATGATAATAATAAAAATAAAAACACTAATAAAAATAATAATAATGACAAATAATAATGAAAGCAATTGAGAAATAATTATTAGGGCCTGTTCACATCAGCGTTGCCATTCCGTTGAGTGGTTCCTTCGGATGGTTCTGTCGACTGTGCTATTGATTCCGTCAAAACAACACAAACCCTGTCACAACGGTGACAAACAGAAACCTTCGTTGAGATCAATGGTGATGAAACGGAAGCTACGTTTTCCGTTTTCATTTGCATTGAGGGGTTAACCCGACGAAAAACTCCCACGGAACCCCTCAACAGAAGGGCAGCACTGATGTGAACACAGCCTTACTAGTATTATTATTATTTATTATTATTATTATTATTATTAATAATAACAATTACAATAAATCCATAAATACATTTCCTTGACTTTACAGTAAATGTAATTATATTTTTTACTCTTTGTTTTAATATTATTTATGAATTAAAGGGAATCTGTCAAATCATTTTGGCCTACCAAACTGGTATCAATGTCTTTTGAAAGCGTGTAGCCATATTATTTAATTTCTTTCTATGTGGGCACAGACTATCAAAAGACGCTGGTACCAGTTTGGTAGGCCAAAATGAGCTGATAAATTCCTTTTAATTTATTAGTTGGCTTTTCTGTATATATAAACTATGGTGTTAATTCAATTAGATAATGGATACATTTAAAGACTAACAACTATTATTTTAGTACGATCTTCATCAGACAGGTTCAAAAAGTAAGTTACGGTAGTCAAAAATGAGGGTCCACATACCCATTGTCAACTTGAGAGCAATCAGGGCTTGTGTCATCCCTCTCCAAATAGATTCATGGGAAAGTCGAGTCTAGTGCACTCACACAGCTATTTCAGACGCTTCTATGTGATGGGAACATCTGAATGACAAGAATGAATGTAGATGAGACTTGTGTTTATTCCCTACTTTCATAAAATGCATGAATTGCAGTGAAGGCTGAATCGTACAAAGGCTTGGTAGCAGGGAAGAGTAATGCGACTCTATACAGCAGATCTATATTCCCCTCAGCAGACATAGGTGTTATAAATGGTAGAAGGGGGCTCTTCTACAAATTTTGATTTGGGGCCCAGAAGCCTCAGGCAACACAATTCCGATTCTGTAAAAAGTTGAGTGAGATCTCTTATGAATGTCTGCTAATAGTAGCCATGACCTTGTCTACGTTACCTGATTCTAAAATTGTCTGAATATAATTTAAAAAGAGGAAAACTCAATGACGTATTCTCTTTTTTTTCTCTTGTACACAATGACGTATTCTCTTGTACATTAATTTGTATTCTTGTCTTCACAGCTAACAAGGAGTATGAATTTAACTGCAATGGTTGTGTCTCTCCGGAGGGCTGTGTGCTTGGATTTAAATCCATGGTTGGGGTGACGGAACTTGCGTCTGTCTTATTCAATTGCAGTGATCCTGTTTAAAACTTCTAAAACAGTTCTAAAATAAAATCAAATCTGATTCTTTGAGTCAACTTTTCAAACCTCCTCAGTCCCTAAAAATAAATCCATCTAGTGTAAAACAGCAAATAGAAGAAATAGAGGAGGAGGAGGGGGGGATGCAGCTAAAGTGTCACTCTTGTTCTCAAACTTAGGGCTTTTTCAGGTGAACGTGGGGAACCTCGGTGGTAACCCTGTGCAGGTCCCATTTTCACGGATCCCCATAGACATGAACCTATGGAGGTATCCGTGAAAACAGGAGATAATAGGACCGGTTCTATTTTTTAACGGACCCTTTACACGGACCGTTGAAACATCGGCCATGTGAATGGCCCCATTGAAAAACATGTATCAGTGTGCAGGCGTTGTTTTAACGGCCGTCACACGGATGTATTCAACGTTTGTCTGAATAAGCCCCTAGTGTGTGTATGTGGCTCATAAAGGGAGGAGAGCAGAAGTTTGGAGACATCTAATTGGCTCAGAGCACACAGAACATCTGGAAGAACCCGCCCACTTAGCAGGTGTGGAGAGAAAATGTACATTTACAAAAACCAGAACGAAAATATTTCTGACTGCACTACACACTTTCACCTGACTCCAATGAGTTTATCAAGCATAGCAGAACTGAGTTTGTCATGGTTTCACAATGTTTCATCTGTGGTAAACTAACTGCATTATCTTAACTAGATATGGGGCATAAACGTAACTGTAACATGGCAAATTCAACTCCGTTACATCTATATATTAATTTTCTTATTTGTCATTAAAGGGGTTTTCCCACGTGGGACATTTATGACATATCCACAGGATATCAGAAAAAAGGAGATTTTTGAAGCAGCACTAGTCCCGAGTATGGTGCGGTGCACGCTGTCAAGCCAGGCAAACCAACTCCAGCACGATGTATATCCAAAGAAGTAGTAGGACAACAGCACACGTCTTCAAATCATCAAAGACTTGACAAAGACCCTTCACTCACTATGGGTCGAAACGTTGCTTGTCGTTTGTGGATGTCTTGACAATAAAACCACTTTGATGATTTGAAGACGTGTGCTGTTGTCCTACTACTTCTTTGGATATCCACAGGATATGTCATAAATGTCAGATAAACCTCTGGGACCCGCACCTATCTCAAGAATGGGGCCCCTAAACCCCATTCTACTTCTTTGTGTTCCAGCCGATTTCCGTCCATGAAGGTGAAAACAGTGTAGCTCGCTGAGCTACGCTGTTTCCGTAAGCCTCATAGAACTGAATGGTAGTTACGAAAACAGCGTAGCTCGCATACTACGTTTCTTCCGTAACTGCCATTCACTACTATGGGAGTTACGGAAACAGCGTAGCTCAGCGAGTTGCGCTTTTTCCGTAACTCCCGACCATATAACCAGGAAGTGGCCGGGAGTCAGCATGAGCACAAAAAGCTAGAACTGAGTTTAGAGGGCCCCGTTCTAGAGATAGGTGCATGTCCCAGAGGTGGGACCCGCATTTATCTGACATTTATGACATATCCTGTGGATACAGTATGTCATAAATGTCCCTCATGGGAAAACCCCTTTGAGAATTTGTGATCTGAAGATAATTATCAAGTGATCCTTCTGCCACTATCAACACAATTCAATGCCAACCACACAATGTGAAAGTGGAAACCTTACCATAGAATATTGGCAAGTAGGAGATAAAGATTACACGAGAAATTATGATTTATCTTATCACCAAAGTGTACAAAGTACCACAAATGACCGGAGATGTTCGGCCGACCGAGAACTTTCAATCTACATGTAATCATGTTTTCAGTACAGGACAGTTGTCCAGCAGCGAGGCAGGGACTCCTAGCATCGTACATAACTATGATGCTAGGAACCCGGCTCCCTGCACTGTGTTCGGTCCTGGACTTGTGGCCGAAATACGTCCGTCAATTACGGACGTAATGACCTCGTGCGAACCCAGCCTCATATTTATCAAATGAGTTGCAAAATGACTAGAAAATATAGTCAAGACATTGACAAGGTTAGAAATAATGATTTTTATTTGAAATAATAATTTTCTCCTTCAAACTTTGCTTTCGTCAAAGAATACTCCATTTGCAGCAATTACAGCATTGCAGACCTTTGGCATTCTAGCTGTTAATTTGCTGAGGTAATCGGGAGAAATTTCACCCCATGCTTCCAGAAGCCCCTCCCACAAGTTGGATTGGCTTGATGGGCTCTTCTTGCGTACCATACGGTCAAGCTGCTCCCACAACAGCACTATGGGGTTGAGATCTGGTGCCTGCGCTGGCCACTCCATTACAGATAGAATACCAGCTGCCTGCTTCTTCCCTAAATAGTTCTTGCATAATTTGGAGGTGTGCTTTGGGTATTGTCCTGTTGTAGGTTGAAATTGGCTCCAATCAAGCGCTGTCCATAGGGTATGGCATGGCGTTGCAAAATGGAGTGATAGCCTTCCTTATTCAAAATCCCTTTTAGCTTGTACAAATCTCCCACTTTACCAGCACCAAAGCAACCCCAGACCATCACATTACCTCCACCATGCTTGACAGATGGTGTCAGGCACTCTTCCAGCATCTTTTCAGTTGTTCTGCATCTCACAAATGTTCTTCTGTGTGATCCAAACACCTCAAAATTCGATTCGTCTGTCCATAACACTTTTTTCCAATCTTCCTCTGTCCAATGTCTGTGCTTTTGCCCATATTAATCTTTTCCTTTTATTAGCCAGTCTCAGATATGGCTTTTTCTTTGCCCCTCTGCCCTGAAGGCCAGAATCCTGGAGTTGCCTCTTCACTGTAGACGTTGACACTGACATTTTGTGGGTACTATTTAATGATGCTGCCAGTTGAGGACCTGTGAGGCGTTTATTTCTCAAACTAGAGACTATAACGTACTTGTCTTGTTGCTCAGTTGTGCAGCGGGGCCTCCCACTTCTCTTTCTACTCTGGTTAGAGCCTGTTTGTGCTGTCCTCTGAAGGGAGAAGTACACACTGTTGTAGGAAATCTTCACTTTCTTGGCAATTTCTCGCATGGAATAGCCTTCATTTCTAAGAACAAGAATAGACTGTCGAGTTTCACATGAAAGCTCTCTTTTTCTAGCCATTTTGAGAGTTTAATCGAACCCACAAATGTAATGCTCCAGGTTCTCAACTAGCTCAAAGGACGGTCAGTTTTATAGCTCCTCTAAACAGCAAAACTGTTTACAGCGGTGCTAACATAATTGCACAAGGGTTTTCAAGTGTTTTCTAATCATCCATTAGCCTTCTAACACAGTTAGCAAACACAATGTACTATTAGAACACTGGAGTGATGCTTGCTGGAAATGGGCCTCTATACACCTATGTAGATATTGCATTAAAAAACAGACGTTTGAAGCTAGAATAGTCATTTAGCACATTAATGTATAGAGTGTATTTCTGATTAATTTATTGTTATCTTCATTGAAAAAAACTGTGCTTTTCTTTCAAAAATAAGGAAATTTCTAAGTGACCCTAAACTTTTGAACGGTAGTGTATGTATATATATATATATATATTCACCAGTCTGGACTCCTTTTTCTTTCTGTGGGTACCTCAGCGAAGTTGCACGACCACCCTCCCTTATCTATTCTATGTAATAATTTTGTGGGCTTTTTTGTTTCAATTTTTTAAAACAAATTTGCGTTTGTGCCGCAACTGGCGGCCAAAAAGTAGTGTGAGAGCTGGAGATAAAGGCGGACGCCTGCTAAGAGTCCAGATGGCGGGATACTACTTCAAGCCTATTGTTGCGGTGATTTGAAAAGCCTCATCTCTCATTGGTTTAAATATGATTAAAATTAAAGTTTCGACCAACCTTCACCCACAAAAAATCTGGTTGTCTGTGTTTATTCATGGTTTTAATGGGAATTGTGAAGTCTAAGATCATTGTGAAATAGTTCTAGTTCTACTGTCGGCAGTCTTGTAAAGTAATAAACCAACACATTGTTTATTACAACCTGTAACGTGGGGAGAGCTGAGTGGTTCCCGTTTAAATAAAGACAATCGCAAACAACTGTAAATACAGAGGCACACAAAGCCTTATGGTTACTATTTCTTTTAGAGGACTATGAGAGTAATTATTATTGTTTAATCATTATATCATTCAGTAGGAAAATCCCTAGTATAGAGAGTTAATAATTATCTGAAAACATATGTCAGACCTTGAAAGTCTTAGTGAATAGCTGTTTAAGTTCAGTCATTTACTGACTGAAGTTTTTATGACCTTAAAGATAAGGACTTCATTTTTTAATGAGACTAAGGCTGTGTTCACATCTGCGTTGGGGTCCTGTTCTGATCTTCCGTCTGAGCTTTCCGTCAGAGCGGGACCCTGAACAGACACAAACTGACACAAACGGAAACCGTTTCCATCACCATTGTAGTCGACTACGCTATTGCTTCCGGCAAAACGACGGATACGGTGCACAACAGAGACAAACGGAAACCATGGGCACTGGATCGGTCACCATTGAAATCAATGGTGATGGAAATTCTGTTCGTGTCAGTTTGTGTCTGTTCAGGGTCCCGTTCTGACAGAAAGCTTCGACGGAACGTCAGAACGCTTGTTGAAGATAATTTCCATGTGTTAACAGGGCAGCAATAAGCAGTAAACAAGCAAACGCTCGTTCATCTGCTGATGGTATCGTTTTAAAAAACGAATATTATCGTTGTTAGCAGCGCATCTCACTGTGTAAACAGGGAGATGCGCTGCCGACATGATAATAATGTATGGGAACGAGCGTTCGGAGTAATGAGCGCTCGTCCCCATACATAGCTCCTTGTGACAGGAGAAAACGAGCGCTGTTCTACGAGCTGTTGCGTTGATCGGCGCTCGTTGCACCGTTATGGCCGTTGTAATAGGGCCTTAAGAGTCTTATCTAATGCTACTTCTCAAAACAAATATTCCAGGTGCGAAATTAATGAAGCTGGAACTTTAATTCCAATGGAGGGGGCTCAAGAGCATTTCCTGAGGCCATATATAGATATGCATACATATCCCTAGTGGTGACTGTATAAAGAGACACAGGGAATTTGGAGCTTTGTATCATAAAAACAGTGCTTCAAAATTTGCAAGATAGGCCACAAAATTGTAAGGCTAAGCGAAAATTTAGGTTTAGTCGCAACTTATGATCGGAAACTGGAAATCTTGGAAATAAAGTGATGATGGTGATAACAGAAACGTCCACTAGGGGTGTAAACAGGCTCCCTGTGATCTCCACTTGCTGTCACCACTCTTGCTGCATGCTGGGATGCCCCCCTGGCTTCTCCACCCGCCATAACTGCTGCACCGCTGGGGTCAAAGTCTGCATACTGCACACAGATTGGCTGGAACAGTCACCTTTTAACAAATAAGAACCTCCCAGTTTGAGGCACGCAGCGTGCTTAAACTGGTTTTGAGGCCTTAGCCGAGTTCTAGGCGCGGGCCATTCTTCCTGGCGCCAGAGCTAAACAAAAGATCAATTAAGCCAACATTGCCTGCAAGTACGAATACAACACAAATTCATAGAACATTCACACCTACTCCAGAAGCTAGACCTGTGGAGGTAAACAAGCAAAATAAACATGAATACAATGCACTTAAAGGAACAGTGTCATCCCAATTTTTTTTTTAATATGTTAAAGATGTTAGTGCTTTATTAAAAACGTTTATATTTATTTGTGTGTTTGTGTTTTACTTTTTCTTATTTTTACACTTTTTCTTCCCTATGGGGGCTGCCATTTTTTTTTCCATTTCTGTATGTGTCGATTAACGACACATACAGACATGGAATACGGCAGCCACAGTCCCATAGGGACTGCGAATGGGGCCCGTTCCATCCACTAACATGTACGCCGTCTGTGTGGGAACTGCGCATGCGCCGCTCCCACACAGTCCAATTTGAAATGCGCGCCGTCCGGCGCCATTTTCCTGTGGACCGGAAGTCGCGGCCGGACAGTAAGATTACTACTTCCGGTCGCGGCTTCCGGACTTGTGCACTTGGACCAGCGGCAGCAGACGGAGCGGACGGGCCGGAGGGAGCCGCGGCGGCAGGAGCAGGTAAGAGATTTCTATGTATGTTCGTGTTTGTGTACGTTTACTACTGTATGTAAACCTACTACACTGTGTGTTAGCTCAAAAAATGGCGACACACAGTGTAGGAGGTTAGACCGTTCAAACCCCTCCTTTATCCCGGCACTAGCCAGGATAAAGGAGGGGGGGGATGCTGAGAGCTCACTAGAGCGAGGGCTTTTTACCCAATTTTGCAATGCTGCAATTTTGGGAATAGCTCCATCTAGTGACCAGCAATGGGAAATATTATAAATTAGAATTAATTTATAATATTTCCTGACTCATGAAAAAAATAAAAAAAATGTGAACAATGTTTAATCACCTACACACTAAATGTTTAATTAAAAAAAAAACAACATGTTTTTCTGGAAACACATTCCCTTTAAAGAGACATTGCCAACTTCACTGAGGAGGGGCTGCTCCACACTCTTACTAATTGAACCAGCACAGAATTTTGGACCTAAAATTACATGGTATTGGGCATTCCCTTCAAAGAAGATCCTGATTTATTAATGGTTACTGGGTCCCAGTGTTTTCCAGCTCTATTGCCTGAGAATATCAGGGAGTAACTATATACAATAGTGTACCTGTTAGGGATCTGCCAGGTACTACGTCTAGGTACACTCCTGGGATTAATCAATCCACACCTGAGGCCTGACCTGACTTTATTACCTGCCGTGTTCTCTTCCTCAGTGCTTGTAATTCTTCTGGATTCCTGGCCTCACTGCTGCTTGCTCCAGCCTGCTCCTGCCGTGCTTCTGCCTTGCTGCAATTCCGCTTAACCTGCTTTGCTTTGCCCCTGGCTTGCTTCCTTCTCCGTGCTCACTTTGGTATACTCCACTTCATCCTGGTCCTGACTACTCATTCACCGCTCCGTTTCCTCGCGGCGTTCCGTGGCTACTGCCCCTTCCCTTGCGTGTTCCCTGTTTGTTCTCCCGTGCACTTGGACAGCGTAGGGACCGCCGCCCAGTTGTACCCCGTCGCCTAGGGCGGGTCGTTGCAAGTAGGTAGGGACAGGGCGGTGGGTAGATTAGGGCTCACTTTCCCTTCACCTCCTTCCTGCCATTACATAATTACAAGCCCTTACCTAGTCTACCATCTCTCCTACGCTGACGCTATCATAGACCCCCTTGAGACCCTGACCCAGCAGATGCAGGGCCTCTCCCTACAGGTCCAGGCCCTGGCCCAGAGGGTCAACCAGGGTGACGCTGCCTTAGTAGTACCCCTCACCTCACCTCTAGAACCCGACCTCAAGTTACCTGACCGGTTCTCAGGGGACCGTAAGACGTTTCTCTCCTTCCGGGAGAGTTGCAGACTGTATTTCCGCCTAAAACCCCACTCCTCAGGTTCCGAGAACCAGCGGGTGGGTATCATCATATCCCGACTCCAGGAAGGGCCCCAAGAGTGGGCCTTCTCCTTGGCTCCTGACGCCCCTGAACTTTCCTCTGTTGATCGTTTTTTCTCTGCCCTCGGACTCATTTACGACGAGACTGACAGGACTGCTTTAGCCGAGAGTCAGCTGGTGACCTTACGTCAGGGTAGGAGACCGGTTGAGGAATACTGTTCTGATTTTAGAAAGTGGTGCGTAGCTTCTCGGTGGAACGATCCGGCCCTAAGGTGCCAGTTTAGGTTAGGATTATCTGACGCCCTGAAGGATCTGCTGGTTAGCTACCCCTCTTCTGACTCCCTTGACCAGGTTATGGCCCTAGCAGTACGACTTGACCGACGTCTCAGGGAACGTCAGCTTGAACGCTTCAATGTGCTCCCCTCTGACTTTTCTGCGATTCCCCCCGAGGTCCCGTCTCCTCACCCCTCCACGGAGGACTCGGAGGTACCTATGCAACTCGGGGCCTCCATGTCCCCTCGACAACGTAGGGAGTTTCGCAGAATGAATGGTCTCTGCTTCTACTGTGGGGACGACAAGCATCTACTGAACACCTGTCCCAGGCGCAAGAATAAGAAGCCGGAAAACTTCCGCGCCTAAGTGATCATCGGGGAGGTCACTTGGGCGCACAGGTATTTCCCGTTAATGTGAAACGCAATAAAATTTTGCTTCCCTTTCAGGTCTCGTTTGCTGGCCGGTCTGCCACGGGCAGTGCTTTCATGGATTCTGGCTCATCTGCTAATATCATGTCTGTGGAATTTGCTATGTCTCTAAAGATGCCTTTTATTGATTTGCCTTATCCTGTCCCGGTAGTGGGTATCGACTCAACTCCCCTTGCTAATGGTTATTTTACTCAGCATACTCCTGTTTTTGAACTCCTGGTTGGCTCCATGAATTTGGATCAGTGCTCTGTACTGGTGATGCAGGGATTATCGTCTGATCTGGTATTAGGTCTTCCCTGGTTGCAGTTGCATAATCCCACGTTTGATTGGAATACTGGGGATCTCACCAAATGGGGTAGTGAATGTCTTATGTCATGTCTTTCTGTTAACTCTATTTCTCCCCGGGAGGAGGTAAACACGCTTCCTGAGTTTGTTCAGGACTTCGCCGATGTGTTTTCTAAGGAGGCCTCCGAGGTGTTGCCCCCCCATAGAGATTACGATTGCGCCATCGATTTGGTGCCTGGTGCCAAGCTTCCTAAGGGTAGGATATTTAATCTTTCATGTCCTGAACGTGAAGCTATGAGGGTGTATATCCAAGAATGCCTGGCCAAGGGTTTAATTCGCCCCTCAACTTCTCCTGTAGGTGCTGGCTTCTTCTTCGTGGGGAAGAAGGATGGTGGTCTTAGGCCGTGCATTGATTATCGTAACCTGAATAAGGTCACCGTAAGGAACCAGTACCCACTTCCTTTGATTCCGGATCTTTTCAATCAGGTTCAGGGAGCCCAATGGTTTTCTAAGTTCGATCTACGGGGGGAATATAACCTTATCCGCATCAAAGAGGGGGATGAGTGGAAAACTGCGTTCAACACACCCGAGGGTCATTTCGAATACCTGGTCATGCCCTTTGGGTTGTGTAATGCCCCTGCTGTCTTCCAGAATTTTATTAATGAAATCCTGAGAGATTACCTGGGTAATTTTCTTGTTGTGTACCTTGATGACATACTGGTGTTTTCCAAGGACTGGTCCTCCCACGTGGAGCATGTCAGGAAGGTGCTCCAGGTCCTTCGGGAGAATAATCTGTTTGCTAAGACTGAAAAATGTGTCTTTGGGGTACAGGAGATACCATTTTTAGGGCAAATCCTCACTCCTCATGAATTCCGCATGGACCCTGCCAAGGTTCAGGCTGTGGCGGAATGGGTCAAACCTGCCTCCCTTAAGGCGTTACAGTGTTTTTTAGGGTTCGCCAACTATTACAGGAGATTTATTGCCAACTTCTCGGTCGTCGCTAAGCCTCTTACGGACCTTACTCGCAAGGGTGCTGATGTCCTCCATTGGCCCCCTGAGTCCGTCCAGGCCTTTGAGACCCTCAAGAAGTGCTTTATCTCGGCCCCCGTGCTGATTCAGCCCAACCAAGAGGAGCCATTTATTGTGGAGGTTGACGCATCCGAGGTGGGAGTGGGGGCCGTCTTGTCCCAGGGTACCAGCTCCCTCACCCATCTCCGCCCCTGTGCTTACTTCTCTAGGAAGTTTTCGCCCACGGAGAGTAACTATGATATTGGCAACCGCGAACTTCTAGCCATTAAATGGGCTTTTGAAGACTGGCGGCACTTCCTGGAGGGGGCCAGACACCAGGTAACGGTCCTTACGGATCACAAGAATCTGGTTTTCCTAGAATCGGCCCGGAGGCTTAATCCTAGACAAGCTCGGTGGGCACTATTCTTTACCAGATTTAATTTCTTGGTTACCTATAGGGCTGGGTCCAAGAATATTAAGGCTGATGCTCTGTCACGTAGTTTCATGGCCAATCTTCCTTCCGAGAAGGATCCTGCTTGTATTTTACCCCCTGGTATAATCGTTTCTGCCACGGATTCTGATTTAGCTTCTGATATCGCGGCTGATCAGGGTGCAGCTCCCGGGAACGTCCCTGTGGACAAACTGTTTGTTCCCCTGCAATACCGGCTAAGGGTACTCAGGGAAAACCATGACTCCGCTCTATCTGGTCATCCTGGCATCTTGGGCACCAAACACCTCATTACCAGAAACTATTGGTGGCCTGGGTTGCCTAAAGACGTTAGGGCTTACGTCGCCGCTTGTGAGGTTTGCGCTAGGTCCAAAACCCCTAGGTCCCGACCTGCGGGCCTACTACGTTCCTTGCCCATTCCCCAGAGACCTTGGACCCATATCTCCATGGATTTTATCACCGATTTGCCTCCATCTCAGGGCAAGTCGGTGGTGTGGGTGGTAGTAGACCGCTTCAGCAAGATGTGCCACTTTGTGCCCCTTAAGAAGCTACCTAACGCCAAGACGTTAGCTTCTTTGTTTGTGAAACACATCCTGCGTCTCCATGGGGCCCCAGTCAATATCGTTTCTGACAGAGGGGTACAATTTGTTTCCTTATTTTGGAGAGCTTTTTGTAAAAAGTTGGAGATTGATCTGTCCTTCTCCTCCGCCTTCCATCCCGAAACTAATGGCCAAACGGAAAGGACTAACCAATCCCTGGAACAATATTTAAGGTGTTTCATCTCTGACTGTCAATTCGATTGGGTCTCATTCCTTCCCCTTGCTGAATTTTCCCTGAATAACCGGGTCAGTAACTCGTCAGGGGTCTCCCCGTTTTTCTGTAATTTCGGGTTTAACCCAAGGTTCTCCTCCGTTTCCCCTGGTTGTTCCAATAATCCTGAGGTAGAGGATGTTCATCGGGAAATGTGCACTGTCTTGGCCCAGGTTCAGAAGAACCTAGAGGCGTCCCAGAGCGCACAAAAGATTCAGGCGGATAGTAGACGTTCTGCTAACCCCCGGTTTGTCGTCGGGGATTTGCTCTGGTTGTCGTCCAGGAACTTGCGCCTTAAGGTCCCGTCCAGGAAGTTTGCTCCCCGATTTATTGGACCTTATAAGATCATTGAAGTCCTCAACCCTGTATCCTTCCGTCTGGAGCTGCCCCCATCCTTTCGCATATATGACGTCTTCCATGCCTCCCTCCTTAAACGCTGCTCCCCGTCCTGGTCCCCCTCGAGGAAACCTCCTGTTCCCGTTCTCACCCCTGAGGGGGTGGAATTCGAGGTGGCCAAGATTATGGACAGTAGGATGGTCCAGGGCTCCCTCCAGTACCTGGTCCATTGGAGAGGATACGGGCCGGAGGAGAGAAATTGGGTACCTGCCCGTGATGTTCACGCTGGGGTATTGATCAGGAGGTTCCACCTTCTCTTCCCTACTAAACCGGGTCCTCTTAGTAAGGGTCCGGTGGCCCCTCATAAAAGGGGGAGTACTGTTAGGGATCTGCCAGGTACTACGTCTAGGTATACTCCTGGGATTAATCAATCCACACCTGAGGCCAGACCTGTTCGACTGACACCATCTCCCACAAACCAGGGTGGCAGGCTCAGGAGTGGGAGAGCCTATCGCGGCCTGGTCAGTCGGAGTTAGCTCCGCCCCCTGTCCTTTATTACCTGCCGTGTTCTCTTCCTCAGTGCTTGTAATTCTTCTGGATTCCTGGCCTCACTGCTGCTTGCTCCAGCCTGCTCCTGCCGTGCTTCTGCCTTGCTGCAGTTCCGCTTAACCTGCTTTGCTTTGCCCCTGGCTTGCTTCCTTCTCCGTGCTCACTTTGGTATACTCCACTTCATCCTGGTCCTGACTACTCATTCACCGCTCCGTTTCCTCGCGGCGTTCCGTGGCTACTGCCCCTTCCCTTGCGTGTTCCCTGTTTGTTCTCCCGTGCACTTGGACAGCGTAGGGACCGCCGCCCAGTTGTACCCCGTCGCCTAGGGCGGGTCGTTGCAAGTAGGCAGGGAAGGGGGCGGTGGGTAGATTAGGGCTCACTTTCCCTTCACCTCCTTCCTGCCATTACAGTACCAAAGAGCTACAGAACCAGGAGCTAAATTTACACAATGGTGTGTAAATGGGTCTTAATTAGTTCTGCATTTGTATTTGCCTGTAGGTGGATCCTCTTAGCTACTTCCAAGACAAAGAGTTAATAAGCCCTTGTATTTCACAAAGGACTCTCAGAGGGAATAACTAACAAGAAGTTGAAGTTACAGGCAATGTGGACTTCAGTGAAGGCTGCAGGTCTTTGACCCTCAGAAGCGATGAACAACCAGAAGTCAAAGTTGCATGGGGGTATCCTTGGCTGAGAAGGCAGAATCAGAAAAGCACTGAAGTCAGGAGCCGCAGGTAAAGTCAACACAGGAAAAGGTTGTGGTTTTTGATACACAGACTGGGTCAGGAACAAACCAAGAGCAACAGACATAGGTGTTGGTGTGTGCCATGAACTAGCTCTTTTTGAGGAAGTGTTTGTCTGATCATGGCACCACAAAGGAACACAGGGAAGACAATGGCTTCAAACTGAGGATGGTCTAGGTTCTGTGCCTCATATCACTATTAGAAAAGTTCTTGTAGGCTGTATATTAATATTTCCATCTGGATTGGTGTTTATTGAGTAAATATTACATCAGGATGGTAAACAGCTATGCAATTGGCACCTAAATGCCTACAGGATTGTGTTTGCCAAATATGTTGAAATGACGGGCCATGCCCTAATTCTAGGTTGTCACAAAGTCTCTCAGTGTATATAAATAAGGGGATCAATCCTGCGGTAATAGTGGAGGAAATATATCTCAATACCATATAACTAATCCCTTTCTTCACCATGAGACTCCTCATCACTCTTCTTGGTGCCATCTGTATCCTACCATTAGCCGGTGAGTTAATTACTTGTATTTTAAATACTAACAAATGGGCATGTATAAGGATGGCACGAATACCCAGTGGTCAACCTGAAGAAGCCATTTTTTCCAACCTTATTTGAAACATATCCCCTCTATGTATATTGTTTCTTTTCTAAAAACCTCCTTAGCTTTATCCTTTTCTCAGTTGAGCCAACAATTGTACAACTGTTCAAGATAAGGTAACTTTATCTTAGAATTCCAGGTTTTTATCTGTCCTTATATGTACCCTAAAATTGTATTTGCTTTTTCAGCTGCTGATTGGCATTGAGTACTACTGCTTATCATATCCAGTGCATCTTTTTGCTTTGTTCCTAACCGTTCAACAAAGGTTTAAAATATAAATGACTCTGATTTAATCTCCACGTTTCTTATATTTTTCTTCTATGTGACTTTCTCCCCTCACAGCATTTGCCTTGGAGTGTATACAGTGTATTGGGAAAAACAGTGATTCTTGTGTCGGACCTTCTGTAGTTTGCAAAAATGCTAAAGAATGCATGGTAATATCTGAATATTATTACTTTGGTAAGTGGTACATTTTCTCATCTATTTTGACATTTACTATTCCTGGAGTGGCCCCTGATGATAGATTACTTACTAATATTTATCAATTTATATTTTTAAAAAAAGTGTGTTCACCTATATTAATTGAATTGCTCTCCTACCCGAAAGAGACTCATAGCAGTGATTATACTAATACATATACTAACTATATAATAGGTCATGAATAGAATGCCAGAATTACTGTGAACACTGACACGTAGGAAGAGTATCAAAAGAAAGAGTTTGGGAAGAATGTAACCCTTTAAATTATTGGAAATATATATGTGATTTAGGGTCTATGGAAAGCTGGATCCACCCAATATAAATGTTGCGATCAGTGGCATGTGATACCCATTTTTGAATGTTCACAATTTTTTTTACTCTGCGTAGACAGTAAATTCACACACATGTAATACTATGTCATCTGTCTGTGTGTGTGTGTGTGTGTGTGTGTGTGTGTGTGTGTGTGTGTGTGTGTGTGTGTGTGTGTGTGTGTGTGTGTGTGTGTGAATGTTTCAAGGTGGATAAAAACACCATGGATTTCGTGCAGGCCAGGCAGTGGTTGTAATTGCCCACCCAGTAACCACCAGGAGCATGGAGTTCTTGTCTGTACAGGTTCCTGGGTGGGTCATTACAACCACTGCCCGAGATCTCAGAGTACAGCCTGGCTTCAGAAGTGTCGTGCTAAAAGACCATGGCACAGATCAGGTAAGTATAATTTTGGGGTTAGCACCTTCATTTTGTTAAATGCTATATTTTCAGCTGGTGCTTCACTGTAACTACAGTATTTTTTGTTTACAGAGCAAAATACATGTCACACCGTTAAGAAGGACTGCAATGAGCTGTACCCTTGTGGGAAGACGCTGTATGCAACTAATCAGTTCGATATAGGCTTTAGAATACACATAGAGTGCTGTAAAGGTGACGACTGCAACACATTTAACTATAATAGTAAGTGAACGATCTGATATCACATCAGGTATTGATTGTATTAGGGGATTGTATTATCGACAATGTCAAAAAATGTACTGATACCCTAATCTCTCCTTTAATTTCTAGAAAGGAGCAATTTGGTTTGCCATTAAAGGGGTTCCCCTAAAACAGCGCCACCCTTGTCCATGGGCTGTGTCTGGTACTGAAGCTTAGTCCAATTCATCTAAATGGGGCTGGGCTTTAACCCCTTAATGACCGGGCCATTTTGCACGTTAATGACCAAGGATTATTTTTTGTTTTTTCACGGTCGCATTCCAAGAGTCGTAACTCTTTTTTTATTCCGTCGACATAGCCGTATAAGGGCTTGTTTTTTGCGGGACGAGTTGTATTTTGTAATTGTACCATTTTTAGATGCTTATAATATATTGATTAACTTTTATTAACTTTATTTTAGGAGAGAACTGAAAATAAGCAGCTATTCCAGCATTGATTTTCACGTTATAAGTTTACGGCGTTTACTATGCAGCGTAAATAACATGTTAACTTTATTCTGTGGGTCGGCACGATTACGGGGATATCAAATATGTGTAGGTTTTATATGTTTTCCTATGTTTGCACAATAAAAACCCTTTTAGAAAAAAATTACTTGTTTTTGCATCGCCGCATTCCAAGAGCCGTCGATGTGGCCGTACGTGGGCTTGATTTTTGCGGGCCAATGTGTAGTTTTTATTAGTACTATTTTGGGGTACATAGGACTTATAGATTAACTTTTATTTTATTTTTTATGGGGGGAATGGGAGAAAAGAGAGAATTTTGACGTTGTTTTTTGCGTTTTCTTTGGACGCCGTTCATCCGGCGGTTTAATTAATATGTTCATTTTATTGGTCAAGTTGTTACAAACGCGGGGATACCATATATGTGTATGTGTGATTTGTTTTGACCGTTTTACTAAATAAAACCACTTTTTGGGCCAAAAAAGTAGTTTTATTTGACTTTGACTGTAATTATTTTTTATTTTTTTTCACAAACTTTATTTAACTGTTTTACATTTTTTTTTTTAGTCCCACCAGGGGACTTCACTATGCGATGTGCCGATCGCATATATAATGCTTTGGTATACTTCGTATACCGAAGCATTATTGCCTGTCAGTGTAAAACTGACAGGCAACCTATTAGGTCATGCCTCCGGCATCGCCTAACAGGCAGATGCTGAAGGCAGACCTGGGGGTCTTTGTTAGACCCCCGGCTGTCATGGAAACCCGACGGCGACCCGCGATTTGTTTGCGGGGGCGCCGATCGGGTGACAGAGGGAGCTCCCCCCTCTGTCAAACACATTAAATGCCGCTGTCACTATTGACAGCGGCATTTAATGGGTTAAACTGCCGGAATCGGCGCGCGCTTCGATTCCGGCAATTGCAGCAGGAGCCAGGCTGAGTATAACAGCCGTGCTCCTGCCGCTGATCGCGTGGGTACAGTCTCAGTACCCGCGCCATCACAGGACGGATATATCCGTCCTCCTGCGCGAACTAGCAGCTGCTGAGGACGGATATATCCGTCCTTCGGCGTTAAGGCGTTAATAAGAGACACAGGTTGTGGACAAGAGTGGTGTTTTTTCTGGAAGAAAATTAGATACTTTTTTGTAATCTTTTTCTTTAGAATGTCACTCTCCCACTTCACTATATATATATATATATATATATATATATATATATATATATATATATATATAGAAATCCAAAGAATGAGCAGCAACTCCAATATTGAGGGTGAAAAAAGTGGGTACTTTATTGCCCGTGCAACGTTTCAGCTCCGTTCAAGCTTGAGAAAGGCTCCTGTGAGCGGAGCTGAAACGTTGCACGGGCAATAAAGTACCCACTTTTTTCACCCTCAATATTGGAGTTGCTGCTCATTCTTTGGATTTCTGTGTATTTGGGACTTGGTCTGTCCCGCTGAGCTTGCACCCACACGCTGCTAGTGCTGCTGGACTTTGTATATATCTGTATATATATATATATATATATATATATATATATATATTTATATTTATTTACTTTACCCAGTGGTGGATTGAGTAGACCATGGGCCCTGGGCTATTCACCGAACTTGGGCCATCCTTCACGACCACCGCTGCCCTGCCGTGCCATGTGCTAGCATTGCAGTGCCAGCATTGAAAAATGAGTGTTACAATACCTCTTGTCAAAGGGCTGTGTTCCTACATACTGACAGTCTCCAACCATCACTGACAGCATCCCACTGTGTAAGAACACATCCTCATGACAAGGGGAATGGTAATACCCATTTGTCTATTAGTCCTGGACTTCTTATAGGCTTTTTGTGGAATACAAGGATTTCCTATAACAGACATGTCAGGAGAGGTGACAGATCCTCTATAAATCCAGAGACTCCCAGGAGACGTTTTCTCAGATTTTAATCATTGTTTTTCTCTTTTCTTCTCCCTCCGGTCCAGGCCTCATGACGACCTCTCCCGGCCACGACCCATTTCTGCAGAATTTGCTACTCAGATGTCTTCAGCTCCTCACTTTTCCAACATTTAGCACCATACACTGTGGCCCTGAATATAATAGTACCATACACTGCGCCCCTGAATATAATCGTACCTTACACTATGCCCCTGAATACAATTGTGTCAAACACTGTAAAGTAAAGCACCACACACACACACACACACACACACACACACACACACACACACACACACACACACAGTGCCCCCTGTTGAAAGTGCCCCTAACAATGCCTCTTGTAGAAAGTGACACTCACAGTGCCCCTTGTTAGTGCCATTCACAATGCCTACTGTAGAAAGTGCCCCTCAGACCTGTAGATAGTGCCACACATTGCCTGTAGATAGTGCCACTCACCCCCTGTAAACAGTGTGACACAGCCTCCATTCGATAGTGTCACACCCCCCTGTAGATAGTGCCACACACACCCCCTGTAGATAGTGCCACACACACCCCCCCTGTAGAAATTTCCCCACACACCCCCTGTTGATAGTGCCACACAGCACCCTGTAGATAGTGCCATACAGCCCCTTGTAACTTGTGCCACACAGTACCCTGCAGATAGTGCAACACAGTCCCCTGTAGGTAGTACCACACAGCCCCCTGTAGATAGTGCCACACAGGTCCCTGTAGATAGTGACATACATCACCCTGTAGATAGTGCCACACAGGCTCCTGTAGATAGTGACACCCCCACTCTCACGTAGACAGTGCCACACCCCTTGTAGATAGCGCCACACTGCCCCTTCTGTATATAGCGCCACACTTCCCCCTGTAGATGGCACCACACTGCCCCATTAAAGATAGCACCCCCCTGTAGATAGTTCCACACTCATCTGTTCTCGTTCCCGTGCCGTTCTCTTCTCCAGCGATGCAGTCCTGATCTCTTCTGACCAGGCCTCATCCAGCAGAACGACGCAGGCGGCGAGATGACTTGCCTTTCCAGCGCAGTCAATAGGACGTGGATACAATTGAGTTCTATATAAGGGCCTTCTGCCCCATACACAAAGCAGTTTTGTCACATTGTTTTGCTGCATTTCGAAGGACCAAGATGGAATTCAGTGACCTCTTTACAATGACCCATTCTACCACAAATATTTGGAAAGCCAGACTACATGGCGAGGCAGATTTTTGGATTTTATACACCTGTGGCATTGGGACTGAATGAACCCCCAAATTCAATGCTTGAAGGGTTTGTCCCAATACTTTTGTCCATATAGTGTCTGTATATATATATATATATATATATATATATATATATATATATATATATATATATAAAAATTCTTTAAAATAACAGCTTACCTATTGATACTCTAAAAAGGGATCATTTTTGGACCAATTGTTAAAAAAGCCATTATTCCTTCCGTTACCATCATGTATGCATAAACCCCCGAAAAGATATCTTAGTGTACCATTTTTTTTTATTTTGAAAAAAACATTAAAAATCGGACAGTGCGGTGTGTTTCTAAAAAGTCTGTTACCACCGGTTACCACCCGTTCACCAATAGCCATAAATGTCATTGTCACTTTGTTATTACTAATGCTGTCTTGACATTAAAGAACTTGAAAGGGGTTGGATACAGTCCTAGAAGCCCTCCGAGTGTCATACACGACTTTTCAGGATAATCAGGGCACTTTCGATTCACCCAAAAATTTATTCTGACCGAATCCAATCTGATGGCGGGAATTCGACCCGAAACGAATTTAGGAAAATTCGCTCATCTCTACCCCTACCTCATGCCTTACACACAATACATAACACACTACGTCACTTTTGCCCAGAGTGTTCCTCTAAAGAACTTTCATGATCTGACGGCTCGAAACTCTAACCACATTTGACAGGATTTGGAATGTCAGAGTGCTTAATACATTTGAACTCTGCAAAACCCCTGCCAATTCACTGCAGAGTAACAAAATAGTGAAGAAACGCGTAGGGCTAATTTATTACAGACAGACAGAGAGTGTAATGATATAGTTAGGAACTTGCTATCAACGGACACAGCTCTATTAGGGTGTGTTCACACGACCTATTTTCAGACATTCAAACAGCTAAAAATGAGGGAGCTGAAAGCCTTCAAACATCTGCCCATTGATTTCAATGGGAAAAACAGCATTCTGTTCCGACGGGGCATTTTTTAACGTGGCCGTTTTGAAAAAAAAAATGCCTGCAGAAAAGAAGAGCATATCACTTCTTGAGCCGTATTTGGAGCCATTTTTCATTGACTCCATGAGAAAAACAGCTCCAAAAAACGGCCGTAAAAAATGGAGTGAAAAACGCTAGTTTAATTAAAAAAACGTCTGAAAATCAGGAGCGGTTTTCCCTTGATAACAGCTCCGTATTTTCAGACGTTTTTTATTACGCATGTGAATAACTTGCGCAAGCACGAGACAATTATATATCAATACATTGGTATTGGATTTTTTTGATTTTTTTTATAATTTTAGTATTGAAGTACAACGATCCCCATGGGTATTTATTCAGTGAAAAATTTGACCATTAATCAGGCACGTCAGATCTATGAAGGTCTGGCAGCTGACCACTCGACAAATTCTATCCTTATTTTTCAATGAAGAGGCGGCCGTCTAGGGTAAAACAATATTAAAACGTTGATAGATTATTATTTTCTGTAATGGGATGATTTCAGTGAAGATGTTATCACTACAATTTCTGGTTTCAGTGCCTCCTGAGAACATTGAACTAAAAGGGAAGTATTGTCCGTCCTGTTTCGGAAGCGGCTTAAAAGAATGTAAAAAAAAACGGATGATCAGATGTGAAAATGAAAAAGATAAATGCCATAATTATATTGGGAAATTAGGAGACCCAGGTAATGATTCTGCATACTAGTAGCTCTGCTGTAAAGTGTGGATGTAGTGTCTAGTTATGAGCCAGGTGGCCGGTAATGCAAAAACAAACAAATAAAAAGAAAAAAAACCAATATTATTATTTTTAATATTAATAATATTAATATTATTATTATTGTTAATATTATTATTATTAATAATTATAATAAAGAAAAAATAACAATAAAGAAAAACATTAAAATAATAGAAATAATAATAAAAAAGGCTGACATTACAGTATATTTCCTTTTTTTTTTTTACTAAATGTTTTTATTATTATTTATGTATTAATTAATTTGTTGAATTTTCTGTATATATAAACTATGTAATACATCTAGTTATAATAATCTTTGCTGGACACATGTGAAGACACAACTTTCATTAAAATATGATTTCCATCAGACTGGCTTTATAAAGTAAGTTAGGTGTTGATTAGACCTTTGAAACCCCCACCATAGCCGAGAATGAGGGGCCCCATATACATCAAGTTACGCCATTCAGGTTATGGGAAATGCTGGGTGAGAGATATTATAATTGTCTGCTAATAGTGGTTGTGACCCAGTATGCGTTACCTAAGTCTAAAATTGTCTAAATATATGAAAACAGGAAAACTCAATTACATTTAAATTATTTATTTTTTTTTCCTTGTTCATTAATTTGTGAATTTATTTCCGCAGCTGGCAATGAAATGGAAATGAGCGTAAAATCTTGTTCCTCTGCAGAGAGCTGTGTGCTTGGATTTGATTTCTTGATTGGGTTCACAGAATTTTTGACTGTTTTTTTTAATTGCAGTGAATCAGTTGAAAACTTTTAAAACAATTATAAAATTAAAATAAAATATTATATCATATATGTCAGTCTTTGTGTCAACTTCTTAATGATCTTCCCTAACTTTGTCAGTCTCTAAAAAAATCCATCAAGTGTAAAACTGCAAATAAAAGACAGGGAGGAGTGGGAGGAGGGGGATGCAGCTGCAGATCCACTCTAGTTCTCTGCCTCAGTGTCTGTGTTGGACTTATGCTGTGAATGGGGAAGGAGAGCAGAAGTGGGAGACATCTTATTGGCTCAGAGCCCACAGCACATCTGGGAGAGGTCGTCCACTTAGCAGACATGGAGAGAAAATTTTAATTTTCAAAAACAAGCAGAGGTTTTCAATTCAGTTTTTCAAGTGTACCAGAGCTGAGATTGATATGGCATCATCTGTGGACTGCAGGTAAACCCATTGGCGTAACTACTGCTGTAGCAGCCATAATGGGTGCTTTGGGACCTGAGGGGGCCCATGCCGCCCCCGGCACAGGCCCCTGCTTGCCCGGTGGCGCCATTAGCAGCCACCATTGCTGCTACAGCAGTAGTGGTGCCACATTCAATAGGATCTGCATCCTTAGGAAGTAGATACTATGAAACACTACGGTGGAGCAAAGATGTATCATGATAACGTCACTGAGTCAGGCCGGCCTACACAAAGATCCCGTCAGCGTTGATGCTTTGGAGCAGCTCCGTTCATCGCAGGAACGGAGCCTATGTAAGTATAACTTTTTGTTTGCTTTTTTGATTGGGAGGGTGCTATCTACAGGGAGGGGTCTGTATGGCACTATCTACAAGGGGGGCTGTATGGCACCATCTACAAGGGGGACTGTATGGCACCATCTACGGGGGGGGCTGTATGGCACTATCTCCAAGGGGGAGGTGGGGGCACAATCTACAGGGGGGCTGTATGGCACAATATCCAGGGGGGCTGTATGGCAGAATCTCCAGGGGGCTGTATGGCACAATCTACAAGGCGAGCTATCTACAAGGGGGTGGAGCTGTGTGTGGCACCCAGGGGGGACAAAAGTTTTCTAGGTGGTCCTGTCTTTCCTAGTTACGCCTCTGGGTAAACCTACTGTAGTATCTTAACTTGGTTATGGTTCATAAAAGTAATAGTTACAGTTTTAATCTGCCACATCTATATTATAATTCCTGTTTATCATTGAGAATTTGTGATCTGAAGATAATTAGGAAGAGGCCGCTCTACCACTATCAAAACAATTCAATGCCAACTAAATACACAATATGAGTGTAAAACCCTTACAATAGAATATGTGTAAGTAGAGGCATCAGGATAAAGATTACACAAGAAATGATAATTCATCTCATCCCAAAAGTAAACTAAGTACCACAAATAACAGGAGATGCTAGGTCAACCCCAAATTTTATATGTACTATTTGTTACACCACTATTGAGTCATATGCTGTTTATTACACATGTATTTTTTAAGAAATAAATTTCATATTTCCTACCCACTGAGATGTTCTGCCTCGACTGGGGATTTGGCTTAATCTTCCACATAAGCGCAGGAGCACCTGCTACTAAGAGTTATAGTTTTTTCAAATCATTTGGAACCTCTTCTCCACATCAACTCCCGCTGATTCTTCAGTCGCCGGTGTTCACTCCGAGGGCCAGTAGACTGCCTATATACGGAGCATCAAGGCTCCACACGCTTGATGATCGAGTTGTGCCGACCACCTACCACAACCCCAAAAGGTGAGTGTATTTTATCACTGACCACCCTGTTTCCGCAGCATTACCCCAGAGGACTGCTCTGTGTCTCTTTTTTTATTTTACCCATATCACTGTTATCTACTATTTATGTGTTTTTAGTTTTGCACACATCAGTACTCGTCCCATTGGGACTCACAATCGGATATCCCATCTCTATCACCTACTTGTGTTGGAAAAACAAGCATAAGATATTGCAAATCACAAAAACAGGTGAAGTACATAGAAACTCTATGCAGATCTTCTCCTGGTCAGATTTAAACTCAATACACTAAGTGACAGCAGCGAATGAAAAAATCAGATAACAGTCTCAGAGTTCGGAAGTTCATTAAACTAACAGGGAAAATCCAAATCTAGCTTTCGCCCAAAGTGAAGGTACCCATACTGGGATTGGACAAACTCTCTTGGTGCCCTTGGCAAGAGTTTCAGAATGCGTATCCCCACCCAGGTCCTTGAAGTTCAGTGTCGTAGCTGTGGGATGGACAATCATTAAAAGATATTCTCTCTTCAGAGAACCCCATTCAGAAAGGAGCCGCCTCAACAATTTTGCCAAGGTAAATGTAGTATTACATGGCAGCCCTTCAAACTAATGGCTGTTGATGTGCAAGAATGAAACCTCGATGGTATATGTCTCATGAATATTGTGGTAAAGATTTCTGGTCGGTGCTGAGAGTATACACGACCACAAGATGACTTTAGGTCAGCTCAGTATGGGAGGCATAGAATTAGACACGGCTCAAGCAGGCTTGGACAGTGATTGACTTTGTTTCTCTCCCAGACAGGGGTTGGTCTTTCAATTCAGGGCTAGTAGAGCATCAAATCGCTGGCTGCTTACTTGCTTTTCGTAGGCCAACTCCTGCTATACCCACCACTGCACACATGACCAGACACACAGATTGGGGAGACTCCTACATAGGACTCCTCTCCTACAGGTTGCTCTACAGTATCTCTTCTACAGGCCCGATAGTGCCATCGTCTTCCAGCCGCTTTAGGAACAGCTTCACAACTCCTCAGCACGCAAGTCCACGCGAAACTGAACAACATTTGGTGGACCCTCCACTGTTTTATGCTAGAAGTGCTGCCCCCTGAAAGACGATGGGGCATAGACATGTGCCAACTTCATCACACTGTTATGATATGGCAATACAGCCAAAATGGTGCCCTGGCCGTTTGTCCCAGTGCCAACAATTTAGTGCAAACGATGACAGTAACCTTGCACGCCTCTTGTAACAGCTACACCAATGACAGGGTCTCTTATTATGGATATATCTACATTACCTAAACCCAGGGACGCAAAGTGTACACACAGAGGCACAAAATATTATGGCCACATAAAATAAGTGCCTAATATCACCGTAGTCAGACTAGCCACAATCTTCTCCTACTCCAGGATACTTCACCGAATGGAAAAACAGCAGAAAACAGTATTAAATAGTACATTAATAAAGGCACAGTGCAGGATATTTACGATGCCACGGAGGGCCCAAAATACAACAGTATGTAAAATAATGTGTCAGTTTCCTTATGATCTTTTAACCTTGCCATTCCCTAAAAAAATCAATCTGGTGTAAAAAAGCAAATAAAAGACATAGATGAGTGGGAGAGGGAGATGTAGCTACAGTTTAACTCTTGTTCTCTACCTCTGTGTGTGGGGAACCCCTCTCTGACTTCCATGTACCCTACTGCCCTGTCTAAATGAAGAGAAGCGCCCATGGCTCCACGGCACCTAAAGAACAATTGGCAGCACGGACACAGCGTCCAATTGGTTGTACAAGAAATGCAAAGGCAGAGCGTCATTCTTTATAAGGAGAGTACAGGCGGGCTACATGAGTGGTGGAGAACTAGGAGGCGGGTGATGGTGTGCACATACATGACCAAGTGAAGAGTTGACCACCCTACCCGCTGAAGTCTATGGGAAACAGCCAAATATTTGGTCTCCTTCTGTCTGCAGCTGCATTGGCTTGAAGAACATGGCCACCATTTTCAAGATAGGAGGTCTAAAGTGTCTAAAAGTGGGAAAACCCTATCAAATGTCTTCTTGTAATTTAAAAGGTTTGTCTGGGTTCTAGTATATAATATTTTCTGGGTAGCTAACATAAAAATAAATCTGTGGGGCTTCAGGAGATGTAAAAATGACTTTGTCGACGTCCATGGACAGAGAGGGAAGGCTGCGTATGCTTTATATTGACTGTCTGGTGGTGTGTTGGGAGGTCAATGCTCAAAGTCATCAACATTGCAAAAAAATATCTTCATAGACAAAAAGACACAAAGATGTCTGTGTGTGTAGCCACCAATACCTAAAAATATATTTAGATTACATGCACACGTTGCAGAATTTGATGCGTAAAAAGCGCATCAAAACCGCAGATAAACGCAGATAATTTCTCAATTAAAATACACTCTTAATATTGGGTTTTTTAATGCATTTTTAGGTGCAATTTTTACATTTTGATGCGGACACAGGTGCGTATTTTATTTTTGGGATTTTGGTGTGTTTTCTTATATAATATATAATATATACAGATATAATTCTGAGATGGAAACGCAAGATAAATTTACATGGTACTAATTGTAAAATCTGCGTTGTAGTTGAGATTACTTGAAATCTCATTTACTTTGTTGGTTCTGTATTATGCTGTGGATTTGCACAGGGATGAGGGCTTTTTCCAAATATCTCCCAACACAGAGCTGTCGCATAATAGAGCCTTAGCAGTGCAAACATTGGGGACAATAGACAGGTGGGGATTGACACACACACACTAATACATATATACATAATAATACATATATACAAATACACACACACTAAAGGCTAGTTTACACGAGTAGATATATGATCATAACAAGCGCCAATCTCCTCTAATTACAGCTACTGGGAGTTAATGCAAAATCTGTAATAGGCTCCACCAACTCTCACCTGCCATTTTAAATACTGGTGTCTTCTGATGTGACAAAGGTGCTTTTGGTCCCCCTCAGGGCACTGTAGCAACTGCTTCTATGCACCTCTATATAAGCCACCACACTTCGTGAGAGTGGATATGTTTTTGAAAATAATATTTTGCAGTGCTGATGACTGTGTATAGTAATCACCCAACACATTGTTTAGGACAGACTCTAACGTGGGGTTACCCTTTAAATTCAAATTCTGTTTAACTTTACTAAAACAACTGTAAACACAGAGGCACACAAAGCATTATGGTTACCATTTTTTAAGAGGCATAATATGCCTAATGGTTACAACACTCAAATGAGGTACACAATCTTGGCGGTTCCAGTACACACAATTTGTCGAAATTTCTTAATGTTGAAGACTAACCAAACAAATGTAACACTGAACAACATTCCTGAGGTTTCAGTGCGGCTCGCAGAGGCCACCCCAAGACTATGGTACTTCATACAATTTCCTTTTTGTTCTCTATGCTCAACCAACATACTCCTCTAGTCCTGCATCTCAAGGGTCCTGTACTAATTATGTCCAGTAGACAATCTCACTACAGGACTATTTCTCAGGTCCGTACCTCATGTAGGGCGGCCAACTCACTGTGGCCCTGACACTCAAGGACTCCTGCTATGCCACCCTTCCCACAGTGTTCTCCATCTACTTCAGTCTAGTTCAGGACTGCGCTACCAGGACACATTTCAGGCCTGCAGGGCTAATAAATCCCACTTCAGATATCTCACCAGCCCACTCTGATAGAGATCCTCCTAAATCCCCAACCGGACCTAACTACGGTTCTCCTGGGTTTGAAAACAGTACCGCACACTCATCGACTGGTTTCAATAGACTACCTTTTTCATTCCTATTCTAAGAGCCCCTGTCGACACTCCAGAGATAACCACTTTGGGCTGACTATATACTTCAGTGGCAGCCTACACAATCCATATGTAGACCTATACCATCCACAGATAGACTCTCTCAGCCCACAGGCAACTAGCAGTCACTCTGTTATTTTACTTGGTCAGAGACTCGCTCCCCCTAGGTAGAAGATCTCTCCTCACCTACGCATAGGTGTCCTGTCATGTCTCCCGATGTTCAGCCTATCACCTCCTCAGCTACAGCCTCCAGTCTCTGCCACCTCTCTACAGAGAAACAAGCCTGCTTGTCACGATCTCGGGGTATGTGGACCCATTAGGCCGCTCCGCTGTCACACTCAATGCACAAGTCTATACAATAAGTACGTAGCACGAAAGTACCTGAGATAGTCCAGACAATTGGCAGAGGCTTTAGCACGGATGGGGCTGGATGTGGCAGGTAGTGCCAGACATGGCGGATGACAGTAGGTGCAGCAGGTTGCTCCAGACCTGGCGGATGACAGTAAGTGTGTCAGGTTGCACCAGACGTGGCAGACGACAGTAGGTGCAGTAGGACATGACCCCAATCACTAAACAGACTCAGGAACTAAACACAGCATGGGATACAGGATACAGGTAGCAGGGCACGGGAACACAGGGAACAGGATATGGCTAAGGGACCATTTGTAAGACTAACATGGGAACTACAAACAACGCTCAGGCAAGGAATGAAAGAGCAGGGCCCTTTTTTAAAGTTCAAGGTGATCTGGAGCACAATTATTTAATTAATTACATATGTGCGCACTAGCCCTTTAAGGCTGGGAACCAGTGTGTGCGAGCCCTCTAGTGGACACTACGGGACAGAGCGGCCATATGTGCTGACGTCTCCAGGGAGGGAGACGTCGGCATTAAGAGAAAGATCTGCTGGCGGCAGGTAAAGGGGGGTTGCGGTCCGTGACCGCAGCCGTAACACTGCTTACATTGGTGACCAGTTCCTGGCTCATTACTGCTCAGGCCTCCACTGTCTCACCTTAGTGCATGACAGCGCAAAGTATCAGTGTCAACACACTCCATCATAGCCCGCACTAGGCTCTTCCTGGGCCTGGTCAGTCATCCATACCTCCCCAATTACTGTCCCCCAGAAGACTCTCATTCCTTCGTACGGTCACAACATCACTTATACAACGGTGATGCAGGGCACCTGCAAAACAAAAACATTTTATACAGTGCAAAAATAACATACATGCCAATATATACACTGAACAGCTAAACAGTCTATTTAGGGAAATAAGCAAATAGAAGTCTATAGACTGCATGATGAGGTTATACAGTCTACTATACTTACAAACCTGTTTTCACAAAGTACAGGTTGCCTATCTTCCTCTGATGGGGATTACCCCACTTCTGTTCAATTTGAATAAAAAGTTTATATTGATATTTAAAATGAATCTGCAGATACAAGTTCTTGCCAGGGTGGGGCGTCTTTAAAGGTGTACACAATCCCTACTAAGGCAGCTGTATATGTGTTTTTTGGGTCATCTGGACTGGCAGGCTACTCCCGGTGTGATGCTACCGCTGATGCACCGATTTCTCCTTCTATCTTCTCATAGCATGCGGTCTCACAGACACATAAAGAGAAGCTGCAGCTGCACCTCCCTCCTCCCTCTCACTGTCTACTATTTACTGTATTACTCTCCCTTTTTTGGATTTTTGGGGACTGAGGAGGTTTGTGAACACTGACAAAATAACTGCAGATAGGGAATGGTGAACTTCAAACTGCTTCATGCTGAGAAAGATGACACTTTCCTCTAATAACTCATATTACATGTATTTTCATATTTCCACACGTGCTACTAATTTATGAAATAAAAATAAAAACATATTTGAATTCATTGTTTCGTTTTGCTTCTGAACATGGGTGCAGATTTTTAGACTGGAAGGCATCACCTGGGACCAAGTAAATCTTGAACAGCAATAAGGTTGTGTGCTTAAGGCTTGACTGGGAATGTGTATTTACTTATACACCTATGACTTTTAATTAGTTCACTAAGATTTAGGACAAATAGTTATAAAACACTTAATAGTTGGATGAGACAAATTGCAGTAAATTAGATTTCAATCAAATTAAATAAACAGGCTTGCCACGTCTCCCAAAACGTCCAGAATATTTGCGGAAGAAGGCAACAGAAGGCAAATCTCTTGTGGGACTGCAAATCCTCACTTTCCCCTTTTCTGCACTTCTTGATGCTGCCCAAACAACGTCCTAACGTAGACCTTAGCGTCAGGTCATTGTCTGCGGTGGCGCCCGGAAGTGCAGTGGTGTGCAGGAATGGGGAGAGTTGAGTATTTGTACATCTGGTCTGGGGTCTGTCTATGGGATAGTAGGCTGTTCTGTGGTCTTTTTAAGGGATAGTAGTCTGGCCTGGGTTCTATATAGGGAATAGTAATCTGGTCTGGGGTCTGTATAGTTGATAATTGGCTGGTCTGGGGTTTATATAGGGGATAGTAATCTGGTCTGGGTTCTGTATAGGAGTTAGTAAGCTGGTCTGGGGTCTGTATAGGGGATGGTTTGTATAAAGGATAGTAGTCTGGTTCGGAATCTGAATAGGAAATTTTAGTTTGGTCTGCAAAGAGCAAAGTAGTCTGTTCTGGGGTCTGTATAAGGGATAATAGTCTGGTCTGGGCTCTGTATTACGGACAATAGTCTGGTCTAGGGTCTGTATAAGGGGATAGGCTGGTCTAGGGTCTGTATAAGGGGATAGACTGGTCTAGGGTCTATATATGAGAATATTAATCTGGTCTGGAGTCTGTAGTAAGGGGATAATCTATTTTGGCGTCTTTATTTAGGGGAGGTCTGGAATCTGGGTCTTAGTTAGGGGGAGCTTGGTCTAGGCTAGTCCGGTCTGCGTCCTGTGTTAGTTCTGGGGCTCTGTAGGGTCTCTATTTATTTAGTGAGTCTGGGGTCTAAAAAGGGGAATGGTCTGCAAAAAGAGGCATGACTTGAAAAAAATTCAGTACCAGAAGACCATTTCCAAAACATGGCAAGTATGCAAATAAATCTAACTAAACTTATTCTTTAAAAACTTTGTCTAACGTCACCCTAGAGCGCCAATCCTCACTTAATAGGGATGACTGACAGATGCAGCAGAGTTTCCTTAGAACTTCTGATAAGCCAACAGAAATTAGCTTTATGTACAAGAGAACCAATTATAGCACACACTCAGCTCTAATACATCTCTGAATAGGTAACCCTAACAAAATTACAGCTGACTCAGGTATTTAAGCTTAAATTTAAACCTAATGGAGTGACAGAAAATAAAAATGATGAGCCCAATGGGGTTGTATGTCCAGGATGGTTTGCTACAGAAATTGAAGAAGAATGTAAAGGTCACAATGAGGTTATATATTGAGATGATGATTACAAATGCGGAAATTTATTGGAATTTTTTTTAAAAAACAGGTATTATTTCAAAAATATACAGTATGTCTCTTTAATTTATATAAAAAAAAAAAAAAACAACTTACCCACAAGTGATCTTCTGGTATTTCATAAAGACATCAAAGATCTGAGTCGTGGAGTTCATGAGGTAAGAGATTCACTGATTTAGAAAACTACAGAGCTCCAAATCCAAGATGTAGAGTTGAGGTGAACCGAGGTGAACAGCATGTTAATTGACACTCGTTTTCTCCATTTCAATGGAGAAATGATCGGAATGTATGTTGACGAATAATCGTTAATAAGTTTGGTCCTTGGTGGCAGTGCATTACCTGTTTCCAAGCGACCATTTTTTGGGCCACATAAAAGATCCGATCAGCCGCTATATGAGCGTTTGCTCATTTGTCGACTAATTACTGCCCTGTTTATAAGCATTCGTATGCAAGCTTGTTTGCTCTATCATTGGCCCCTGTAAAGGGGCGTTTACATGCTAAAATTCTTAAAAAGTTACTGCATACTATTTGTACATTGAACTTAATGATACGACAGTATGCAGTAAGCTCTTGAGCTCCCCCTAGTGGTGACTGCAGGCAGAATGTTATCATTTAAAGGGTTTATGTAGGAACCAAAAATTATTAGCAGTGTACTCACTGCAGTACGTGATTACACTCGCTAATATACATTCCGGTCCCCCGTCGCGCTGATTCTGAGATTTTCATAGATTTTTATAGCGCTGCCGGGGGACCAGAAGTCTAGTTGCACAGTCTTCTTTGATGACGATACGACTCTTCATCATGTGACCGCCCTCGCTGTATTCTATGTACAAGCAGAAGCAGTAGTACAGGATTTAAGCTTTGGGGCACCCGACTGATCGGCATAGTAAAGGGCCAGTTGATCTTGCTGGTTTTCCCTGACCCCTTCATTGCAATGCCCAATGCAGTGCCGCTTGTGAATGTGCGGCTGCATTTTGTATAGCATCTCGATTGCATTTAAACTAATGGGATGGACCTGAGCTGAAGTATTTATTAGGCACAGCCACATGGACGAGTGTGGCACTGCAGTGAAGGGTCCAAAGCACTTGTGACCTCTTCTTTTTGCTAATCGGAAGGCTACCAGACACGCACATCTACTCAGTCTATTACTTCTAGCAACAGTGACAAACAGGATACTCCAATGCTTTGGGAAGTTCCTCATTGATATCACAATAGTTCAAAGGGACATTTCAGGTTTCACTATAAAGTCTGGGAGGTTGCTACCTTTATCTCTTTGTATTATGCTCTCGAGGCATCAAGTATTTTTTTTTTCAAGATCGCCCCTTTCCGGTTGTTTTGAGATGCAGCCGCTGTTTCACTAGAGACCTCACTCTGATTCCCGGTGTCTGGCCATCCTTTCTCCTCAGCTTTGGCTCTGGTTCCACTCAGAGTACTCACTGGCCTTCTCCTCTGCACACAGCTTCTTTGCACAAAGATTTATTGCAGACAGCTCCATCAGGCTGGTTCTGGAACAGTTTTCCCCACAGTTGCACTGACTGAAAATACTTCACACATCCATTTCCTGTCTAGGCTGAAACTCCTACCCCATAAATAGCTTCTCCAATTAGAGTGCCCCCTTTTGCAGGTTACAGTTTGCCCCAGTCTTCATCCATGGGTTTTACCTCTGCTGCAGTAGGGCTAGCTGTAATGGATTCTGGTTCCCAACTCACAAATGTGCAAGGTCTTAATTTATACACTGTCCATACAGGTACTTTTGTGCTTTCAGGATTAACCTAAAAAACTGGTGGTTTGAGCTGCTGTATTCTTATAGGATAGGTTCCCAACTACACTGCAGCTTTCTGGCCCTTCTGGTGCCTTTAATGTCCACAATTAATTACTCTACCGCCTGTAGGGGTAACTCTTTTAATTTTTGGTTGACTGTAAGAGTATGAGGGTGTAGTTCTAGGGCCACTATATAGCAAATCTCCTGTAGCTTCTTTCTGTGCCCCTTCATCCGGGGTTGCGGTGTCCTTCACTCTCAATGCAGGCTGGCACCATCATGTTGAGAGGGCACCGTACATTCCTCCTGAACTTCAACTAGACGGGGGAAGTAACTAGGGCAGTGTTGCTGTACACCCATACCAGTTAAGCAATGTAGTTTAGCCCTCTCTTCTTCTTCTAGGTTCTTCAAGAAAGTCCAAATGTGTCCTATCGGGACCTGGTTTACTCCAGCTCTGGCCAGATTACAACTACGGCAGCATTACAAGACCTCTTGTGCTGCTTTCTGCAGTTGGTTGGTAGTAAATGTTTTCACGGAACCGAAGTGCCTCTTCTTCTCATGTGCTCATTCAACCCCGCTGCTTACCTCGCTCTTTGGAAACACAACCTGCCAAGAAATGCCCATCTCGGTCAGTAATTTCACCGTTTGCTATAACACTCCTGCCCAAAGGGCCAACCACTCTTGCTGTTGGAGCAATCGCCTTCCAGTGAGTGTAAGCTTCCCTGTTTTTCCAAGGCTGGGTTAGCGTCCATCAATGAGCCATATCCTTACTGTATCGACCTGCTTTTCTTGCCGCTGTTGCCTCTCTTTGCTTCTCTTGCCTTCTGCACTCTTTGGTGGCCCACTCCATCGCTGGGCTTGCTGTCATCTTTGCATTCTGGATAAGGTTTTTTTCCCAAGCTATGATAGATGATTTTCTCCATATATGGAGAGAGACGTCAGGGGCTCCCCCTAGGCACAAAATCAGCGGTCAGAGCGTCCGCCACGCTCTGTCCAGGGATTCCACTTCAGGAGGAGTCCCTGACGTCACAGTTCATATATGGATAGTGACATCAGGGGCTTATCCAGGAGCGGAATCTCTTTACAAGCTCTGGCCTAGGATTCCAATCCTGGAGGAGCCATGATGGCAGCGTCAGCACCCGGCGGCCAAGTAGACCTTCCCAAGGGTAGTGGGCCCCAGCACTTGCCCGTATTCACCGGGTGCTGACTCCGGGCCTGGGGAAGTGTATGCATGAGAGAGCATGGTGCCACATTGGTACGCAGGGAAGGCAACAGTTTTAATTTGAGGATGCTCCATGTTCTTAATGTGCTTCACAATACTATAACAACAGTTTTTGTAGACTGTTTATTAATAATGTCATCCAAATTGGTGTTGGTTGGGTAAAAATTACATCAGGCTGGGTAAACAGCTATGTATTTGCCATTATACTGAATATCTGAATGCCTACAGGATTGTGTTTGCCAAATCTTTTTAAACAACTGCTCCATGCCTTAATTATAGGTTGCAACTGACTGATGACACAAAGTCTTTCAGTGTATATAAAAAGGGAATCAATCACACAGTAATAGTAGAGGAAATATATGCCAATAGCATACATCTAATCTCTTTCTTCATCATGAGACTCCTCGTCACTCTTCTTGGTACCATCTGTAACCTACCATTCACTGGTGAGTTAATTCCTTATTTTTTTTAATAAAAAAATAAATAAATGGGCATATAGAAGAATTGCTTGGTTGAAGAAGCAAACTTTTTCCAGCCTTATTAGAGACACAAACCCTCTATAAATTGTTACCCAACTCAACTATATTAAAGTGCTGAGCCCTAATTGTACCCATATTCATAATAAGAAACTATTGTATAAGAACTCTGGGTTTTTATCGGTCTTTATATGTATCCTAAAATTGTATTTGCTTTTTAGTTGCTGATTGCCATTGCGTACTGCTACTTAGCAAATCCAGTGCTTCTTTTGCTTTGTTCCCAGCTGCACAACAAAGGTTAAAGATATGAAATTACTCATTCTGATTTATTTTTCAGGTTTCTGATATTTTTCTCTTATCTGACCTTCTCCCCTCACTGCATTTGCCTTGGAATGTATACAATGTATATTAAGAAAAACAGTGATTCTTGGGACGGACCTTCTGTTATTTGTAAAAATGCTAAGGAATGCATAGTAATATCTGAGTATTATTACTTTGGTAAGTGGAAACTCATATTTACTATTTCAGGGGTGACCCCTTGTGCAAGATTACTTACTGATGGTTATACATTTTTCCCCCCGCTTTCCAACACTATTACCTGGAGCATCTTAGCTTATACACAGAGTGATTTGAGTAATACTGTACGTATATGTAAGGGGATTGCTAGTAAAGCAGATCCTTACTAAAACTGTTAAAATGCCTTGAATGGGGGTGTCTCACTAGAGACACCCTATTTCACATGGTGGCACGTATGATTTTTGGGGGAAGCTAGCCAGCCGGGGGAAATGAAGTATTACATGGCCGCCATTCAGATCTAAAAAATAGACAACACCAGTCTCCCAGAATGGTTGCTTTCCATTCTTATACATATAGGGCGATCTTGATTTGGGTCCCACCCACTATGATGTCTAGATGAGCTAATAGGGCACATGGACAAGGGTTGTCTTTTTGAGAAAACACCTTTAAGGTGGAGCTCCAGTTAAAAGGAACACTCATGTCAAAACTAATACAATGTGTCAAATCCCATTAAGGGGCTTAGGGGGCGGTGCATGACACAGGGATTCTCTCTTTTGTGTTCTTTGAATACCTGTGTCATGTGCCGCCAGTCATGTCTGGAGTTTTTCTTTAAAGCACTTTCATGAGGTGCTAGCGTATGTTCAGAGTTGGCGCAGATTTTGACTCTTATTCTGGCATCGAACGCATCCTCTTTTTTTTCAATGAGGAGGTTGCCGTCTGGGTACCACCTCAATAAAAGTTGATTATATTATAGTATATTATTTTCTACAATGGGATGATTTCAGTGAAGATGTTTTCACAACAATTTCTGGTTTCAGTGCCGCCTAACAAACTCGAACTAAAAGGGAAGAATTGTTCGTCCTGTTTCGGATTAGGCTTGAGGGAATGTAAAAGCAAACGGATGATCAGATGTGAAGAGGAAAAAGATAAATGCAATGAATATATTGGGAAAGTAATAGACCCAGGTAATGGTGCTGCATACTTCTAATTCAGCGTAATGTCTAGTGATGAGCCAGGAGACGGACATACCAAAATCAATAAAAAATAAAATAAGAAACAATATTTATAATAATAATAATAACAATAATATTAATCATAGTGATAATAATAGTAATAATGATAATTATAGTAGTAATAATAATAATAGCAATGATAATGATAATAATAATAGTAAAAATAATAACAATAATAATAATATCATCAATAATAATAATAATACTGATTTTACAGTAAATTGATATAATTTACTTACTCTTTTTATTATTATGTATGTAATAATTAATTTGTTGGCTTTTTTGTATATATAAACTATTTAGTCAATCTAGTTATAATTTTCTATTGGTTGCTGGATACATTTTAAGACAAAAAACAGCTATTATTTTAGTAGTATTTGCATCATACAGCTTTTAAAAGTTAAATGGTAATCTGACCTCTCGGATTCCCACCGTAGCCAATAATGAGGGGCTCCATGTACCTCAAGTTACTCCATTCAGGTTTAGATCCATTCAGGTTTAGAGAAAAGCAGGGGCAGTGCTCCTCTGAATGTCTACTAATAGTATCAGTGACCCATTATACGTTACCTAATTCTTAAATTGCCTGAATATAATATGGAAAGAGAAAAACTCAATGACATATTCTTTAAATGAAAAAAGTCCTTATTCATTAATTTTTTAATTTGTCTTCACAGCTAACAACAAACTTGAATTCAACTTTAAAGGTTGTTACTCATCAGAGGGCTGTGCACTTCGTTTTAAATCCTTAGTTGGAGTGACGGAACTTATGTCTGTTGTATACAATTGCAGTGATCCAGTTGAAAATTTCTGAAACAATTCTGAAATAATTATAAGATATTATATAATTTATGTCAGTCTTTCCATCAACTTCTTAAAGAACTTCAATGACTTTGTTGGTCCTAAATAATCTATCTATCATAAACTAGCAAATAGAAGATAAAGAGGAGTGGGAGGAGGGGGATGCAGCTGCAGTTCCACCCTTGATCTCTGCCTCAGTGTGTGTGGGGGACTGTGAAAGGGGAAGGAGAGTAGAGGTGGGAAGACATCTGTTTGGCTCAAAGCCCACATCACATCTGGAAGAGCCCGTCCACTCAGCAGACATGGGGACAGAAAATGCAAATTACCCAAAAAATAGTCGAAAATAAAATATCCAAAATCTGCAGGTTGTGCACAACATTTCTGGCTGCGCTACATACCTTCACCTTCTTCCACTGAGTTTGTCAAGTTTAGCAGAACTGAGTTTGTCACGGTGTTGTAAGGTGGTGGCCTGGGATGGTGCATGGCCATTGCAGGTTTGCGGCTTAAGAGATGATACGAAGTCGAGGGCTCATGGCAACAAAATATTTACTAAGCCCACCCGGCGACAGAAGAAGCACAATACTTCTCACAGATATGGAGGCACCGACTTGGTACAACACAGCTTACGCAGGAGGTTGATGGCTCACTGGCTTCCATTTGGCTCGGGCAGAGCCAAGGCAGCTCCCTCCGTGAAGCAGGGTATGGTACGGCAGTTCAGGCCAACTAGACTGCAACTGACTGCACTTGTTGGCTTATTTACTTGACACACACTGACACATGTGAAGGGGGCTCCGGCCAGTAACCCCCCACAACTTCCACCAAACCACAACCCATAAGGAGACTTCTGCCTGTCACCCACAATTGGCTCCTGGACCCACAGACTCAGCCCTAACCACTCGTGTTCTCGCTCACATGTAACTTCAGTAGCTCCCTCCAGCACTTCATGCAATAGCCAAGATCCTCCAGTTCTCCACAGAAACACTGAAAACTCACTTTAAAGAACACCAGCGTTTCATACTCATATAGAGCGAATCCATGCTGCGTCATCCTGGCATGCTATTGGGGGGCAAAATGACCAACATATCACTTTGGCCGTGATGCCGCATAAACCTAAAACACAGCAAGCGAACCATCATCCTCTGAAATGGTACAAATAAATATAATGCTACAGTGCAATAAACAGCAGCATAACATAACATGACAGGTTACTCTTCTTGTGGAACGCCACCTAGGAGAGAAAAATTATAAAAGCAACATACATTAAAGGAATGGTGCACACAATTAACGAACCATATTCCTGCATTAATATAAGTATACAGTATATATTTATTAAAGTCTGCTACATCTATATATTAATTTTCATGTTTGTCATTGAGAATTTGTGATATGAAGATAATTATCAAGTGACAACTATCAACACAATTTAATGCCAACTAAATGCCCAATGTAAATGTGAAAACCATACAATAGAATATGTGCAAGTAGAGGTGTCAGGATAAAGATTAGACAAGAAATAATTATTTATCTCATCCCAAAAGTAAACTAAGTACCACAAATAACAGGAGATGTTCGGCTGACTAAGAACTTTTTATCTATTTGTGTGACTTTATTTTTGCACACATCAGTATTTGTCCCGTTGGGGCTCACAACCTAATTTCCCATCTCTCTCGTCTTTACATGTGTTGGAGAAAACAAGTATAAGTTATAGTAAACCACAAAAAAAGGAGAAGAACATAAAAACTCCATATAGATGTTCTCCTGGTCAGATTCAAACTCAATACCCTAAGTGACCGCTGAAGAAATTATCAATAGTCTTAGAGTTTGAAAGGCTTATTGTAGTCATAGAACTAACATATTAAATCTAGCTTTGGCCAAAAGTAAAAGCACTCACCTAGAGGTGGGACAAGCTCTCTTGGTACCCATGGCAGGGTTTCAGAATGAGACTTCCCCAACTGGTCCCTGAAGTTCAGCTTTGCAGCTGTGGGATGGACAATCATTAAAGAAGTTGTCTCATCAGAAAACCCGTTTCAGAAAGCAGCCACTGCTCTGATTTTGCCAAGGTAAGCCACAGCCAACCAGGCATTACCCCTTCTGCTGCTGAAATGTAGTATTACTCGATGGCCATTTAAATTAATGGCTGTGCATGTAATAGATGGATGGCTCAAGTCCCCAAGAGTGCCTTTCTGTTCTGGGCCAAAAAAGGGGGACCCCGAGCGGGTAACCTACCCCATGACATATGCCATGACATATGGCCTAATTTAATAATCTGCTGTGTCACTGAAGAGAATCGGTCATGGTCCCCTGGTCACATACAGTAGATGGCCAAATGGAGAGGTGGCCAATCTCTCCACTAAGGTCTAAAGGATTTAAGGAAACAGCCATAGACTTAGTCTCCTCCCAACTGCGGCCGCCTTGGCTTGCAGAACATAAGTCAAAGGACAACCACTATTTTCATGATATGTGGTGTGGGCATGGGAGAAAGTGCATATCCCGCAGAGCAAACAAAAATATAAGGTGTATACCAGTAAATGGTAAGTCGCATCTAGAGATGAACGAATCGATTCGGCACAAATAAAATTCGGTCCAAATTTCCCAAGAGTTTCAGATTCACCAAAATTAGAAACTTTGGGGTATCTGGCAAACAAATTGTTGCCAGAAGCCAATTTGCAAATTATTCTGTAGCCGGCAGGTGAGATGACATAGCTGTCTCGTGTGTTTGCTGCAGCCACCAAGGACTTGGCGGAGATAAAGCAGGATTTGTGGCATATAGGTCATAGGGTTGAGGCCTTGGAGTTCACGCAGGCCTATTTATTGGATTATAACGCAGCCACATCGCAATGTTTCATATCCTGTTAGGATCACCTCAATGCTGTCTACAAAGCGTTAGAGAACCAAGAGAATAGGGGACTGCGTAATTACATCCGGTTCAGAGGGGCTTAATATAGGACTATCTGGAGGCCCTCGTTTTATTTTGGGGCACTGTGTGCCGATATGTGCCAATGTAAAAATCACCTTTACTTCCATATAAAAACAATCAGGTTAGAGTAACATTTTTTGTCCTCAGTAAAACTTTGTTGTTGATTGAAATCTTATTTTCTGTCACATATTCCTGTCTATAGTCCCTTCTTTTATTGCAATTACAGCATGATTGGTGTAATTGCATCAATAAATGTCCCCCATCGTAATGCTAAAAATATAACTAGATAGGAAAGTTGGAGTTTGGAGTTGGAGTTTGCCTCAAATTTATTGAAAAGTGCTCACTTCTTAATAAATTTTGTGCATTTGAACTGAAAATCTGAAAGTCAGAAAATAAATGATACGCTTGATAAAAATATTCATTTGCTTTCATCCGAATTTTCCCCATTTCACTTATTTTTCTTAACAATTTTTTTCAGTACTGAAATTTGTGAAGCATTGAGAAAACTCGCAAATTCGTTGTAAATGTATCGCACATGGTTTTGCCACTGTTTTTTGCAGAAAACCTGGCATGAAAAAAAGGGCCACTATCCCAATTAGAATTTTCACAAGTGCACGGCTATCTGTGTAAGGACTTCATAAAATGATTCATTCTGCCATTAAAGTGCACTTACACCCTTGAACACAATTTTGTTTTTTAATCTAAATAGCTCCAAAATTCCATGGTGATTATTTTCTTCCAATATCTGTATAGTGGTCGGAGCTTCGTTTTTATGATACAAAGCTCCAAATAATGTGCCGGTCTAAGAATGGATGCCGCTGGAGTAAGGTACAATAAATTTATTAAGAAGCACATGCCTCTTAATAATTTTGTCGCATATTTGACAGACTGTGCCCCAGAAAGGGAAATCTACGCAAGCTACAATCTGACATAGCTTTTCGCTAAAATTTACACCACTTTCCAGAGTAAATTATAGCAAATGTGTCAGAGACGGGTGGCCATAGCCCTTTCCGCTATGTCCCAACCACAAGTATCAGAGGCAGGAAAAAAAATTAAATTTGTAAAAAATGTGCACAAAAATTTGGTTTGTTAAATACATTTTCCCTAATGTATATACAGGGAATATGGAGCAATGTCCAAAATAAATCAATTATGAGATAGCTTTATAGTGCCTAGTACACTTTATATTTTTTTTTTTAACACGGTGCTACAAATTTTTCTGAATAGTCATAGAGCTGACTGACAAAATTCTGGCTACTCTGAGCCACCACTTGAGGGCGCTTAGTAACTTACCACATTTTAGTTATATCATGAACTTAATATGAATACAGTAAAATCCTGAGCTCTCCCCAGTGGTGGCTGTGTGAAAGGAAGCAGGGGATTTCAACCTCAGTATCAGAAAAACGAAACTCCAAGTTTGGTAAAGATATATTATGAAATGAAATAGTACAGAATCTTGGAACTAAAAATGACACCGCATTTGGCATTCACCTCGAAAAGGAACCTGATCTATTAATGGCTACTGGGTCCAGGGCAGGTGGTGTTTGTCAGCTCTATAGCCCGAGATTAGAGATGAGCGAACCGGGACAACCGAACCCGGTTTCGGTCCGAACTTCAGGAAAAGTTCGGTTCGCAGCGAATCCGAACTTTACCGGGTTCGGCCGAACCCGTTTTGACCGAACCCGGCTACATTTTGGCGCCTGCCACATGTTACATCTAAAATGGAGGATTACAGAAGATCACCTGACATCAGGCTACCCCATAATGCCTTGCAAACGGCTCTCCCAGCCTATCGGGAGGCAGCATAGGGGCGGGCTCAAGCCTGCAATAAAAGTCTATGCACGGAGCTCAGCGGCCATTTTACAGACAGGAGCTGTAGGAATAGCATCTCTGTGCAGTAAGGGAAAGCTTTAGGAATCTAAAAGGCAGGAATTCAGAAATCGAAGGGGCTCATCCACTACTCACTACTCAGCCAGTGTGTGAATACGCTTTTATAAGGGGCTCATCCCCGTTGCATCCAACTTGCAATACAGGCAGCCTAGTAGTACTATAAGGCCCAGCATTCCCTGAGTGCACTGCAGCGAGGCTGATTGAAATTCTCATTCATTGCCATTTGCCAAGCCAGTGTCCGTGTGTGAATACGCTTTTAAAAGGGGCTCATCCCTGGAATAACAATCCAACTTGCCATACAGGCAGCCTAGAAGTACTACAACGCCCAGCATTCCCTGAGTGCACTGCAGCGAGGCTGATTGAAATTCTCATTCATTGCCATTTGCCAAGCCAGTGTCCGTGTGTGAATACGCTTTTAGAAGGGGCTCATCCCCATTGCATCCAACTTGCAATACAGGCAGCCTTTGTAGTAGTGGTAGTAGTAGTACTACAAGGCCCAGCATTCCCTGAGTGCACTGCAGCGAGGCTGATTGAAATTCTCATTCATTGCCATTTGCCAAGCCAGTGTCCGTGTGTGAATACGCTTTTAAAAGGGGCTCATCCCTGGCCGTTATTAACAGGATAACAATCCAACTTGCCATACAGGCAGCCTAGAAGTACTACAACGCCCAGCATTCCCTGAGTGCACTGCAGCGAGGCTGATTGAAATTCTCATTCATTGCCATTTGCCAAGCCAGTGTCCGTGTGTGAATACGCTTTTAAAAGGGGCTCATCCCTGGAATAACAATCCAACTTGCCATACAGGCAGCCTAGAAGTACTACAACGCCCAGCATTCCCTGAGTGCACTGCAGCGAGGCTGATTGAAATTCTCATTCATTGCCATTTGCCAAGCCAGTGTCCGTGTGTGAATACGCTTTTAAAAGGGGCTCATCCCTGGAATAACAATCCAACTTGCCATACAGGCAGCCTAGTAGTACTACAAGGCCCAGCATTCCCTGAGTGCACTGCAGCGAGGCTGATTGAAATTCTCATTCATTGCCATTTGCCAAGCCAGTGTCCGTGTGTGAATACGCTTTTAAAAGGGGCTCATCCCTGGAATAACAATCCAACTTGCCATACAGGCAGCCTAGTAGTACTACAAGGCCCAGCATTCCCTGAGTGCACTGCAGCGAGGCTGATTGAAATTCTCATTCATTGCCATTTGCCAAGCCAGTGTCCGTGTGTGAATACGCTTTTAGAAGGGGCTCATCCCCATTGCATCCAACTTGCAATACAGGCAGCCTTTGTAGTAGTGGTAGTAGTACTACAAGGCCCAGCATTCCCTGAGTGCACTGCAGCGAGGCTGATTGAAATTCTCATTCATTGCCATTTGCCAAGCCAGTGTCCGTGTGTGAATACGCTTTTAGAAGGGGCTCATCCCCATTGCATCCAACTTGCAATACAGGCAGCCTTTGTAGTAGTGGTAGTAGTAGTACTACAAGGCCCAGCATTCCCTGAGTGCACTGCAGCGAGGCTGATTGAAATTCTCATTCATTGCCATTTGCCAAGCCAGTGTCCGTGTGTGAATACGCTTTTAAAAGGGGCTCATCCCTGGAATAACAATCCAACTTGCCATACAGGCAGCCTAGTAGTACTACAAGGCCCAGCATTCCCTGAGTGCACTGCAGCGAGGCTGATTGAAATTCTCATTCATTGCCATTTGCCAAGCCAGTGTCCGTGTGTGAATACGCTTTTAAAAGGGGCTCATCCCTGGAATAACAATCCAACTTGCCATACAGGCAGCCTAGTAGTACTACAAGGCCCAGCATTCCCTGAGTGCACTGCAGCGAGGCTGATTGAAATTCTCATTCATTGCCATTTGCCAAGCCAGTGTCCGTGTGTGAATACGCTTTTAGAAGGGGCTCATCCCCATTGCATCCAACTTGCAATACAGGCAGCCTTTGTAGTAGTGGTAGTAGTAGTACTACAAGGCCCAGCATTCCCTGAGTGCACTGCAGCGAGGCTGATTGAAATTCTCATTCATTGCCATTTGCCAAGCCAGTGTCCGTGTGTGAATACGCTTTTAAAAGGGGCTCATCCCTGGAATAACAATCCAACTTGCCATACAGGCAGCCTAGTAGTACTACAAGGCCCAGCATTCCCTGAGTGCACTGCAGCGAGGCTGATTGAAATTCTCATTCATTGCCATTTGCCAAGCCAGTGTCCGTGTGTGAATACGCTTTTAGAAGGGGCTCATCCCCATTGCATCCAACTTGCAATACAGGCAGCCTTTGTAGTAGTGGTAGTAGTAGTACTACAAGGCCCAGCATTCCCTGAGTGCACTGCAGCGAGGCTGATTGAAATTCTCATTCATTGCCATTTGCCAAGCCAGTGTCCGTGTGTGAATACGCTTTTAAAAGGGGCTCATCCCTGGCCGTTATTAACAGGATAACAATCCAACTTGCCATACAGGCAGCCTAGAAGTACTACAACGCCCAGCATTCCCTGAGTGCACTGCAGCGAGGCTGATTGAAATTCTCATTCATTGCCATTTGCCAAGCCAGTGTCCGTGTGTGAATACGCTTTTAAAAGGGGCTCATCCCTGGAATAACAATCCAACTTGCCATACAGGCAGCCTAGTAGTACTACAAGGCCCAGCATTCCCTGAGTGCACTGCAGCGAGGCTGATTGAAATTCTCATTCATTGCCATTTGCCAAGCCAGTGTCCGTGTGTGAATACGCTTTTAAAAGGGGCTCATCCCTGGAATAACAATCCAACTTGCCATACAGGCAGCCTAGTAGTACTACAAGGCCCAGCATTCCCTGAGTGCACTGCAGCGAGGCTGATTGAAATTCTCATTCATTGCCATTTGCCAAGCCAGTGTCCGTGTGTGAATACGCTTTTAGAAGGGGCTCATCCCCATTGCATCCAACTTGCAATACAGGCAGCCTTTGTAGTAGTGGTAGTAGTAGTACTACAAGGCCCAGCATTCCCTGAGTGCACTGCAGCGAGGCTGATTGAAATTCTCATTCATTGCCATTTGCCAAGCCAGTGTCCGTGTGTGAATACGCTTTTAGAAGGGGCTCATCCCCATTGCATCCAACTTGCAATACAGGCAGCCTTTGTAGTAGTGGTAGTAGTAGTACTACAAGGCCCAGCATTCCCTGAGTGCACTGCAGCGAGGCTGATTGAAATTCTCATTCATTGCCATTTGCCAAGCCAGTGTCCGTGTGTGAATACGCTTTTAGAAGGGGCTCATCCCCATTGCATCCAACTTGCAATACAGGCAGCCTTTGTAGTAGTGGTAGTAGTAGTACTACAAGGCCCAGCATTCCCTGAGTGCACTGCAGCGAGGCTGATTGAAATTCTCATTCATTGCCATTTGCCAAGCCAGTGTCCGTGTGTGAATACGCTTTTAAAAGGGGCTCATCCCTGGAATAACAATCCAACTTGCCATACAGGCAGCCTAGTAGTACTACAAGGCCCAGCATTCCCTGAGTGCACTGCAGCGAGGCTGATTGAAATTCTCATTCATTGCCATTTGCCAAGCCAGTGTCCGTGTGTGAATACGCTTTTAAAAGGGGCTCATCCCTGGAATAACAATCCAACTTGCCATACAGGCAGCCTAGTAGTACTACAAGGCCCAGCATTCCCTGAGTGCACTGCAGCGAGGCTGATTGAAATTCTCATTCATTGCCATTTGCCAAGCCAGTGTCCGTGTGTGAATACGCTTTTAGAAGGGGCTCATCCCCATTGCATCCAACTTGCAATACAGGCAGCCTTTGTAGTAGTGGTAGTAGTACTACAAGGCCCAGCATTCCCTGAGTGCACTGCAGCGAGGCTGATTGAAATTCTCATTCATTGCCATTTGCCAAGCCAGTGTCCGTGTGTGAATACGCTTTTAGAAGGGGCTCATCCCCATTGCATCCAACTTGCAATACAGGCAGCCTTTGTAGTAGTGGTAGTAGTAGTACTACAAGGCCCAGCATTCCCTGAGTGCACTGCAGCGAGGCTGATTGAAATTCTCATTCATTGCCATTTGCCAAGCCAGTGTCCGTGTGTGAATACGCTTTTAAAAGGGGCTCATCCCTGGAATAACAATCCAACTTGCCATACAGGCAGCCTAGTAGTACTACAAGGCCCAGCATTCCCTGAGTGCACTGCAGCGAGGCTGATTGAAATTCTCATTCATTGCCATTTGCCAAGCCAGTGTCCGTGTGTGAATACGCTTTTAGAAGGGGCTCATCCCCATTGCATCCAACTTGCAATACAGGCAGCCTTTGTAGTAGTGGTAGTAGTAGTACTACAAGGCCCAGCATTCCCTGAGTGCACTGCAGCGAGGCTGATTGAAATTCTCATTCATTGCCATTTGCCAAGCCAGTGTCCGTGTGTGAATACGCTTTTAAAAGGGGCTCATCCCTGGAATAACAATCCAACTTGCCATACAGGCAGCCTAGTAGTACTACAAGGCCCAGCATTCCCTGAGTGCACTGCAGCGAGGCTGATTGAAATTCTCATTCATTGCCATTTGCCAAGCCAGTGTCCGTGTGTGAATACGCTTTTAGAAGGGGCTCATCCCCATTGCATCCAACTTGCAATACAGGCAGCCTTTGTAGTAGTGGTAGTAGTAGTACTACAAGGCCCAGCATTCCCTGAGTGCACTGCAGCGAGGCTGATTGAAATTCTCATTCATTGCCATTTGCCAAGCCAGTGTCCGTGTGTGAATACGCTTTTAAAAGGGGCTCATCCCTGGCCGTTATTAACAGGATAACAATCCAACTTGCCATACAGGCAGCCTAGAAGTACTACAAGGCCCAGCATTCCCTGAGTGCACTGCAGCGAGGCTGATTGAAATTCTCATTCATTGCCATTTGCCAAGCCAGTGTCCGTGTGTGAATACGCTTTTAAAAGGGGCTCTGAAATGTCTGGGAAAAAAAAGGTTGTGAAAGGACGGGGTAGAGGAAGAAACACCCATGCCGTCTCCTCTTCCAGTCCAAATGTTGGATCTGTTGGTGCCAGACCCAGTAGCAGCATTTGTGGCACAAGACATGTGCCCAGTTCCACTAGTAGCAGCTGCCATGTGCCTGCTAGTAGTAGTATCAGCAAGCCAGACTTGTCCATCTCCTCCGGTGGGCGGGTTACTTTAGACAATACGGCCATTGTGGACTGGTTGGCTGGCTCGCGGTCATCTCAGCAGGAAGACTCTGACGATCTGGCTTCAAGCCAGGTTTCGTTGGATTCCAGATCCTCTACAGTTCCTTGGCACGGTGACAGTAGTAATATAGGTATTTCTAGCGTTTCCATTCCATCATCTATGTCTTCGCTCCCCCTTCCTAGCGGGAAGCCATCTTTCCTGAGAGTCCTAAGAGACATCTCCTCGGGTGCGAAGGAAGATACTGAACAACATAGTGATGATGATGATTTGTTTTCCGCGAGTCAGCCAACGGAGTGTGTTGCGGCGGTGGTGGAGGTGGAAGCGGTGACCGAGACGCATAGCTGCGGTAGTGGGGGTGTTGGTGGTGGTAGCCGTGGTGGCAGACGCAGTAATGAGGGGGGGCATGGAGCCCGCCATGATGTCACATCACATTCACAACACAGTGACAGAAGTGGCGGGGATGATGAGGAAGGCTATGATGATGATGTTGTTTTAGACAGGACGTGGGAACCAGGTGACGAGGTGATGACGGCGTCAGAGGAGGAGGGTAGTAGTGGCGGCACTGGATGTGATAAACAGCCAAGCCGAGGTAGGGGCAGAAGTCAATCTGCAAAACGTTGCAGCGGTAGGGTCAGCTCAGGAGCCGGTGACGGCGACACAGATGCTGGTGTAGGTTCCCGAAAAAAGCCTGCCAGACAAGGGGCAAGCTCGGGTGGTTGTGGTGGTGGTGGTGGTGGTGGACGTGGTACTACCTCTTTACGGTACTCTGCCGTGTGGCAATTTTTCTGTACCTTCCCAGAGGAGGAAAACATGGCACAGTGCCGTATCTGCAAGCAGAAAGTAAGGCGTGGGCAGGGCAGCAATGTAGGAACTACTGCTCTACGTAAACACATGGAACGGCATCACAAGGCCATGTGGGACAATCAACATGCCCCACCATCATGTACATCTAATGAAGACCCCTCTTCCGCTGCTGCTGCTGCTCCGAGTCCCTGTCATCTAAGTAGTAGCCAGGCCTTATCCACCATGTCGTTGTCATCATCATCATCACTGTCATCTAGTGCTCCTCCTATGTCCCGTCAGTTATCCATTACGGAATCGTTGTCCAATAAGCAACAATATATACCCAGTCATCCACTTGTCGTGCGGCTTAATTCACACCTGGCAAAGTTGTTGGTGGTGCAGTCGCTGCCATACCACCTGGTCGACTCCGCCGGCTTCAAGCAATTGATGGCGTGCGCTCAGCCTAGGTGGCGAATACCTAGCCGACATTACTTCTCCAAAACAGCTGTCCCTGCCTTGCACAAGCATGTGGAGGAAAAGGTGTCCAAGTCCTTGCAATTATCCGTGTGCAGCAGGGTACATGCCACCGTCGACACGTGGAGCAGCAACTATGGGCAGGGACAGTACATGTCTTTCACGGCCCACTGGGTCAATATTTTGCAGTCCGATGCACCACCGCAGCAATGCCAGGCATTACCACCTCCACGCTTGTATGTTTCTAGTTCAACTCCGGACACCAGGCGCCTACCATCCTTCTCCTCCTACTCCTCCTCCTCCTCCTTGCCTTCCTCCTTGGAGGTCTTCCCGTCCCCGACAGGACACAGCGTATCTTCCACTCCTCCTCCCTCCTCTTTTCATAGGTGCAAGGTGAAGCGCCACAACGCTGTCTTACACCTGCTGAGCCTGGGCGAGAAAAGCCACACAGGGCAGGAGCTGCTGCTGTGCATCAAGGAGGAAATCGCACGCTGGCTGTCTCCTCTGAAACTCACACTGGGCAATGTTGTCTCTGATAACGGCAAGAACGTTGTGGCTGCACTGCGTCTAGGTCACCTGACACACGCTCCTTGCATGGCACATGTGATCAATCTGGTCATAACACGCTTCTTAAAGTCATATGTTGGTTTGAAGGGTGTGCTGGCCATGTCCAGGAGGGTTTGCGTTCGCTTTAGACGTTCGTATGCATTTAAGCACGCCCTCCTGGACTTGCAGCGTCAAAACAATCTCCCAGAACACAGCCTGATTTGCGACGTTCCAACACGATGGAATTCCACCCTGCACATGTTGGACCGTCTGTACGAACAGCGGAAAGCCGTGAATGATTTCCTGATGCAGCAGACGGGCAGCGTTTGGAGCCAGTGTAATTTCGAGCTCAGGCACTGGCAGCTGGTTAGAGACGCATGTCGCGTTTTGAGGCCCTTTGAAGAGGCCACACGATTTGTGAGCCGTGACGCTAGCGGAATGAACGATGTTATGCCGCTGATATTCATTATGGAGCAAACGCTCACAGCGATGATTCAGCAAAGGATGGAGGAAGGATCACATCTGGCTATGGATGTTGAGGAGGAGGAGGAGGATGAGGAAACAGGACCTGAAGAGGAGCTGGATTTGGAGATGGAATCACAGGAAGGGATAGGGGACGAGGCAGCCGCACAACATGACAGTGATGGTGGTGATGACGAGTCTGACGACGACCTTGATGATGGACAACCATGGCAGTATGGGGCGGAGATGGAACCAACCGGGCCCTCTGAAACGCTGGCCAGGATGGCGAGCTGTATGCTTCGTTACTTGCGCGCTGACTGTCGTATTGTTAGCATGAAGCAAAGAGATGACTACTGGATAGCCACACTTTTAGACCCTCGGTATAAAGCCAGAATGGGGGAGTTTTTTGCGCCTTCCGAGAGGGAGGCAAAATTGGCTTATTATAGAGAGAAGCTATGCAGCCAGCTTGTCATGGCTTTCAAACGGCAGACACCCGCTGCAAGCATGTCTGACCGGGGGGCCACTCTCCGCTCCCCACTGTCTCATCGTTCCACCGCCTCTGGCAGAGCTACCTCTGCAATAGGCGGCAGCCGTGGCAGCAGCGGCAGCAGCAGCAGCAGCAGCAGCCAATTCAGTTTGGAAAATATGATGACAACATTTTTACATCCAATACCCCGACCTGACACACATCGTAGCACTAGTCACCAAAGGGATGTTCACCATCTCCAGGTGCAGCACCTAAACAACCAGGTTCACTCGTACTTGGACTGTGCCCTTTCTCCGTCAGAAATGCTGATCCCAGACCCCATGGACTTCTGGGTCAGCAGATTGGATCATTGGCAAGAACTGGCCCAGTTTGCCATGGGTGTACTGTCTTGTCCACCCTCCAGTGTAGCGTCAGAGAGGGTATTCAGCGCAGCAGGGGGCTTCGTCACCCCTAAGCGAACAAGATTGTCCGCCAACAGCTTGGAAAATCTCACGTTTCTGAAAATGAATCAAGCGTGGATCGGTGAGGATTTTAAAACCCCTGTGCCTGATGCCACTGATTAGATCTTACATTGCTGCTGCTGCTGCCGCCTGCTACTGCCGCCTGCTACTATGGGATTCTGTCCTGTCCACTCTTTTTTTAATGTGCCGCTGTTGGTGCTGCAGCTGCTACTACTTCTACCACCAATCCACCCCAGTGCCGTCTGCTACAAGCAGGCCTGCCCCACCAGAGGGCTTTGTCCTGTGACTCTCCAGTCTCTTTTTTTAATGTGCTGCTACTACTGCTACTACTGCTTGCACCCTTGCTGTCTGTGTTGGCTACCTCTAATACCACCAATACACCTACACTGCCGCCCGTCTGCTACAAGCAGGCCTACCCCACCACAGGGCTATGTCCTGTGACTGTCGTCCAGTCTCTTTTTTTAATGTGCTGCTGCTACTACCAGTCCTACCACCCTTGCTGTCTGTGTTGGCTAGTCTACCTCTACTACCACCAATACACCTCCACTGCCGTCTGCTACAAGCAGGCCTGAGGCCTGCCCCACCACAGGGCTTTGCCCTCCTCTGACTGTCCAGTCTCTTTTTTTAATGTGCTGCTACTACTGCTACTACTGCTTGCACCCTTGCTGTCTGTGTTGGCTACCTCGGCTACTACCAGTCTACCACCAATACACCTCCACTGCCGCCCGTCTGCTACAAGCAGGCCTGAGGCCTGCCCCACCACAGGGCTTTGTCCTCCTGTGACTGTCCAGTCTCTCTTTTTTTTAATGTGCTGCTACTACTGCTACTACTGCTTGCACCCTTGCTGTCTGTGTTGGCTACCTCTAATACCACCAATACACCTACACTGCCGCCCGTCTGCTACAAGCAGGCCTACCCCACCACAGGGCTATGTCCTGTGACTGTCGTCCAGTCTCTTTTTTTAATGTGCTGCTGCTACTACCAGTCCTACCACCCTTGCTGTCTGTGTTGGCTAGTCTACCTCTACTACCACCAATACACCTCCACTGCCGTCTGCTACAAGCAGGCCTGAGGCCTGCCCCACCACAGGGCTTTGCCCTCCTCTGACTGTCCAGTCTCTTTTTTTAATGTGCTGCTACTACTGCTACTACTGCTTGCACCCTTGCTGTCTGTGTTGGCTACCTCGACTACTACCACCAATACACCTCCACTGCCGCCCGTCTGCTACAAGCAGGCCTGAGGCCTGCCCCACCACAGGGCTTTGTCCTCCTCTGACTGTCCAGTCTCTTTTTTTAATGTGCTGCTACTACTGCTACTACTGCTTGCACCCTTGCTGTCTGTGTTGGCTACCTCGACTACTACCACCAATACACCTCCACTGCCGCCCGTCTGCTACAAGCAGGCCTGAGGCCTGCCCCACCACAGGGCTTTGCCCTCCTCTGACTGTCCAGTCTCTTTTTTTAATGTGCTGCTACTACTGCTACTACTGCTTGCACCCTTGCTGTCTGTGTTGGCTACCTCTAATACCACCAATACACCTACACTGCCGCCCGTCTGCTACAAGCAGGCCTACCCCACCACAGGGCTATGTCCTGTGACTGTCGTCCAGTCTCTTTTTTTAATGTGCTGCTGCTACTACCAGTCCTACCACCCTTGCTGTCTGTGTTGGCTAGTCTACCTCTACTACCACCAATACACCTCCACTGCCGTCTGCTACAAGCAGGCCTGAGGCCTGCCCCACCACAGGGCTTTGCCCTCCTCTGACTGTCCAGTCTCTTTTTTTAATGTGCTGCTACTACTGCTACTACTGCTTGCACCCTTGCTGTCTGTGTTGGCTACCTCGACTACTACCACCAATACACCTCCACTGCCGCCCGTCTGCTACAAGCAGGCCTGAGGCCTGCCCCACCACAGGGCTTTGTCCTCCTCTGACTGTCCAGTCTCTTTTTTTAATGTGCTGCTACTACTGCTACTACTGCTTGCACCCTTGCTGTCTGTGTTGGCTACCTCGACTACTACCACCAATACACCTCCACTGCCGCCCGTCTGCTACAAGCAGGCCTGAGGCCTGCCCCACCACAGGGCTTTGCCCTCCTCTGACTGTCCAGTCTCTTTTTTTAATGTGCTGCTACTACTGCTACTACTGCTTGCACCCTTGCTGTCTGTGTTGGCTACCTCGACTACTACCACCAATACACCTCCACTGCCGCCCGTCTGCTACAAGCAGGCCTGAGGCCTGCCCCACCACAGGGCTTTGCCCTCCTCTGACTGTCCAGTCTCTTTTTTTAATGTGCTGCTACTACTGCTACTACTGCTTGCACCCTTGCTGTCTGTGTTGGCTACCTCGACTACTACCACCAATACACCTCCACTGCCGCCCGTCTGCTACAAGCAGGCCTGAGGCCTGCCCCACCACAGGGCTTTGCCCTCCTCTGACTGTCCAGTCTCTTTTTTTAATGTGCTGCTACTACTGCTACTACTGCTTGCACCCTTGCTGTCTGTGTTGGCTACCTCGGCTACTACCAGTCTACCACCAATACACCTCCACTGCCGCCCGTCTGCTACAAGCAGGCCTGAGGCCTGCCCCACCACAGGGCTTTGTCCTCCTGTGACTGTCCAGTCTCTCTTTTTTTTAATGTGCTGCTACTACTGCTACTACTGCTTGCACCCTTGCTGTCTGTGTTGGCTACCTCTAATACCACCAATACACCTACACTGCCGCCCGTCTGCTACAAGCAGGCCTACCCCACCACAGGGCTATGTCCTGTGACTGTCGTCCAGTCTCTTTTTTTAATGTGCTGCTGCTACTACCAGTCCTACCACCCTTGCTGTCTGTGTTGGCTAGTCTACCTCTACTACCACCAATACACCTCCACTGCCGTCTGCTACAAGCAGGCCTGAGGCCTGCCCCACCACAGGGCTTTGCCCTCCTCTGACTGTCCAGTCTCTTTTTTTAATGTGCTGCTACTACTGCTACTACTGCTTGCACCCTTGCTGTCTGTGTTGGCTACCTCGACTACTACCACCAATACACCTCCACTGCCGCCCGTCTGCTACAAGCAGGCCTGAGGCCTGCCCCACCACAGGGCTTTGTCCTCCTCTGACTGTCCAGTCTCTTTTTTTAATGTGCTGCTACTACTGCTACTACTGCTTGCACCCTTGCTGTCTGTGTTGGCTACCTCGACTACTACCACCAATAAACCTCCACTGCCGCCCGTCTGCTACAAGCAGGCCTGCCCCACCACAGGGCTTTGTCCTGTGACTGTCGTCCAGTGTCTTTTAATGTGCTGCTACTACTCACCCTTGCCAATAAAAAGGGTCAATTTTTGGAGGGCTTGTGAAAAGCCATTGCTTGTTGCTTTTACATCCATGTATGGAAGAACCCCGGCAGGCATCTGCCAATAAAAAGGGTCAATTTTTGGAGGGCTTGTGAAAAGCCATTGCTTGTTGCTTTAATGCTTTTACATCCATGTATGGAAGAACCCCGGCAGGCATCTGCCAATAAAAAGGGTCAATTTTTGGAGGGCTTGTGAAAAGCCATTGCTTGTTGCTTTAATGCTTTTACATCAATGTATGGAAGAACCCCGGCAGGCATCTGCCAATAAAAAGGGTCAATTTTTGGAGGGCTTGTGAAAAGCCATTGCTTGTTGCTTTAATGCTTTTACATCCATGTATGGAAGAACCCCGGCAGGCATCTGCCAATAAAAAGGGTCAATTTTTGGAGGGCTTGTGAAAAGCCATTGCTTGTTGCTTTAATGCTTTTACATCCATGTATGGAAGAACCCCGGCAGGCATCTGCCAATAAAAAGGGTCAATTTTTGGAGGGCTTGTGAAAAGCCATTGCTTGTTGCTTTAATGCTATTACATCCATGTATGGAAGAACCCCGGCAGGCATCTGCCAATAAAAAGGGTCAATTTTTGGAGGGCTTGTGAAAAGCCATTGCTTGTTGCTTTAATGCTTTTACATCCATGTATGGAAGAACCCCGGCAGGCATCTGCCAATAAAAAGGGTCAATTTTTGGAGGGCTTGTCAAAAGCCATTGCTTGTTGCTTTTACATCAATGTATGGAAGAACCCCGGCAGGCATCTGCCAATAAAAAGGGTCAATTTTTGGAGGGCTTGTGAAAAGCCATTGCTTGTTGCTTTTACATCCATGTATGGAAGAACCTCGGCAGGCATCTGCCAATAAAAAGGGTCAATTTTTGGAGGGCTTGTGAAAAGCCATTGCTTGTTGCTTTTACATCCATGTATGGATGAACCCCGGCAGGCATCTGCCAATAAAAAGGGTCAATTTTTGGAGGGCTTGTCAAAAGCCATTGCTTCTTCTTTTACCACCTTATATGTATGAACCCTGGCAGGCATCAGCCGCCTAAAATGGTAAATTTTTGTACCTTTTTTAACAATGCATTAAGCATACAACATGCACAAGTGCAGTGGTTTCTGTTAGTTATCTCCGTGTCCCATCCGTTTTCCTAGAGCCATACATGTTGGCGTAACTTTGACACCAACTTTGCATTAAAGACAGCTCAAAAGTACTTGGATACACTCATGGGTGACCTAAGAGTGTTATACAGGGCTTCTAGGGCTTTAAAACAGTGTTATACACGATTTTTAGGGGCTTTCTTGTATTACAGGTTCGGTCAGAACTAGTTCGGTCCGAATCGAACTTTTGCACGAAATTCGGCGAACTTGCCGAACCGAACTTTTCATAAGTTCGCTCATCTCTACCCGAGATCCTCATGTAGTAACTATTCTCACTAGTGTACCGAGGAGCTACAGAGCCAGTAAAGCTAAATTTACACAATGGTGTGTAAATGGATCTGAATTAGTTCTGCATCTGTATCTGCAAGCTGGTGGATCCTCTTAGCTGCTTCCAAAAAGAAGAGTCTAAGGAAGCCCCTGTTTTTCACAAAAGATAGTTGAAGGTGTGGACTGTGGTGCAAGGGACTTGCAGGTGTTTGACTCTAAGAAGGAATAAGCAACCAGAAGTCGAAGTTGCAGGAGGTGTGGACTTCAATGAAGGGACTTGCAGGTCTTTGACCCTCAGAAGGGATAGACAACCGTCAAAGTTAAAATTGCAGGGTGGTAGCCTAGGTTAAGATGGCAGAAAGAGAAAAGCACAGTGAGTCCAAGATGAAAAAGGTTTTTCTTATTGATGGACTGGGTCAGGGACAAACCAAGGGCAAGATGCATAGGTACTGGTGCTAGTGTGTGCCATGCACTGGCCCTTTATGGGGACGTGTATGCATGAGAGACCATGGTGCCACAGGGAAGAAAACAGCTTTAAGTTGAGGAAGCTCCAAGTTCTTCATGTGCCTCACATTATTATTAGAAATGTTTTTGTAAACTGTATATTAATATTACCATCTGGATATGTGTTTGTTGGGTAAATATTACATCAGGGTGGGTAAACAGATTTGCATTTGGCATTATACTGTGTATCTGAATTCCTACAGGATTGTATTGCCAAGTCTGTTGGAACGACTGGCCCATACCCTAATTATAGGTTGTCACAAAGTCTCTCAGTGTGTATAAATAAAAGAATCAATCACGCAGTAATAGAGGAGGAGATATATGTCACTACAATATATCTAATCTCCTAATCTCATTCTTCGCCATGAGACTCCTCATCACTGTTCTTGGTACCATCTGTATCCTACCATCAGCTGGTGAGTTAATTAATTGTACTTTTAATACTAAAAAATGGGCATGTATAAAGTTGGCACGGTCACTAATTAACTTAAAAATTAACTTTCCAGTTTTATTAGTAACACATTCCTTCTATGAATACTGTTTTCCACCTTAGAACCCATCTTAACTCTACTATATACTATTGAAAGTGTACAGACCAAAATTGTACTCATTCAAGATAAGATAATATTATATTAGAATTTGAGGGATTTATATGTCATTATATGTACCCTAAAATTGTATTTGCTTTTCAGCTGCTGATTGGCATTGAGTTCTGCTACTTGTCATATCTGATCCCTCTTTTGCTTTGTTCCCAGCTGCTGAACAAAGGTTAAAAATGTGTAATGATGATTTCTGATTACATTTCCATGTTCCTGATATTTTTCTTCTATGTGACCCTCTCTCCTCCCAGCATTTGCGTTGGAATGTATACAATGTATTGGGAGAAACAGTGATTCTTGTGACGGACCTTCTGTTGTTTGTAAAAAAGCTAACAAATGCATGGTAATATCTGAGTTTTTGCACTTTGGTAAGCGGTACATTTTCTCATCTATTTATATATTTACTATTCTAGGAGTGGCCCCTGATGCAAGATTATTTACTGATGATCATAAATTTTTATTTAAAAAAATGTTTTATGTTCTTCTATAGGGAATGACTCTCTCTCCTACCTGGAAAAACCCCATAGCAGTGATTATACTAAGCTGACTGAGTAATGAATAGAATGCCAGAATTACTGTGACACTGACAATAGGAAGGGTATTAAAAGAGAGTGCATGGGAAGAATATGTATGGACAGTCACGTCAAGAGCTTTCCCGGGCTCAGCGGTTAAAGTAGCGCTGTGCCTGGGGAGTCCTCTGTACTAATGCTGAAGCAGGAATCTGACGGTTCCCTGCTTCAGCATTGGGTTCACCTGTATCTGCATCCTCAGGACGCAGACACAGTTGACACCTGGAGTCCGGAACATACCACCAGCCGCCCGGTACAGCGGGACACCGCCTGAATATCCGGGACAACCCGCAGAATCCGGGATGGTTGGAAGGTATGCAAGAAATAACTCTGCCCACAAGCATAAGCATAGAGTTCTTCTATGTACAGGTTCCTGATGAAAACCACTGTCGAGGATATCAGGGTACAGGCAGGTGGCAAAAGGACCATGGCACAAATCAGTTAAGTATAATGTTGGGGTGGGCACCTCCACTTCAGGTAAAAGCTGGATTTTCAGCCAGTGTTACACGTTAACTGCAGTATTTTTTGTCCGCAGACCAGAATATATATCACACCGTTAAAAAAGACTGCAATGAGCTGTACCCCTGTGGGAAAACACTGTATGGAACTGATCAGTATGATATAGGCCTGAGAGCGCACATACAATGCTGTGAAGGAGACAACTGCAACACATTTAACTTTAAAAGTAAGTGAGCTATCTGACAACTTATCGGGGACTATTTCTATGTTTGTATTATAAGCAGAAGTGATTTTGTTTACCATTAAAGGGGTTACCCGGAATTAGAATTATTTTTTTTTACCCTGAGCACCTTGGTTTAGCCCCTTTTACTTAAGTGGTGCTAAGCTTTAAAACCAGACACAGCTCGTGGACAAGAGTGGCATTGTTTTTGGAAAATTAAATAATTTTTTGTCATCTTGTACAACACCTATAAGAATTTCTGTCCTCGGCTTCCCTTACACTATTACCTGAAGTACCTTATCTTATACACAGATTGATTTGGGTAATGCATACGCATAAGGTAAAGCCAATCCCTACTTTAATTTTTAAATGGCTAAAAAGGTTGTCACCCCCTCTTTGCATGGGAGCCACCCAGGATTTTGCATGAAAGCTAGCCAGTCCGGGAAGCATAGTGTTACATGGCCGACGCCCAGATGTAATAAATGGACAGCTCCACTCTGCCAGAGCGGCTGTTTTCTGTTCTGACTCATAATGGGTGCTCCTGAGTATGGTCCCACCATCTATGACGTCCATATGCGAATAGGGCACATGTACAAGGATTGTCTTTATGATACAACCCCTTTAACATGGAGCTTAAGTTTAAAGGAACTTTCCAGTCAAAACGGATAGGCCAGTTGCACATGACTGATGTACCACCTGCGCCTTTTTCATGGCATCCGAGTGGCACCCGCTAGTTTTCACTGACCCATTCACTTTAGCTGCTGAATCTGGTTTATGAAAACGAACCGGACTTTCCAATCAATGAAAAGATAGGACATATCCTATCTTTCCACGGATCATGGACAGGACCCGGCTGCCACACATGGCCGTGTGCATGAGGCTATACACTGTGTTAAAGTTGTTGTCCCAAGGTTAACATTCATCACCTGTCCTGTGGATACGTAGCTGATAAATGTTTAATTGCTGGGGGCACTACCGCTGGAATGCCCACTAATCACTAGAACCGGGGTTCAGGACTCACACGTTCCTCCTCACTGCAGGACCACAATATGGAGGAGCTTGAATGGAGCAAAGGACAAGCGTGCGCTTGGACGCTTTATTTAAAGTCGATGAGACCGACGGACTCAGCCGACTACAGCTCTCGGCTGTTTCCAATAGCCCCATAAACATTGAATTGAGCAGCAGGGCACAAGCTAGTCCCCCATTCCATCCCTAAATATCTTGTGTTGGTCCCCTGACACAGGGCATATCCATTCTATATAGTGACTTACTTAGGGCAGTGACTTACTTCGGGTATTGACTTAGGGTATCATTACTGTCTTGCCACAAACTTATGACCCATTCTCTTCTTTCACTGAGATTGCGGACTTCTAGGATAACACTTCATATTAACGTTAAGGCTATGTTCACACACTTAAGAAAAAATGGCTGAAAATACGGAGCTGTTCTCAAGGGAAAACAGCTCCTGATTTTCAGCCATTTTTTAAGCAACTTACGTTTTTTGCGCCGTTTTTAGGGACGTTTTTAGAGCTGTTTTACAATTGAGTGAATGAAAAACACCTCCAAAAATGGCTCAAGATGTTACATGCACTTCTTTTTACAAGTTGTTTTTTTTCCGCGGCCGTTTTTAAAAACGGTCGCGTAAAAAACGACCTGTGGGAACGTAACCCCGTTTTTCCCATTGAAATCAATGGGCAGATGTTTGTAGCCATTCAGCCCCCGTATTTTTTGAATTTTTTTTGGGCGGTTTACTGGCCGAAAAACGGCTGAAAATAGCATGTGTGAACATACCCTAATAGATTACTATTTTAAACAATATGATGATTTCAGTGCCTCCTGAGAACGTTGAACTTAAGGGGGATTATTGTTCGTCCTGTTTCGGATATGGCTTAAAGGAATGTAAAAGCAAACGGATGATCAAGTGTGAAGAAATAAATGATCAATGCTTTGAATATATTGGGAAAATAAGAGACCCAGGTAACGGCGCTGCATACTTACAATTCAGCTGTAAAGTGTTAATTTATTATCTAGTAATGAGCCAGGGGCACATACCAAAATAAATCAATAATAATAATACTAATAATAAAATAGCATAATTATAATAATAGTAATTAAACATTAATATTATTAATAATAATATGTTTACATATTTTTTTTTATTATTATTTTTGTTTTCATTTATTTGTAGGCTTTTCTGTTATATATAAACTATGTTGTTCATTTAGTTCTAATATTTATTTTTTTCTGGATACATTTAAAGACTTAACAAAATTATTATTTTAGTGTAATTTCCATCTCACAGGTTTTAAAAGCCAGTTAGTTGCCTCTGGGACTGGCACTGTAGTCAAGAATGAGGGGCACTATATACCTATTCTTGGTTGGAGAGCAGTACGAGCATGTGCCATCCCTCTCCAAAGAGAATAGGGATATGTTCACACGGCTTATTTTCAGCCTTTATTCGACCCGTAAATGCCACGAAAAGTGCCTGAAAAAACAGAAGCTGAACGCCTCCAAACATCAGTCCATTGATTTCAATGGGAAAAATGGCATTTAGTTCCGATAGGGCGTGGTTTTCAAGCGGCCGTTTGAAAAAATGGTGCGTAAAAAAGGCCTTGAAAAAGAAGTGCATGTCACTTCTTGAGCTGTTTTTGGTGCCGTTTTTATTGTCAATAGAAAAACAGCTCCAAAAACGGCCGCAAAAAAATGCATTAAAAACATTTGATGCTTAAAAAACGGATGAATCATTGTAGTAGTAATAATAATAATAATAATAATAATAATAATAACAATGATAGAGATAATAAATAATAATAGCAATAATAATAACAACAATAATAATGATAATAATAGTAATAATAAAAATAACAATAATGATGATAATAATAGCAATAATAATAATAACAATAATAATGATAATAATAGTAATAATAAAAATAACAATAATGATGATAATAATAGCAATAATAATAACAACAATAATAATGATAATAATAGTAATAATAAAAATAACAATAATGATGATAATAATAGCAATAATAATAACAACAATAATAATGATAATAATAGTAATAATAAAAAAACAATAATGATGATAATAATAGCAATAATAATAATAACAATAATAATAACACTAATAATAGTAATAATAACAATAATAATAATTATGCTAATAATAACAATAATAGCAACAATAATAATGATAATAATAGTAATAATAAAAATAACAATAATGATGATAATAATAGCAATAATAATAATAACACTGAGTTTACAGTAAATTCATATTATTTACTTACTCTTTTTATTATTATTTATGTAATCATTTATTTGTTGTTTTTTTTGTATATATAAACTATTTAGTCAATCTAGTTATAATTTTCTATTGGTTGCTGGATACATTTTAAGACAAAAAAACAGCTATTATTTTAGTGTGATTTACATTATACAGCTTTTAAAAGTTAAATGGTAATCTGAGCTCTCGGATTCCCACTGTAGCCAATAATGAGGGGTTCCTTGTACCTCAAGTTACTCCATTCAGGTTTAGAGAAAAGCAGGGGCTGTGCTACTCTGAATGTCTACTAATTGTATTTGTGACCCAGTATACGTTACCTAATTCTAAAATTGTCTGAATATAATATGGAAAGAGGAAAACTCAATGACTTATATTCTTTAAAAAAATACATCCTTATTCATTCATTTTTTAACTTGTCTTCACAGCTGACAACGAACTTGAATTCAACTTAAAAGGTTGTTACTCGCCAGAGGGCTGTGCACTTGGTTTTAAATCCTTAGTTGGAGTGACGGAACTTCTGTCTGTTGTATTCAATTGCAGTGATCCAGTTTAAAATTTCTGAAACAATTCTGAAATAATTATAAGATATTATATCATTTATGTCATTCTTTGTGTCAACTTCTTAAAGAACTTCGATAACTTTGTTGGTACTAAATAATCTATCTATCATAAACTAGCAAATAGAAGCTAAAGAGGATTGGGAGGAGGGGGATGCACATGCAGTTCCACTCTTGATCTCTGCCTCAGTGTGTGTGGGGAATTGTGAAAAGGGAAGGAGAGTAGAGGTGGGAAGACATCTGACATGGGGACAGAAAATGTAAATTCCCCCCAAAAAATAGTAGAGGAAAAGAAAATATCCAAAATCTGCAGGTTGCGCACAACCTTTCTGGCTGCACTACATACATTCACGTTCTTCCACTGAGTTTGTCAAGTTTAGCAGAACAGAGTTTGTCACGGTGTTCTAAGGTGGTGGCCTGGGATGGTGCATGGCCACTGCAGGTTTGTGGTGGAAGAGATGATACAAAAACGAGGGCTCATGGCAACAAAATATTTACTAAGCCCACCCGGCGACAGAAGAAACACAATGCTTCTCACAGATATGGAGGCACCGACTTGGTACAACACAGCTTAGGCAGGAAGTTGATGGTTAGCTGGCTTACATTTGTCTCGCAGAGTCAACCAGCTCCTTCCTGATGCAGGCGATGGTCCGGCAGTTCAGGCCAACTAGACTGCAACTGACTGCACTTGTTGGATTATTTATTTAACACACACTGACACATGTGAAGGGGGCTCCGGCCAGTAGCCCCCCACAACTCCAACCAAAGCACAACCCAAGAGGAGACTTCTGCCTATCACCCACAACTGTCTCCTGGACCCACAGACTCTGCCCTAACCACTTGTATTGTCGCTCACACGTAACTTCAGTAGCACCCTCCGGCACTTCATGCAATAGCCAGGATCCTCCAGTTTTCCAAAGAAACACTGAAAACTCACTTTAAAGAACACCGGCCTTTTATACCCATATACAGCGAATCCATGCTGCGTCATCCTGGCATTGCTATGGCGGGGGGCAAAATGACCAACATATAATTTTGGCCGTTTGTTGTGACGCCGCATAAACCTAAAACACAGCAAGCCAACCATCATCTGCTGAACTGGTACAAATACATATAATGCTACAGTGCAATAAACAGCAGCATAACATAAAATGACAGGCTACTCTTCTTGTGGAACGCCACCTAGGGTAGAAAAATTATGAAAACAACACACATTAAAGGAATAGTGCACACAATTAACGAACCATATTCCTGCATAAATATAAGTATACAGTATATATTTATTAAAGTCTGCTACATCTATATATTAATTTTCATGTTTGTCATTGAGAATTTGTGATATGAAGATAATTATCAAGTGACAACTATCAACACAATTTAATGCCAACCAAATGCGCAATGTAAATGTGAAAACCTTACAATATAATATGTGCAAGTAGAGGTGTCAGGATACAGATTAGACAAGAAATAATGATTTATCTCATACCAAAAGTAAACTAAGTACCACACATATCAGGAGATGTTCGGCTGACTAAGAACTTTTTATCTATTTGTGTAACTTTATTTTTGCACACATCAGTATTTGTCCCGTTGGGCCTCACAATCTAATTTCCCATCTCTCTGGCCTTTACATGTGTTGGAGAAAACAAGTATAAGTTATAGTAAACCACAAAAACAAGAGAACATAAAAACTCTATGTAGATGTTCTCCTGGTCAGATTCAAACTCAATACCCTAAGTGACCACAGAAGAAATTATCTAATAGTCTTAGAGTTTGGAAGGCTTATTGTATATAAATATAAATGTATATAAATATAAATAAAGATTATTATTGTAGTCATAGAACAAACATATTAAATCTAGCTTTGGCCAAAAGTAAAAGCACTCACCTAGAGGTGGGACAAGTTTTCTTGGTACCCATAAAAGGGTTTCAGAATGAGACTTCCCCAACTGGTCTCTGAAGTTTAGCTTCGCAGCTGTGGGATGTATAATCATTAAAGTCTCATCAGAAAACCTGTTTCGGAAAGCAGCCACTGCTCTGATTTTGCCAAGGTAAGCAACAGCCATCCAGGCATTACCCCTTCAGCTGCCGGCTGTGCATGTAATAGATGGATGGCTCAAGTTCCCAAGAGTGCCTTTCTGTTCTTGGCCCAATAAGGGGAATCCCGAGTGAGTAACCTACCCCCATGACATCCATATGGCCTAATTTAATAATCTCCTGTCTCACTGAAGAGAATCCGTCATGGTCCCCTGGTCACATACAGTAGATCGCCAAATTGAGAGGTGGCCAATCTCTCCACTAAGGTCTAAAGTATTTAAGGAAACAGCCATAGACTTAGTCTCCTCCCGACTGCGGCCGCCTTGGCTTGCAGAAAATAAGTCAAAGGACAACCACTATTTTCATGATATGTGGTGTGGGCATGGGAGACAGTGCATATCCCACAGAGCAAACAAAAATATAAGGTGTATACCAGTAAATGGTATGTCACATCTAGAAATGAATGAACCGATTAGGCACAAATCGAATTCGGTCCAAATTTCCCTAAAGTTTCGGATTCACAAAAATCAGAAACTTTGTGGTATGTGGCAAACGAATTGTTGCCGGAAGCCAGTTTGCTAATTATTTTGTAGCCGGCGGGTGAGATGACATAGCTGTCTCGTGTGTTTGCTGCAGCCATCACGGACTTGGCGGAGATAAAGCAGGATTTGCGGCATATAGGTCATAGAGTTGAGGCCTTGGAGTTCACGCAGGCCTCATTATTTGATTATAATGCAGCCACATCGCAATGTTTCATATCCTGTTAGGATCACCTCAATGCTGTCTACAAAGCATTAGAGGACCAACAATATGGGACTGTGGAATTACATTCGGTTCAGAGGGGCTTAATATAGGATACTCTGAAGGCTCTCATTTTATTTTGGGGCCCTGTGGGCCAATATCTGCCCATGTAAAAATCACCTTTACCTCCTTATAAAAACAATCAGGTTAGAGTAACAAATTTTGTCCTCAGTAAAAGTTTGTGGTTGATTGAAATCTTATTTTCTGTGACATATTCCTGTTTATAGTCCCTTCTTTTATTGCAATTACAGCACGATTGGTGTAATTGCATTAATAAATGTCCCCCATCGTAATGCTAAAAATATAACTAGAGAGGAAAGTTGGAGTGGTTTGCGTCAAATTTATGAAAGGTGCTCACTTCTTAATAAATGTATTGCATTACATACGCTTGATAAAAATATTTGTGGGCTTCCATTAAAATTTTCCCCATTTCTCCTATTTTTCTTAGAATGTGGCCTTATTTATCTCTTTGGAGACCACGCACAATTTGTTTTCAGCACTTATGAAATTTGTGAAGCATTGAGAAAACTCGCAAATTTCTTCTAATATCTGTATAGTAGTCAGAGCTTAGTTTTTCTGATATAGAGCTCCAAATAATGCGCCGGTCTAAGAATGGATGCCGCTGGAGTAAGGTACAATAAATTTATTAAGAAGCACATGCATTCTTAATAAATTTGTCGCATATTTGGCTGACTGTACCCCAGAATGGGAAATCTATGCAAGCTACAATCTGACATAGATTTCCGCTAAAATTTACACCACTTTCCAGAGTAAATTATAGCAAATGTGTCAGAGATGGGTGACCCTGGCCCCTTCCGCTATGTCCCAACCATAAGTAGTGGAGGCTGGAAAAAAATGAAAATTCGTAAAAGATTTTCACAAAAACATGGTTTGCTAAATACATTTTCCTTAATGTTTATACAGGGAATTTGGAGTAATATACGAATGAAATGGAGCACGAGATAGATTTATAGTGCCTAAAACATTTTACAATTTTTTTTAACACGGTGCTACAAATTTTTCTGAAGAGTCATAGAGTTGACTGACAAAATTCTGGCTATTCTGAGCCACCACTTGAGGGCGCTTAATAGCTTACTGCATTCTAGTTATATGATGAATGTAAAGGGAAGTGTCCCTATTTATGTATATATGTGTGTATATATATTATATTATATTATATTATAGTATATATATATATATATATATATATATATATATATATATATATATATATATATATATATATGTGTGTGTGTATATATAATACATATAATGTCTCATGAGCTAGGGCTGTAGAAACACAGCCCTGGTCATGAATACGGTTGTAAACAAAGCTGGACAATTAGCATTGCCCTGCTTTGTTTGGACATCATGGAGACAAGAGATAGTTTAATCTCCTGTCTCTATTTCAAATCTCCCGCGCGCGATTTCGCTGGCGCTCATGAGTCGGCTTGTGATACATTATCCCCATACCGACCCATGCTAGCCGGGGGCGAGCGCCACTCGTCCCCCGCTGCGAGCGCACCGGCAGGGTTAAATAGCCCTGTGTCGGTACGCTCAGCAGCTGAAGATCACCTCACCACTCCACCAATGAGGAGCAGCTGGGACCTGCCTGCCTCCCACACCACCACGGACCGGCTAACCTCTCCTGTCCTGCCTCTATCCTCCAACGACCTGCTCCTGTCTACTGCTACAGCTCCTGCTTCTGCTTCTGCTCCACCAACGAGACACGCTAAGTATCAAGTGTAGCAACAGCTACTCTTAACCCTCTCTCTCCCTGTCTCCACCAGCTGTAATCCTTGCTCTCCCTGAGTCCCTGTGTTAACCCTTACTGCCCCTAAGTTAACCCTGGCAGTCCCTGAGTTAACCCTTGCAGTCCTTGAAGTTAACGCTTGCTGTCCCTGAAATTAACTCATTGCTGACAGAGTCCCTGAGTTAACCCTTCCCTAAGTTAACCCTTTGCTGATCTGCGATCCCTGGTTAACCCTTGAAACATTTAACCCTTCCCATTGTCAATCCTTTATCTGATTAACCCTTAGTGTACAGGGACAGTTATATTAGGAGGGAGTGAGACAGAGATAGTAAGCGTGTGAGAATTACAAGTAACTTATGTGTATTGTATTGTAACATAACTTCTATGTATGTTTAGGTAAGTGGGGGCAGTATAATTAGGATTGTGATACCGTGTTTATACTGTACTGTGATTAGTTACTGTATTTTATATATGAGAGTGATTACTGTATGTTAATAAATATTACCTTTATTTACTATACAGTCTTATTCCCTTGAGTAGCAGCAAAAGCAATTAGATCAACGTTAATATAAGGAAAAGTTAGGGGAACTAGGCATAACCCTAGTGACCCTAGTAATAAAGGAGGTAGTAATTGTAATGACGGGGGTAGGGAAACGGGCAAGTGAGCCCTAATCTACCCGCCACTCTGTCCCTGCCTACTTGCAACGACCCACCCTAGGCGACGGGGTACAACTGGGCGGCGGTCCCTACGCTCAGTAAGTGCAAGAGACAAACAGACAAGGGAACACAAAGCAAAGGGAAATTGGGCAGTTGCCCACGGCAACACCGTGAGCAACAAGAGTGGTGAACGAGCCGAGTCAAACCAGGAGTGCACAAGGTACCAAACGCAGAGCAGGAGAGTAGTCAGAAAGCCAGGGTCAGTATGGAGCAGGATCAAATAGTCAGAAGCTGTAGCTGGGCCAGGAAACCACACGAGAAGAATCACAAGCAAAGGAGGAACAGGAAAGGCAGGTATAAATAGACAGAGGGCGGGAGCTAGCTCCGTCTGGCCAGGCTGCGATAGGCTCTCCCACTCCTAAGCCTGCCATCCTGAGTGGTGGTAGCTGGAGTCAGTCTCAGAGACATAGACTCAGGTGCAGACTGATTACTTATGGGCGTATACACAGAAGTTGTGCCTGGCAGATCTTTTACAGTAATAGTGGGTGACACTAACCAGTGAATCTCGCAATTACCCCACCCCCTTTAACATTGGTGAGCCAGCCAGGAGGCTATATGTGTATATATATGTATATGTATATATATATATATATATATATATATATATATATATATATATACAGGGTGGGCCATTTATATGGATACACCTAAATAAAATGGGAATGGTTGGTGATATTAACTTCCTGTTTGTGGCACATTAGTATATGGGAGGGGGGAAACTTTTCAAGCTGGGTGTTGACCATGGCGGCCATTTTGAAGTCGGACATTTTGTATCCAACTTTAGTTTTTCAATGGGAAGAGGGTCATGTGACACATCAAACTTATCGAGAATTTCACAAGAAAAACAATGGTGTGCTTGGTTTTGATGTTACTTTATTCTTTCATGAGTTATTTACAAGCTTCTCTTTGTTTACAGCCATTGACATGTCGGAGAGGTTAACACGTGAGGAGCGGATAGAAATTGTGTTGATGTCTGGGGAACGCAGTACCCGGGTCATTGCAGCAGATTTCAATGCAAGACACCCTACGAGACCACCCATCTCCCATGCTACAGTTTGCAAACTGCTTGCCAAGTTTCGTGAAACTGGTTCAGTGTTGGATTTGCCCAAATGTGGACGCATGAAAACTAATGAAGAAACATCACTGGCTGTCCTAATTTCATTCAGCAAGAGCCCACAGCGTAGCACTCGCCGCATGTCACTGGAGAGTGGCATCAGTCGAACATCCCTTCGGCGGATATTAGCTACTCACAAATGGCACCCTTACAAACTCCAGCTGCTGCAGCATCTCAACGAGGATGACACAGATCGGCGCACTGAATTTGCAGAATGGGCAAAACAAAAATTGTAACAGGACCCTCAGTTTACACAGAACATTTTGTTCAGTGATGAGGCAAACTTTTATGTGAATGGTGAAGTTAACAAACAAAACCACCGCTATTGGTCTGACACTAACTCACATTGGATAGATCCCTCCAAGACTGTTGGAACACAAAAATTGATGGTATGGTGTGGTATATGGGGTACAAAAATAGTGGAGCCATTCTTCATCAATGGAAACTTCAAGGCCACGGGATATCTGAAATTGCTACATGATGATGTTTTTCCCTCTTTATGCACTGAAGCTGGCACGTTCCCTGAGTTTTTCCAGCAAGATGGTGCACCACCACATTATGGGTGTCAGGTTCGAGCATTCCTAGATGAACAGTTTCCTGGAAAGTGGATTGGTCGTTGTGGGCCAGTTGACTGGCCCCCTAGGTCTCCCGATCTGAGCCCCTTAGACTTTTATCTTTGTGGTAATCTGAAGGCAATGGTCTATGCTGTTAAGATACGAGATGTGCAGCAACTGAAACTACGGATACTGGAAGCCTGTGCTAGCATTTCTTCCGCGGTGTTGCTATCAGTGTGTGAAGAGTGGGAGAAGAGGGTTGCATTGACAATCCAACACAATGGGCAGCACTTTGAACACATTTTATAAGTGGTCAGAAACTTGTAAATAACTCATGAAAGAATAAAGTAACGTTAAAACCAAGCACACCATTGTTGTTCTTGTGAAATTCTCGATACGTTTGATGTGTCACATGACCCTCTTCCCATTGAAAAAACTAAAGTTGGATACAAAATGTCCGACTTCAAAATGGCCGCCATGGTCAACATCCAGCTTGAAAAGTTTCCCCCCTCCCATATACTAATGTGCCACAAACAGGAAGTTAATATCACCAACCATTCCCATTTTATTTAGGTGTATCCATATAAATGGCCCACCCTGTATATATATACACACTACCGTTCAAAAGTTTGGGGTCACCCAGACAATTTTGTGTTTTCCATGAAAACTCACACTTATATTTATCAAATGAGTTGCAAAATGACTAGAAAATATAGTCAAGACATTGACAAGGTTAGGAATAATGATTTTTATTTGAAATAATAATTTTCTCCTTCAAACTTTGCTTTCGTCAAAGAATGCTCCATTTGCAGCAATTACAGCATTGCAGACCTTTGGCATTCTAGCTGTTAATTTGCTGAGGTAATCGGGAGAAATTTCACCCCATGCTTCCAGAAGCCCCTCCCACAAGTTGGATTGGCTTGATGGGCACTTCTTGCATACCATACGGTCAAGCTGCTCCCACAACAGCTCTATGGGGTTGAGATCTGGTGACGGCGCTGGCCACTCCATTACTGATAGAATACCAGCTGCCTGCTTCTTCCCTAAATAGTTCTTGCATAATTTGGAGGTGTGCTTTGGGTCATTGTCCTGTTGTAGGATGAAATTGGCTCCAATCAAGCGCTGTCCACAGGGTATGGCATGGCGTTGCAAAATGGAGTGATAGCCTTCCTTATTCAAAATCCCTTTTACCTTGTACAAATCTCCCAATTTACCAGCACCAAAGCCACCCCAGACCATCACATTACCTCCACCATGCTTGACAGATGGCGTCAGACACTCTTCCAGCATCTTTTCAGTTGTTCTGCGTCTCACAAATGTTCTTCTGTGTGATCCAAACACCTCAAACATCGATTCGTCTGTCCATAACACTTTTTTCCAATCTTCCTCTGTCCAATGTCTGTGTGCTTTTGCCCATATTAATCTTTTCCTTTTATTAGCCAGTCTCAGATATGGCTTTATCTTTGCCACTCTGCCCTGAAGGCCAGCATCCCAGAGTCGCCTCTTCACTGTAAACGTTGACACTGGCGTTTTGCGGGTACTATTTAATGAAGCTGCCAGTTGAGGACCTGTGAGGCGTCTATTTCTCAAACTAGAGACTCTAATGTACTTGTCTTGTTGCTCAGTTGTGCAGCGGGGCCTCCCACTTCTCTTTCTATGCTGGTTAGAGCCTGTTTGTGCTGTCCTCTGAAGGGAGTAGTTCACACCATTGTAGGAAATCTTCAGTTTCTTGGCAATTTCTCGCATGGAATAGCCTTCATTTCTAAGAACAAGAATAGACTGTCGAGTTTCACATGAAAGCTCTCTTTTTCTAGCCATTTTGAGAGTTTAATCGAACCCACAAATGTAATGCTCCAGATTCTCAACTAGCTCAAAGAAAGTTCAGTTTTATAGCTCCTCTAAACAGCAAAACTGTTTACAGCGGTGCTAACATAATAGCATAAGGGTTTTCAAGTGTTTTCTAATTATCCATTAGCCTTCTAACACAGTTAGCAAACACAATGTACCATTAGAACACTGGAGTGATGGTTGCTGGAAATGGGCCACTATACACCTATGTAGATATTGCATTAAAAAAACAGACGTTTGCAGCTAGAATAGTCATTTAGCACATTAACAATGTATAGAGTGTATTTCTGATTAATTTAATGTTATCTTCATTGACAAAAACTGTGCTTTTCTTGCAAAAATAAGGAAATTTCTAAGTGACCCTAAAGTTTTGAATGGTAGTATATATATATATATATATATATATATATATATATATATATATATATATATATATATGTAACTTCTTTAACATTGGTGAGCCAGCCCAAACTGTTTTCAATTTATTTCTGTCTTTTGTACAAGAAAATTGTGTTAAAACGTGAACTGCAGATAGGCGGAGAGGCGTGGACAGGTAACGTACGTACCGGGTGTAGTGTTGGGTTATACTGTGCGCCTAGACCTTTTTGAAGTTCAGACGAGTAACACTTTTTTATTTAAGGCTTGATACAGGATACAATTGATCAGTGAACCTATTGTTTTTTGTTTTATTTTCTGAGGTATTAACGGTTTTTATTTTGCTTTGCGGCGTGCTTCTCTACTGCGACGAATCGTCAGGCGAGCGAGCAACTAATACAAAAGAGTTTGCAGAAGTATCAACGTCGGTGTTCTTCCGGTGAAGTCCAGCTGATCGGGAAAAGGCGTTTCGGAAGAAAAGGACCTTTTTCAAACAGTGGGGGACAAGGAGGACAACGCAGATGGAGATGACTTCTGGAACAGTGAGTATGGACTTCTCCACACTTAAGAACCTTGTGAAAAACAGTAAATGTAATCCAGTAACACCCACGACATACAAGTCAGCAGGAATGCTGTGGTCCACTCTGCTGGACGAGGCTTATGCACATGATAAATTGTGTATTAGCAAGAGGAGTGTTCTTAACAAAACCTCCAAACGTCTCCACATGCTGGCTAAATTAATCTGTGTGTATGAGGAGACGTGGAAGCCTGATCACTCAGAAATAAAGAGTGATTCCCCAAGTCTTCACTGCCAGTGTTGTGTCAACAATGTGAAGCAGGTTTGTGCTTTGCAGACACAACTGGCAGAGAATGCCCAATGTAGAGATAAGCACATTTGCATGGTGGAATCGCAGGTGATAGATTTGAGAAATTATGGTGATGATATTGATGCACAGCTGACTGGGTCTTATGCTGTGATCAATGAATTTAAGGTTAAGGCGGCAACTATGGATGCGATCATTGCCAAGCTGAATGATGAACTTGCTACTAGGTCACAATTGGTTGCCAGTATGCACAACATCATAAAAGGTTTCTCAAAAAGGTTACCGGCTTTGTCTTTTTCAAGGCCTGATACTAACTGTAAGTTTGCCCTCTACAGGGCAAAAAGGGGGGAGTAGTATATGTGATGGATCAGATGTCCCAAATTGTGATCCCATTCGGAAACCTGAAGGTAACACTGTTATGAAAGTGTTACGCAAATGTAAGCGTACAATATTTAGAAGTGCGTCCCTAGCCATGCAGAACTTTAAGAGATCATGCACTGGTGACTGCCTTAAAGGGAATGTGTTGCCAGAAAAACATGTTTTGTTTTTTTTAATTAAACATTTAGTGTGTAGGTGATTAAACATTGTTCAAATTTTTTTTATTTTTTTCACGAGTCAGGAAATATTATAAATTAGATTCTAATTTATAATATTTCCCATTGCTGGTCAATAGATGGAGCTATTCCCAAAATTGCAGCATTGCAAAATTGGGTAAAAAGCCCTCGCTCTAGTGAGCTCTCAGCATCCCCCCCTCCTTTATCCTGGCTAGTGCCGGGATAAACGAGGGGTTTGAACGGTCTATCCTCCTACACTGTGTGTCGCCATTTTTTGAGCTAACACACAGTGTAGTAGGTTAACATACAGTAGTAAACGTACACAAACACGAACATACATTGAAATCTCTTACCTGCTCCTGCCGCCGCGGCTCCCTCCGGCCCGTCCGCTCCGTCTGCTGCCGCTGGTCCAAGTGCACAAGTCCGGAAGCCGCGACCGGAAATAGTAATCTTACTGTCCGGCCGCGACTTCCGGTCCACAGGAAAATGGCGCCGGACAGCGCCAATTTCAAATTCCACTGTGTGGGAGCGGCGCATGCGCAGTTCCCACACAGACGGCGTACACAGAAGTGGATGGGACGGGAGCCGTTCGCAGTCCCTATGGGACTGTGGCTGCCGTATTCCATGTCTGTATGTGTCGTTAATCGACACATACAGAAATGGAACAAAAAATGGCAGCCCCCATAGGGAAGAAAAAGTGTAAAAATAAGAAAAAGTAAAACACAAACACACAAATAAATATAAACGTTTTTAATAAAGCACTAACATCTTTAACATATGAAAAAATAATTTGTGATGACACTGTTCCTTTAAGTCCAGTAGAGCATGTACTATTAAATGTTTTGCATGTGCCGGATCAGGCCATATTGCAAAGTACTGCGAGTCTTTGAGTACTAATCAATGTGGTCCTGTTAAATGTTTTAAATGTGGCCAGATGGGACGTATTGTAGGAACTGCCACGGCATAAGCAACCATGGAAAGTCTAGCAAAATGGCAATAGAAAATGGCCACGTTACAACAAACGATGGGTTTAGACAAAATGGCTGCATAAGAGTCTCCTTACAGCCTTATGTGTTCCGCCACGTACTCAAGGGTCTAAATGACCAGCCACAACTGGGGAGGAGTTTAGGAAGTTGGCCATAAATTGCATGTTCAGTCAGTTGTTATGTCTGTAATGTGTGTTTATGGTGTGTTGTGTTTGTCCCCAGTTGTCCGTTTGTTTTCATTTGTGTTTTCATTTTGTAGCTCGTCCACAGATTCTATTGTGGTGTATCCCTGGTTATCAATAATATGTATTTATATTGTATAGGTGTTATAAATGCCGACCGATGCTAGCCGGGGACGAGCACCACTTGTCCCCCGCTGCGAGTGTACCGGCAGGGTTAAATAGCCCTGTGTCGGTACGCTCAGCAGCTGAAAACCACCTCACCACTCCACCAACGAGGAGCAGCTGGGACCTGCCTGCTTTCCACACCACCACGGACTGGCTCACCTCTCCTGTCCTGCCTCTCTCCTCCAACGACCTGCTCCTGTCTCCTGCTACGGCTCCTGCTTCTGCTCCACCATCGAGACACGCTAAGTATCAAGTGTAGCAACATCTACACTTAACCCTCTCTCTCCCTGTTTCCTCCTGCTGTCCCTGAAGTTAATCCTTGCTCTCCCTGAGCACTGTCCCTAAGTTAACCCTTGCTTCCCTGAGTAACTCTTGGTGCCACTGAGTCCCTGTTAACCCTTGGTGCCCTGAGTCCCTGTTAACCCTTGCTGCCCTGAGACCCTGTTGACCCTTGCTGCCCTGATATAATCCTTGCTGTCCCAGAGTAACCCCTGGTGCCCCTGAGTCCCTGTTTACCCTTGCTGCCCTGAAGTTAACCCTGGCTGTCCCTGAAGTTAACCCTTGCAGTCCCTGAAGTTAACCCATTGCTGCCCTGAGTTAACCCTTACTACCCCTTGCAGTCCTTGAGTTACCTTATGAACCCTTAGTGTACAGGGACAGTTATATTAGGAGGGAGTGGGACAGAGATAGTGAGCGTGTGAGAATTACAAGTAACTTATGTGTATTGTGTTGTAACGTAACTTCTATGTATGTTTAGGTAAGTGGGTGGCGGTATAATTAGGATTGTGATACCGTGTTTATACTGTACTGTGATTAGTTACTGTATTTTATATATGAGTGATTACTGTATGTTAATAAATATCACCTTTATTTACTATATGGTATTATTCCCTTGAGTAGGAGCAAAAGCAATTAGATCGACGTTAGTATAAGGAAAAGGTAGGGGAACTAGGCATAACCCTAGTGACCCTGATTATAAAGGCGATAGTAATAGTGGGTGACACTAACCAGTGAATCCCGCTATTACCCCATCCCCTTTAACAATGAACTTAATACGAATGCAGTAAGCTCCTGAGCTCTCCCTAGTGGTGGCTGTTTAAAAGGAAGCAGGGGTTTTCAACCTCAGTATCAGAAAAACGAAACTAAAAGTTTAGTAAAGATATATTATGAAATGAAATAGTACAGAATCTTGGACCTAAAAATTACACAGGTATTTGGCATTCACTTTAAAAAGGAACTTGATCTATTAATGGCTACTGGGTCCAGGGCAGGTGGTGTTTGTCAGCTCTATAGCCCGAGATCCTCATGTAGTAACTATTCTCACTAGTGTACCGAGGAGCTACAGAACCAGGAGCTAAATTTACACAATGGTGTGTGAATGGATCTGAATTAGTTCTGCATCTGTTTCTGCAAGCTGGTGGATCCTCTTAGCTGCTTCCAAAAAGAAGAGTCTAAGGAGCCCCTGTTTTTCACAAAAGATAGTTGAAGGTGTGGACTGTGGTGCAAGGGACTTGCAGGTGTTTGACTCTAAGAAGGAATAAGCAACAAGAAGTCGAAGTTGCAGGAGGTGTGGACTTCAGTGAAGGGACTTGCAGGTCTTTGACCCTCAGAAGGGATAGACAACCGTCAAAGTTAAAATTGCAGGGTGGTAGCCTAGGTTAAGATGGCAGAAAAAGAAAAGCACAGTGAGTCCAAGATGAAAAAGGTTTTTCTTATTGATGGACTGGGTCAGGAACAAACCAAGGGCAAGATGCATAGGTACTGGTGCTAGTGTGTGCCATGCACTGGCCCTTTATGGGGACGTGTATGCATAAGAGAGCATGGTGCCACATAGGAACACAGGGAAGGAAACAGCTTTAAGTTGAGGAAGCTCCAAGTTCTTCATGTGCCTCACATTATTATTAGAAATGTTTTTGTAAACTGTATATTAATATTACCATCTGGATATGTGTTTGTTGGGTAAATATTACATCAGGCTGGGTAAACAGATTTGCATTTGGCATGATACTGTATATCTGAATTCCTACATGATTGTGTTGCCAAGTCTGTTGGAACGACTGGCCCATGCCCTAATTATAGGTTGTCACAAAGGCTCTCAGTGTATATAAATAAAAGAATTAATCACGCAGTAATAGTAGAGGAGATATATGTCACTACAATATATCTAATCTCATTCTTCGCCATGAGACTCCTCATCGCTGTTCTTGGTACCATCTGTATCCTACCATCAGCTGGTGAGTTAATTACTTGTACTTTTAATACTAAAAAATGGGCATGTATAAATTTGGCACGGTCACTAACTAACGTAATAATTAATTTTCCAGTCTTATTAGTAACACATTCCTTCTATGAATATCGTTTTCCACCTTAGAACCGATCTTAACTCTACTATATACTATTTAAAGTGTACAGACCAAAATTGTACTCATATTCAAGATAAGAAAATATTATATTAGAATTCCAGGGATTTATCTGTCTTTATATGTATCCTAAAATTGTATTTGCCTTGTATCCAGCTGCTGATTGGCATTGAGTTCTGCTACTTGTCATATCTGATCCAACTTTTGCTTTGTTCTCAGCTGCTAAACAAAGTTTCAAAAGATGAAATGACTCATTGTGCTTTATTTTCCATGTTCCTGATATTTTTCTTATATGTGACCTTCTCTCCTCACAGCATTTGCCTTGGAATGTATACAGTGTTTTGCGAGAAACAGTGAATTTTGTGATGGACCGTCTGTTCTTTGTGAAGATGCTAAAGAATGCATGGTACTATCTGAATATTATCACATTGGTAAGTGGTAAATAATAGATTCTATTTTTATATTCACTTTTCCATAAGTGGCCCTTGATGAAATATTACTTACTAAAAATTACTAATTGTTATTAAAAAATAATTTATATCCATCGCTCTCCTACCTGGAATAGACCCATAGCAGTGATTATACTAAGCTGACTAGGTCATAAATACAAACCCATAGGGAGAGTATTAAAAGAGAGCGTTTGGGAAGAATGGAATGTAATTTGAACTAAATTAGTTTAAATGTATATTTTATTCAGGGTCTATGGAAAGCTGGGCGACAACCTCTAGGTCCAAAGTAATGGTTGCCATTAGTGGTTGTCATCCATCATGTGATACCCATTTAGAAATGTTCACAATTTTCATTACTCTATGTGGACAGTAAATTCACACACATAATACTATGTCATCTATCTGTCTATGTCATCTATCTGTGTATGAATGTTTCGAGGTACCTAAAAACACCATCGATTTCTTGCAGGCCGGGCAGTGCAAGAATCATACCTTCCAACTTTCAAGTATTGGAAAGAGGGACAACCACGCCTCTAATCCCGCCCAATCCCTGCCCATACTTACTTGATTCAGCCCACACAGTGTCATGCTCTAATAGTGCCTCCCACACTGTATAATGCTATCATACAGTATAATGCCTCCATAGATGCACATATGCAGTATAATGCCCACACAGATGCCCCCATGCAGTATAATGCCCAAACAAATTCCCCATATAGCATAACGCCCCATAACTGCCTCATATAGCATAATGCCCCCATAGCTGAACCCATACAGGATAATTCCCCAATACAGTATAATGCCCCCATAGCTGCCCCATGCGGTATAATTCCCCCATAGCTGCCCTCATACAGTATAATGCCCCCACAGCTGCCCCATACAGTATAATGCCCCTACAGCTTCCCACATACAGTATATACCTCATAGCTGCCCTAACCTGTATAATGCCCCTATAGCTTCCCCAAGCCAGTATAATGCTCCCGTAGCTGCCCCATACAGTATAATGCCCCATAGCTTCCCTATGCAATATAATGCCCCCTTAGCTGCCGTTAGTGCCAGTGCCCATGTAGATAGTGCCACAACACCTTAAAGGTAGTGCCACCCCCCCCCATATATAGCACTACCCACTATATCTGTTGAGACTCCCTCTAGGGGTGGAATCCCTAGCCAGAGCATAGACCACAATGTAGCCGGGGATTCTGCTCCAAAAGGAGCCACTGATGTTACTGTCCATATATAGACACTGACGTCAGCGATTCCTACAAGGTGCGTAATCCCTGGCCAGAGGAGCCACTGACGTCACTGTCTATGTAAGCATTGGGTTTACCTGTATCTGCGTCCTGAGGACACAGATACAGTTGACACCTGGAGTCCAGAACATACCACCGGCCGCCCAAAACAGCGGGACACCACCTGAATTTCCAGGACAACCCGCAGAATCCGGGACGGTTGGAAGGTATGCAAGACATAACTTTGCCCACAAGCATAAGCATAGAGTGCTTGTCTGTACAGGTTCCTGATGAAAACCACTGCCGTGTATATCAGGGTACAGGATGTGGCAGTAGTGTAGTGCAAAAGGACCATGGCACAGATCAGGTAAGTATAATGTTGGGGTTGGCACCTCCACTTCAGGTAGAAGCTGGATTTTCAGCCAGTGTTACACTTTAACTGCAGTATTTTTTTGTGCACAGACCAGAATATATATCACACCGTTAAAAAAGACTGCAATGAGCTGTACCCCTGTGGGAAAACACTGTATGGAACTGATCAGTTTGATATAGGCCTGAGAGCGCACATACAATGCTGTGAAGGAAACAACTGCAACACATTTAACTATAAAAGTAAGTGAGCTATCTGACATCTTATCGGGGACTATTTCTATGTTTGCATAAATAATAAGAGGAAGTGATTTTGTTCACCATTAAAGGGGTTGCCCGGAATTTGAAAAAAATGTGTTGTTTTTTTAACCTGAAACAGCGCCACCCTTGTCCATGGGCTGTATCTAGTACTGTGGGTTAGCCCCTTTTATTTAAGTGGCGCTAAGCCTTAAGACCAGACACAGCTCGTAGACAAGAGTGGCATTGTTTCTGGAAAATCAGATAATTTTTTGTAATCTTGTACAAAACCTATAAGAATTTCTCTCTCCCGCTTCCCTTACACTATTACCTGAAGTAACTTATCTTATATACAGATTCATTTGGGTAATGCATATGCATAAAGTAAAGCCAATCCCTAGTGTTATTTTTAAATGGCTTTAACCCCTTAGTGACCAGCCCATTTTAGGCCCTAATGACCGAGCTATTTTATTCGTTTTTCTATAGTCACATTCAAAGAGCTATAACTTTTTTATTTTTCCGTCGACATAGCTATATGAGGACTTGTTTTTTGCGGGATTAGTTGTACTTTTTAATAGCACCATTTTTGGGTACATATAATTTTTTTATTAACGTTTATTAACTTTTTTTGGGGGATTATAAAAACAACTGAAATTCCACCATTGTTCTATGCGTTTTTAAATTGACGCCGTTCACTGTGTGGTGTAAATAACATGTTACATTTATTCTATGGGTCGGTATGATTGCGACGATACCACACATGTAGAGGTTTTTTATGTTTTACGACTTTTGCACAATAAAAACACTTTTGAACTAAAATTATTTGTTTTTGCATCGTCGCTTTCCAAGAGCCGTAACTTTTTTAATTTTTCAATCAATGTAGTGATTTTTTGGGCTTGTTTTCTGCGGGACGAGACGTAGTTTTGATTGGTCCTGTTTTGGGGTGCATGGGACTTATTGATTCATTTTTATTATGACTCTTTTGGGGGGCAATGGAAAAAAAATAAAATTTTGCCATTGTTTTTTGCGTTTTTTTTTTACGGTGTTCACTTTGCGGTTTAAATTACATATTAGCTTTATTAATGGAGTCATTATGGTCGCGGTGATACCATATATGTGTACTTTTATTTATTTTTTACACTTTTACTAAATAAAACCACTTTTTATGGAAAAAAATGGTTTTATTTATTTTTCTACTGTAACTTTTTATTAATAATCTTTATTTCACATTTATTATTTATTTCACTAGTCCCACTAGGGGACTTTACTGTGCGATCTTCAGATCGCTGCTATAATGCTTTGGTATACTTCGTATACCAGAGCATTATTGCCTGTCAGTGTAAATCTGACAGGCAATCTATTAGGACGTGCCTCCGGCATCGCCTAACAGGCATATGTCCAGGGCAGACCTGGGGCTTTTATCAAGCCACCAGCTGCCATGACAACCCAATGGGTGAGAGAGGGAGCTCACTCCCTCTGTAAACAAAGTTAAATGCTGCGGTTGCTATTGACGGCGGCATTTAACGGGTTAAACTTCGATCGCGGGCGTTGGAGCAGGAGCTCAGCTGTCATCAGAGAGCTGATCCCCGGCTCCAGCCTGCACGGGAGACCCGGGCAGGACTTAGACTAGGCTCACGTGAAAAGGCGTCAGCCTAGCCTAAGGCCCCTTAGTGACGAACGTTAAAAGGCGTATTGTTGGTCACTAAGGGGTTGGGTTGTCACCCCCTTGAATGGGGGCCACCGAGGATTTTGCATGAAAGCTAGCCAGTCGGGAATTTCTGCACCCCCCCCATGCCTTGCATTAGCCATAACACACTACAGATCCTTCCTTAACTTATCTCTAAGCCCGACTTATCTAGAGATATATGGCGTGAGGTGTTATACAAACATAAAAATAAAATGTATTTGTGTTTTATAAAATGTATATGGCGAATTTAGTCTCTTGCCTTCTGAAATGGTTCTAGTCGGGTTATGACACTGGCCGTCTTCTTTCCTAATGACAAAGGCCAGAGTGGTAGTTGTCCCTAAACCCCGTTTAGTTCCAGTTTATTGCAACTCATATTATCCCATCTCGCTCCTACAGGTAGATTTAAAAATTTCAGCCAAGTTACTGGTCCGTAGAGCTAATTCTGTGATCCTTTCTATTGTCCACTTCGATCAATCAAAATGGTTTCTTGCCTGGGAGATCCACTGCCGAATATTTGTTCACTCTTTCTGAATTTTCAGGCTCCTCGTGATAACTGGTGATCGAGAGTCTTAATGTCTTTGGACGCAAATAACTCTTAGATTTGGTTGAACGGTTGTACGTGGCCACTTCTTGAAAAATGTGGTTCTTCTTTGAGTTTTAATAAATGGATACGTTTATTATACTGTCACTGATTGCTTCGGTCATGGTGAACAGTTTCCCGTCTAAGACTTTCCTGTTATATGCTCTGGCTATTGGGCCCCTGGTGGTGCTTCTTAGACGCAACACCAGAGTGGTGGGATGGAATGATTTTACTGCCCCTAGCCGTTCAGACCCCCTCCAACCCATTATAGTGTCCACTAAATCTCAAATCTTGGTGTAAAGGTTACAAGGACTGTGCTAGATTACTACTCCCTAAATGTTCTATCCTTAATTAGGGTATGTGCACAAGCAAACTCAAAAACGTCTGAAAATACGGAGCTGTTTTCAAGAGAAAACAGCTCCTGATTTTCAGACATTTATAAGCCACTCGTGTTTTTCACTGCGTTTTTTACGGCCGTTTTTGGAGCTCTTTTTCTTTAGAGTCAATGTAAATCGTCTCCAAAAACGTCTCAAGAAGTGATATGCACTTCTTTTTCGTGGGTGTTTTTTAAAAAAACGGCCCATCGGAACGGAACACCATATTTCCCATTGAAATAAATGGGTAGATGTTCCGATCTACCGGCCGTTTTTTGGCCGTTTACGGCCTGAAAAACGGCTGAAAATAAGCCATGTGAACATACCCTCACTATGACCCTTCAGAGGACGCAGGCATGGTTCAAATTAATATAATCTCGGCCAGCTAGGGTTGGCTTGCTAAACATAGCTCTTTTGCCTACAATTTTATTTGTACTTTTCCATTCTCCTACCTATATACCAAAGTATTTTCTAAGAAACTACAAGGGATTATTGTGTTCTTTATCGATGCTATTTTAAACGGCCGCATCTTGCAAAACATCATTTATTTAGAAAATGGGGGTCTGCTGGAGTTGCACTACCAAATTTTAAATTATATTTCTGGGCTACCCAAGTACCCAATTTCCCATGGTGTTTACATCAGGATAAAAGGAGGAATTTAGAATTGCTCATTTATCCCTACTCTGAACGACATAACTCCCCATCGCACCTCTTATTTTGCGGGTGGCATGAACCCAGTGGTACTATAACAAATCATCCTATACTTAGACAATCCCTACTGATATATGTATGGGAATGATATATTTATACTCATGGCATAACAGAGCTCTTCCTGAACTTCTGAATTTCCCAAGTTTCTCTAGACGGAAGGCTAAGTAAATATTATTCATGAGGGACGTTTGTAGGGGAGGTTTACTCTAATCCCAACAGTTTAAGAGAAGCTTCTGCTTAATAATGACTTTTATTTACCTTATCTTCAATTTAGACATGCACTCCAGACCCGATTCCGTGGAGACCTATTTAGTGAAGAAACTTTTGCCGATCCCTAAATATCTTGTGTTGGTCCCCTGACACAGGGCATATCCATTCTATATAATGACTTACTTTGGGCAGTGACTTACTTCGGGTATTGACTATTAATATGATTACTGTCTTGCCGCAAATGTATGAACCATTTTCTTCTTTTAATGAGCTTGCGGCCTTCGAGGATAACACATCATATTAACATTAATAGATTACTATTTTGAACAATATAATGATTTCAGTGAAGATGTTATCACTACAATTCCTGGTTTCAGTGCCTCCTGAGAACATTGAATTTAAGGGGGATTATTGTTCGTCCTGTTTCGGACATGGCTTAAAGGAATGTGAAAGCAAACGGATGATCAAGTGTGAAGAGATAAATGATCAATGCTTTGAATATATTGGGAAAATAAGAGACCCAGGTAACGGCGCTGCGTACTTATAATTCAGCTGTAAAGTGTTAATTTATTGTCTAGTGATGAGTCAGGGGGACATACCAAAATAAATCAATAATAATAATAATAATAATAATATTAATAAAAATAAAAAAGCATAATAATAATAGTAATAATAATAATAATAATAAAAAAGCATAATAATAATAATAGTAGTAATAATAAAAAATAATAATAATAATAAAAAACATATTCATAAAAAACATAATAATAAAAAATAATCATAAAAAAGTTTATTAATAAAAAAGCATAATAATAAAAAATAGAGCATAATAATAATAATATTAATAATAATAATAATAAAAATAATAATAATAATAATAACAAAAAGCATAATTATAATAATAGTAATTGAAACAATAATATTATTAATAATAATATTTTGTCTTATTGTTTTTTTATTATTATTTTTGTTTTCATTCATTTGTAGGCTTTTCTGTTATATATAAACTATGTTGTTAATTTAGTTCTAATATTCTTTTTTCTTCTGGATACATTTAAAGACTTAACACAATTATTATTTTAGTGTAATTTCCATCTGACAGGTTTTAAAAGTCAGTTAGTTGCCTCTGGGACCGACACTGTAGTCAAGAATGAGGGGCACTATATACCCATTCTTGGTTGGAGAGCAGTATGAGCATGTGCCATCCCTCTCCAAAGAGAATAAGGGTATGTTCACACGGCTTAATTTCAGCCTTTTAAACGCCCCAAAAATCCCTGAAAAAACATCTGCCCATTGATTTTACTGGGACAAATGGCGTTTAGTTCCGACAGGGCGGTTTTTAAGCGGCTGTTTTGAAAAAATAGCCCGAAAAAGAAGGGCATGTCACTTCTTGAGCTGTTTTTCGAGCCGTTTTAATTGCCAATAGAAAAAAAGCTCCAAAAACAGTTGCAAAAAAACGCATCACAGAACATTTGATGCTTAAAAATGGAAGAAAATCAAAGGCTGTTTTCCCTTGAAAACAGCTTTGTATTTTACAACTGTTTTTCGTTTTGCGTGTGAACATACCCTAATAGGAGCGTCAGAAACAACCTAGTGCACTCACGCTGCTATTTCTGTCTCTCCTGTTTAGTGTTCAGTTGGAAACAGCTGAATGAGCAGGAAGAACATAGATGAACAGGTTCATTCGTTTTCTTTCTGATTCATGAATAAAATGACAGAATTGCAGTGTTGATTGACTCTTACAAAGACAGGGCAGCTGGATAACAGGGAATAGTAATGTAACTCTATACAGCAGATCTATATTCTATTTAGCAGGGACGTAGCTATAATGGATGCAGAGGTAGAAGTCGCACCTGGGTACTGGTACATGAGGGAGTCTAAAGTCCTTCTACCACATAAGAAGATATTACCCATATAATAAATAACACGTGTAGGGTGGTGGCGCTCTTATAGATTTTGCATTGGGGGCACAGAAGCCTCAAGTTACACTAAAAGTTGGGTAACGGCTCCTATGAATATTTGCTAATAGTAGTTGTGACCCCAATCTACATTAGGCTTTGTTCACATCTGCGATGGAGGCTCCATTAGGGCCTCAGTCGCATATCTGGCAGAGATTACCGGAAACAATAGCGCAGCATACTGCGGATACCACGACCAAGAGCCGACGGAACTCATTAAAGTCAATGAGTTCTGTCGACCACCGGTGGTGTCTGTGGTGCAATGGAACAGTCACTTACGGTTTTCCCTTGTTCTGCTCCTCTGATGGACCAGAGCAATGGAAAGCCCCGACGCAGATATGAACAGAGCCTTACCTGATTCTAACATTGTCTCCATATAAAATGACAAAAGGAAAACTCAACAACATATTCTTTTATATTGTTTCCTTGTTCATTAATTTGTTAAATTGTCTTCACAGTTGGCAAGGAACTTGATGTCAACACCAAAGGTTGCTTCTCTCGAGAGGGCTGTACGGCTGGATTTAAATCCATGATTGGTGCGACAGAAATTGTGTCTGTTTCATTCATTTGCAGTGATCCAGTTAAAAACATCTAAAACAATTATAAAATAAATATGAAATATTATATGTCAGTCTTTGTGTCAACTTCTTAAAGATCTTATAGAAAGTGAATGGGCGGCTCACCTGTAGAACCAAACAATAGATAAGGCGTCGAGTGCACTGGTGTTTCTCCCGTATCCACAGAGATGAAGACAAAAATAGTTACTGATCGGCTCTCTAGGCCTCTTACTTCAGGATGGGATAATATCCTTACTTATTGCCATAAAACCATAAGGCATTCTTTATAATGGGAGCATGGCTCGCAAATGCGGCTGTCTGTCTGCGGCCGGCCGTACTCGTAATGACGGACCATGATTACGGGCACGGTTGTGTGCATGAGGCCTAACCTCGTCGTGGAAATAATATGAATGAATACAGGCAAAACCAATACTGTAAAGTCTTAAACCCCTATACATATACCAAGAAGTAAAAACAAAATATAAAAACAGATGATACAAATATTAAAGACGGTATTGTAGCAAATTACAGGCCAATATAGATTATAGTAGCAAATATAACATCTTATTCAGGGGAATATATATGTAAATTAACATAGTAGCGAACCAAGGGGCCCTCGAGGGTATAATAGGCTCTTATTATAGCCAGTCGTTGGCACCGCCGTTAGTTATAGTTGATTTCCTGGTGCTGTGGTGCCACAGTTTGTCCATTTGTGTACACCTGTTGAGCTTGAAATAGCTTTTTGAGTGGATCTTCTCCTGAGTCCCAGTATATAGTGGGTCCTAATTGTTGGTTCCAATACTGAGATGATCCATGACACAATTATAGGGTTAGTTTACAAAAAAACTAAAATAGTTGCATCATTGCATATATGTGATATTGGTGGTGCCGCAGATGACTGGTGTAACGTGCACGTGCCACCTAATCAATTTGGCCTTTGGCCACACCTAATGCCTGCTGCACACGGACATGTTTGAACCTTTATATACGGACCGTATGTCGACCGTATTTCCCGGATCGAACACAGTTCAGGGAGCCGGACTCCTAGCATCATAGTCATCCATCATGCTGTGAGTGACTGCCTCCCTATGGGACTAGTGACCAATAATGTAATCATGTTTTCACTGTGAGACAGGGGACCGGAACTGGACTTCTCCATGGGAAGACCGCCAGGTTGCTACCTCATGGAGGGATACCGGTGTAGATGATGGCTGGCGAGGGGCCATACACCTGTCCCAAGCAGCAGGGTGCAGGCAGAGAGAGCGGTCAGGTATGGGCCCAGGTCAGGGCTGGCAGAGTTTGTGCGAAGTTGAGGAAACAAGGCAAGGGTCAGGTCCAGGAAAACCAACAGACTAGAACAGCAAACACCTTTTAGGAACTAGAGATGATAAGGACCTATTTGATCTGGCATCTTCCTATGGGAAAGCGGCCTAAATAGCCCACAGGTGGCTGGAAGTAGACAGCAGAGTTTTACTTTGTTAAAGGGCCAGCGCACGCACCCTTTGGACAGAGACTGGAGCACAGCACCAACAACTTGGGAGAATGGCGCGGTGAGCAGAGAGAGGACGCCAGCGGCAACGATCAGGTAGCGCTACAATTGGATATTAATTCAATAATGCTAAACGCGTTTTGGAGCTTTCTTTGCCCCTTCCTCAGTAGCTATGAGTTTATGAATGTAAAATGACAGGGGTGAAGTAGTTCAAGATTAAATAGATATAGCAATAGCAAAAATAAAATAAAAAAAACAACATGGAGGGCTTGAAGAAATACACAGGGACAAACATTGGATCCATACATATAGAGCCAATGTTTCACAGAGCGCATCTCTCCGCTGTAAAAACAGCCAGACTACGATGAGCCACGGGACAGGTCCCCACCACACGATGCGATAGAGAATATCTAAACTTTAAGGAAAAAAAAAATTTTGTCCCTTAAGTACCAACGTTTCAAATTGATACATTATTGGGGATTCAGCTCTAGGCATATTAGCAATGAAATCCACATCGCCAATTCTTTTTAACTGAATGTAGAGCTGTCTAAATCAGTCCTTTAGGATCACAATTATGGAGTTGTTTAAAATGAGAGGATAATAAATACTACTCGTAACCTACTCTATAGATGTAGCTTTCTTTTTTTTAACTCTTGGCGTGCAAGGATGAAAATTTAACGTGCCTATAGCATCTCACATTGCAGTACACTAACGTAAGTGTCTCAGCAGCTTATGTTTTATCCACTACATGGCAGTGCAAGTAAAGCAACAGCTTGCTACTGCACAGAACAGTTCTATACTTGAAGCCACATTGCAGGTGCTCTCCGGCAATTACAGTCTGGCACAATTTATGATCACCGATATTTTTTTAATGGGCCGGCATTGCCCAATGATATCGGCAACAGTTGAATTATGTCATGCATACTGTAATATTAATTTAGATTTTAACTGCTACTCTGTTAAACTGATTTTCCACATCAAGCAATCTGCCCCGCTACCAACACAGATTTTCAAACATATTAATGCTGCGGGGAGCCTGCTGAAAGTGAATGGCTTCCTCAGGACTTTTACATTGACGGCAATATCTGATCGGTGGGGGTCCCACTCACGACACCCCCTCTGATTATCTCGCTAAAGGGGTCATGGACACTTCATATTGTCGTTTGCCAGGCACAGTCCGTATACTTCCATAGTGGCTGTACCAGGGATTGCAGTTCTGGTCTTATTTACTTGAATGGGACCAGAACTGCAATCCCCGGCACCGTGACTAAGGAAGCATACGGGCTGTGCCTGGCAAAGTACTACATTGCATGAAGAGGTAACGGTATTCGTCGCTATGGCCATTTCAGTCAGATGATCGGTGGAGATGCCGTAAGTGTGACCCCCACTAATCTGATATTGACTTTTAATGTAAAAGTCCTGGGGATGCCATTATGTTAAAGGAGAATATTGTTCCCATCCAGACACTCTGTCCTTTGTCCACATAAGATATACCTGGTAAATGAAGATAGTATATACCGATAATATTCAGTGATTTTCACCCCAGAGGCGTAATTAGGTTCTCCAGAACCCAGGGCACCCAGTTTTGCCGCCCACACCTCTTTCCCGACATCTTCTTCCCCCTTGCCATGTTTGTTTTCTCTGCCAATCAATGAGGTGTCATTTTTTTCCACATTTTTTTATGTAACTCGAGCATAAAGCCATTTGTACATTTTACAATCAATATAGTTCTATATACAACACCAGAACAAAGCTTATTACATATATACAGCACCATAACAAAGATCAGTACATATATACAGCACCAGAACCAAGATCAGTACATATATACAGTGCCAGAACAAAGCTCAGTACATGTATACAGTGGCAGAACCAAGCTCAGTACATATATACAGCACCAGAACTAAGCTCAATATATATATACAGTCAATTTAGTGCAACCCCTGCCATATAGGTTTGCACTAAATTGTTAACAGCTCTCAGCATGGCCCAAATAATGGTAAGGATATGCTGGGAGATACTGTTTCACAAACAAAATCATACCACCCATCATATCGTTGTATATCATACAGTGACTACAGTGCTGATTAGAGGCAGAATAAACATTTACATTAAGTGACTCACAGGTGACGTCAGATTCTAGTTGTTATTTTTCCCTTTTCTTGTCTATCCGGTCCAGACTTCTATGACGCCTTCTCCCGGCTATAGCCTATTTCTGCAGTTTGCAACTCAGATGTCGTCATCTTCTCACTTTTCTAACATCTCTGCACCTATAAACAAAGATAAAGTTCTCATGGTGCCAGACGCTGTGCCCCTAAATATAATAGCGCCATACACTGCACCTCTAGGAGGAGATCTTCACACCACACCCCTCACCTGAGGAGATCTTCACACCACACCCCTCACCTGAGGAGATCTTCACACCACACCCCTCACCTGAGGAGACCTTCAGACCAGGCTACATGGAAGTGCTGATTGGTTACAGTCGGGGTGCTCTCAGTGAAAGTTTATTCCTCTGTGTCATAGGCTATTTCTTCACTAAAGGTAAAAACTCATTGTACCCCAGAAACTGCAGCATTATGGAAAACATGTTTTAACAGGTTCCCGACCGCTGGCTGCGTTTTTACGGCCAGAGGTTAGGGTCTCTGAAGTCTGCCGCATAGACTAATTACGGCGGCACTTCAGAGACTGTGCACGCGCGATCTCGTGCACACAGCTCTGTGCCCTGGCTGTTGCTAACAGCCATGGCCACTGGGCAGCGTGTCAGGGACCAATCTTTTGGTCCCTGAACATGTGATCGCTTTGACAACCAATCACAGCGATCACATGCATTTCTATGTATAATAGAGTGTGCACACGATCGCATGCACACAGCCCTGTGCCCACGCTGTTACCAACAGCTCTGGGCACTAGACAGAGTATCAGGGACCAATCTGATGGTCCCTGAACATGTGATCGCTGTGAAATCACAGCGATCACATTTGTTTTTATTTTGGAATTTCTGGCAGCAAATCTCCTGCCTCTTTTCTTCTCCTCAAACATTGTTTCAGTGTGAGGATAAGAAGAGACTCGAGAGAATTGCTGCCAGAAGAATACTGAGAAAAAAATACAGTGTTAGGGCTTATTCAGACGAACGTAAAACACGCGCGTGCAACGCGCGTGATTTTCACGTGCGTTGCCCGTAGCTATATTAGTCAATGGGGCCGTGCAGACATGGCAGCGTTTTTTGCGCAGCGTTGCTCCGTTGCAAAAAACTCACGACATGTCCGTTGATTCAGCGTTTTCAACGCATCACGCACCCATTGAAGTCAATGGGTGCGTGAAAACCACGCATGTCGCACGGAAGCACTTCCGTGCGAACTGCGTGTTTGCGCAACAGCTGTCAAAAGGATGAATGTAAACCGAAAAGCACCACGTGCTTTTCTGTTTCCGAACATCCAAACGGAGTGTCTTTGCGATTAGCGAAGCCGGACAAGCGAACCGAACTTCACCGGGTTCGGCCGAACTCGATTTGGCCTAACCCGGCAAAAAAATTATCGGTACGCGACGTCAGGAGATAGTCACTGTCCATGGTGCAGAAAGAGTTAAACTGTTTCAGCACCATGGACAGTGACTACCGATCCCAATAAACATGAACCTGTAAAAAAAAAACGAAGTTCTGACTTACCGATAACTCCCGGCGTCTTCCTCCAGTCTGACCTCCCGGGATGACAATTCAGGCCAAGTGACAGCTCCAGCCAATCACAGGCCAAGCACAGCCTGCAGCGGTCACATGGACTGGCGCGTCATCCAGGGAGGTGGGGCCCGATGTCGAGAGGCGCGTCACCAAGGACGCGTCACCAAGGCAACGGCCGGGAAGTTCTCGGTAAGTACGAACTTTTTCTTTTTTTCACGGCATTCACTGTCGAGGGTGCTGAAAGAGTTAGCTCTTTCAGCACCTTGGACAGTGACGGGCGTCGACTAGACTCATCTCTATGATGGCGGCTGCGCGAAAATCACGCAGCCGCGCATCAGACACGGATGACACACGCAGCTGTCAAATGGTGTTTGCGCGCGCAAAACGCTGCGTTGTTTGCACGCGCAAAAACGCAACACTCGTGTGAATCCAGCCTAACACTGTAAAACATTCTCTGTATAGATAGATTTCTATCTATCTATACAATCTATCCATCTATCTTTTCTTTCTATCTATCTACCTTTCTATCTTTTATTATATTAGAATAGGCAGGTAGGGAATATATAATTATATATATATATATATATATATATATATATATATCCACATATATATATATATATATAATATATATCGCAATAGCGGTTTATTTTTTTGTTAGCGGTAGTGTAGATATATATATATACCAGTTAGTTTGTTTAGTTAGTGTTAGTGACGTTATGGCGAGGAAGTTGTTAGCGCTGAGGAGGCATTCGCCCTGCTGTGGTCAAAGTCTGAGACCGCATAAGAGATGGCATCGGAGTTGGAACCTGTTTTAGGTAGTGACGATGATCGCGTCACTTCAGGTTCATCTTCAGGGGACGTTGTCCCTGACGCAGTTGAAACTGTAGAACATGGAACAGGGCCTAGTAGTGCTGTAGCACGGGACAGCCTGGTCCCTCCAGTTCAGGTTCCTGTATGGGCACCTGCTCCATCTTTTGGGCCTAGAATCCACGGATTTACTGCCACTCCTGGCATAACTGTGGACAATACAAATTTTGTCCAAATGGATTACTTCCATTTATTTATTACAGACGACCTGTTGTTCAAAATAAGACCGCTAATAAATTCCCTCAATAATTTATTCCTGCAACTTTACACCCCTGAGCAGAATGTAAGCGTGGACGAATCCCTCCTCAACTTCCATGGAAGGCTTAGCTTTCGCCAATATCTACCTTCCAAAAGGGCAAGATATGGCGTTAAGCTTTAGAAATTGTGTGAAAGCGGGTCAGGATATACCACCGCCTTCAGGATTTATGAAGGGCGGGACCGCACAATAAATGTTCCTGGATGCCCCCCTGATCTTTCCACCAGCAGTAAGATCGTGTGGGAGATCATGCAGCCTCTGCTTCACAAGGGGTACCACCTGTACTGTGATAATTTTTATTCCAGTGTGCCCCTGTTTAGGCATTTGCTTGCTGCAAGGATCGGAGCATGTGGTACCATGCGCAAAAACCGAATTGGTTTTTCGCAGCAATTAGTGGGGAAGCGCATGGTAAAGGGGGACTCCTGTACTTATGCATCTGAGGAATTGCTGCCGGTCAAGTACAGGGATCGCAAAGATGTGTATCTACTAAGCACGATTCATACCGCAGGAACAGTGGCAGTGAGGGAAAGAGGGGCAACATCGGACAAGCACAAACCAGTGAGCGTGTCTGAATATAACAAGTACATGGGGGGAAGGATTTAAGCGACCAGGTTTTACAGCCCTATTTAGTAAAACGCAAAACAAAAACCTGGTAGAAAAAAGTGGCCATTTATCTGTTACAGGTGGCAATCCACAACTCATTTGTGCTCTACAAAAAAAACAGAGGCAGAGACACATACCTGGATTTCCAGGAGAAAATTATTGAAGGCCTCATATTTGATGTTCAGGGCACCCGAGAATGCCCCCAGTCTGAGGATGTCACGCGACCGACTGAAAGACATTTCATCACTCGGATTCCCCCCACACCAACTAGAAGCAAGCCGCAGAAAAAGTGGCGCGTCTGCAGAAAAGACGGGCACCGCAAAGATTCCCGATATTTCTGTCCCTCATGTCCCTCACAACTAGGCCTGTGCATTGAGCCATGTTTTAAAAAAATACCACGCTGTTCTGAATTATCAGATTTTAGTTAATTAGTTGAAAATATATTTGCCCTACAGTACAGTTTTATTTTCCCCCCGATTTTACTCCAAGGGTGAGGGAGGGAATGGGTGGGGGTGGATGTCATGTTTGCATATTTTCTAAAGTTCATCTGCTGGAGAGCTCCATTTGCATAAACCTGCAATTTTTTATTTTCGAAAACCCCAAAAAATGAATTCCCATTATACCCCTAGATGAATATTTTGGGATCTCGGCTTCAAGAGCAGATATTTTGGACGTGTTATAGAAACTCTGTTGAGTTTTGTAAAACCAGCTTTGAAAAAAGGCGATTTGTGAAATAAGCTTCTTCTATCGTCCGCCCTCCTACTTCTCTATGTGATAATAAGGCACACATATTTGGTATCCCCGTGCACGGGAGAAGTGGCAGAATGTGAACGGAGATGAATTTTGTCCGTGGTCTATACCGTGTGTGAAAAATGGTATCATAAACTGACGCATAAAAATGCTAATTTTATTTTGTTTCATCTTATTCAAGAAACTTTCAGAAGAAAACTGGACTTTCTAAAAATATGATAAACCCCTTGAAGAAAACCTTGAGGTGTCTACTTGTGTGAATGAAGTCATTTATGGGGTGATTCTAATGTTTCAGCAGCATTAGGCCCCCCAGAAAACAGTATGCGGCTATAAAGTCAAGTGCAGAATTCCTGGACCGAAAAGGCCAAAAAGCCTCCTTTTATGCCAAGCCCTGGCACATGCCCGCACAGTGAATAAGGCACACATATTTGGTATCCCCATGCACGGGAGAAGTGGAAGAATGTGAAAGGAGATGAATTTTGTCTGTGGTCCATTCTATGTGTGAAAAATGCTAGCATAAACTGACGCAATTGCTAAATTCTTGCATTTTTTTCCAATTTTGCCCGCTTTAGGGTATGTGCACACACACTAATTACGTCCGTAATTGACGGACGTCTTTCGGCCGCAAGTCCCGGACCGAACACAGTGCAGGGAGCCGGGCTCCTAGCATCATAGTTATGTACGATGCTAGGAGTCCCTGCCTCTCTGCAGGACAACTGTCCCGTACTGTAATCATGTTTTCAGTACGGGACAGCAGTTCCACGGAGTAGCAGGGACTCCTAGCATCGTACATAAGTATGATGCTAGGAGCCCGGCTCCCTGCACTGTGTTCGGTCCACTACTTGCGGCCGAAATACGTCCGTCAATTACGGACGTAATTAGTGTGTGTGCACATACCCTTAGAGTAAAAAATAAAAATGATATATACTGACAAATGCCACTAAAACAAAGCCCTATCTGTCCTTTAAAAAGAGTGTAAAATTCAAAGGTGAACTTTATTCACCTGCAGAGTTAGGCTGGGTTCACACGACCTATTTTCAGGCGTAAACAAGGTGTTTAACGCCTCGAATTACGCCTGTAAAACACGGCTCAAATACGTCGGCAAACATCTGCCCATTCATTTCAATGGGTTTGCCGATGTACTGTGCCGACGACCTGTAATTTCACGCGTCGCTGTCAAAAGACGGCGCGTAAAATGACAGCCTCGGCAAAGAAGTGCAGGACACTTCTTGGGACGTATTTGGAGCCGTTTTTCATTGATTCCAATGAAGAACAGCTCCAAATTACGTCCGTAATTGACGCCTCGCAAAACGCGAGTGCGAGCTATTACGTCTGAAATGCAGGAGCTGTTTTCTCCTGAAAACAGCTCCGTAATTTCAGCCGTAATTGTCGATATTGTGTGCACATATCCTTATAGTCATTTAAAGAAGCGCATAGCAAAATTGTGAAATTTGCTCTGGTCATTTAGCTGTAAAACAGCCTGGTCCTTAACCGGTTAAAGAAAGAGCTTTGTTTTTTCAATCAAAAAATCATGCTCCCCTCCTAATGGTGCCCTAGGTGGGCAGTCCTGGACCTGAAATGACGGTACCTGGGCATCCACTATTTTTCTAACATGGCCCAGTCTGAGGACCTGTCTCTTGGAGATTAGACTATAGGGAGCCTCGGACCAGAGCCGTGCATGGAGGAACTAGGTGAATATTTTCCCAATATGAGACAAGTTTTGACACACATTGACTTGAATGCTTTATTTGGTTTTAGTTACAACCTTTACAACATTTTGTTAGTCACTGCATTCAAATGTATCAGTCTGAACTTCTTTCACACCAAACAGTGCATCAAACTTAAGTACACAAGCTATAGGAGATATGCACCCCTTGAAATTGCGTTCTATGGTATTATTTCCTGTAAATAAAGAATATTAGAGATTATTCAGTGATGTCATTCATATACATACCTCCCGGTAATTGGAGATATGACAGAACATTTTAATGTCCGCCTCCGTTCTGACTCGAAATCCTCACTGAGCTGTCTAGAAATAAGCCCTGTCTCATTTTGGTCCCACTTGCGGAATAGTTTTGAAAACACCTGGACTGTTGGGAGATATGCTTTGGTGAACCTCCACTCATATACTTGGAAATTTAACAAAGGGGTGGTCTAGTTTAGAAAATCTATTTTCAAATATCCTATTAGGTATTACTGATTTAATAGTGAGGAGTTCCAATTCAGTCCTCTCATCTATTAGCTACAGTGAAGAGCAACAAAGAGTGTCTCTCACTCTGGAGGACCCAACACGTCCATGTGTTAATGGGAGTGTCCATTAATTTGTAATGGGAACCGTGTAATGCTTCATTTCTCCTGTGGTGGTGCTGCAGGGACATTTTACACTTGCTGCTGATTTCCCCACAGAATACAGCAGATGACTGGGGCTTATCTAATGTATCTTGGCACCTCTCAAGATGCTACAAGTCATCTATAAAGTCAGATATATCAGATAATACAGAATATAAATAATATATATATATATATATATATATATATATATATATAATACCTGGATCTGTGAGTTTTCCGATATAATCAACACATTTGTCTTCTTCATTCAAACATTTAACCGTGCGGTCACTGACACATTCTTTCAATCCATCTCCATAACAAGAGGTGCACAGTCTTCCATTGTGCTCTTCTTGCTCAGGGGGCACTAGAAGTCAAAAGTGGGGGGAGAATTAAGGTCAGTCTGAGCCTCTGATGTAATCAGAAATCATAGAGACAGGAAGTGGCTTAGTGACTCCTCCGGAATACACTGTGCGCTGTAGATGAGATGTAGTCACTGATCATTGTGTAAATAAGAAGTTAGTTACTACATGGAAACCATCAAAAGGCTGCTCTATACAGATTTTATTATAACTTTATTTGCATCCTAATTATTGAGAATACCAAGGACATCCCATATCATTAACACATCTACAACTAAATAGTCTGACTAAATGATTAATAATCCTGACACTGATATTTGTTAGCCACATGTTAATAACAACAGCCACAGATAGTACTAAGATGTAAATAAAGAGTTAATTTAATATATAGAAGGACACCATTATGCCCTATATACTAAATAATAAATAGGAACATATCATTAGAATGACAGATCCATCAACAGCAGTTTACTGATGGTTTCCAATTACTAACAGAAAAGTGTTTTTCTATACTGCAGAAAAGGGGGAAAAAGTCAAGTATAAAGTAAGTGTAAAAAGCAAAAAGATGATAGATTTTCCATCTGCTGACTGTGTATCCAAAGTTAATCAAAGGTAGAGCTTCACTTTAACATTTTTGAAAGTGGAATTACTGTGGGGAAGAATTACCAACAGATTTATAAAGGTATTCACTGCAGTCTACAATTTGATAATAAGGAACCAGTTGGCGTATAGCTGTCTCCAATGTAGTTTGTCAGATGTAGCAGAGCTGAGTTTAAATTTAGGTAAAACTTATTATGATATCACAATATGTTATTTGTGGCTTGATATAGGACTGTAGTTAACATTATTATAACCCAGAGGTATATCACAATATTTCCCAAAAGGGATACATGACAAAATCATCTCTGCTACATCTGTAAAAATATCAGAAATTAGGTACTTACTGTAGTAGTTATCTGTGTTGCAGTTGTCTCCTCTACAGCATTGAACACGAACTCTTATTTCTTTATTATTAAAATTTGAGATATAGTTCTCCGAGTTGCAGGGTACGCCCGGATTGCAGCCCTTTTTAATGGAGTGATATAAGTCACCCCCTGTAAAAAGAAAAAAAAAGTTAATAATCAGGAACCATCAGGTCAAAGTCACAGATCAGAGTCTGTACTGCAGGGGAGAAGTGAGTGGCCAAGCAGATCTCAGTGTCCAAGGGCCGCGGGCCAACTTCCCCAAGCAGTGGCACATATGGTAAAGAAGGGGCCCCATAGCAAGAATCAAAATAGGCCCCCATTATGGCCCAGGGATTTGACATCCAGGACAGAAGGGCTTGGTGTCTGTGTCCCTCTCCATGCCCTTTCAATAAAAAAAAAGGGGCAAAGGGGATGTTATAAAAAGAGGACCCCCCCACACACACACACACTTTTCATCAGAGAGGAGTGCCACTAACAAAGAGTGGGTTTCGCTCTTGGCGGACCTGGTTTGTCCATGTATAACATGGTGGGATATTCATTGGAATGATCAGCAAGTAATACTACATTGTATGGCCAATACTACCCCACTAGAGAAATAATGTACGGTGATAGCGCGGGACACCAGGAAAATCCTAAAATGTTCATTAATAAAAAGGTCATTGGATACAAAGTAGAGGTTTTGTGCTCTATAACGGGACCTAGTGGGATCAGAGCAGGGTATAGGACAAGAAGAATTGGTACCCAAGTTATAGATGGCATTATTATGATTTTCTATTATAACGTGCTCCCCTCCTCCTCACTCATTACCCTCGCTTTGAGTCTGCGTTCTTTAAACCACTTCAAAAATTTTTGAATATCTTTTTTAATATAGAATTAAAGTGGTAGTGTCCTTTTATTAGTATCAAATGTAACATTGAAACAAAAATAGCATATACTAGATTGAGAACTTAGTAATACTCACGGGAACGATAGAGCTCGGAGACCACCAAACATTCAGTAGAGTCCGGACAATCAACTGAGACCCCCACACATGTGTCACTGTTTTTTTCAATACATTGAAGACATTTAAGAGCGAGACCTAGGAGACAGAACATTATCTTATTATGGGATTATTTTTATGTCTGAAAATATATTAATAGTTATTAAAGACAATGAAACCCAATGGAGAAAAAACAGCATGTAGATGGATTGTCCTCCTCCGAGTGACCAGCTTCAAGCCAACATGATTCCTCCAAAGAGAACAGGCTCAATAGTTTTATATTCAAAGAGGGCACAATATACAAAGGAAATAAATTAGAATATGAGACCTGCTGAGATGTTCCCTTTAATCTACATAACATACTTAGAGTTACGTTTTGGTCTGTAAGGGAAATCTTGTAGACCCTGGTTGAGTGTTGGAGTCCATCATACTGGTGACTGTCTTTAGATATGACATAAATAATACATCTATAAGTAGTAATATACAGCACATATCCTATACATATACAGTCATCTTCTTGGATGAGTCTACAGGAAGAGTCTACCTACCACCACAGATATTGTCTTACCTGTGCATGAGATGGCAGAGAAGATAGTAAGAGAGATGATGAAGGATCTCATCATGGCGGAGACAAAGTGAAGTTACACAATTCTGATTCTCTGTATGTGGGATACATATGACTATTGTATTTATACACTGAAATCCGGGCTGGACCTCTACTTCTGGTTATTCAGTTATCATGCGTCAAGATCTCCTCTGTGACAAGGCAAACTTCATGTCATTGTATTTGCAAACTAGTAACAATAGCCAAGTTTCCTCATTATTTTTTCCAAAAGTTTCTGACATCTAAGTATGAGCTACATGGTGACATTAATGTACTGTACCTGACTGATAGACTAGGCAGCAGGCCAAGCTACGCTATGACCCGTGATGAGACAGGCTGCTCGTAGAATTGAGTAGATCTGGTTATGATAATTTGAGGCTCACTTGATGGTTGCTACCTCCTTTTTCCAACACAACGAGAGCTCTATTCATTATTTTATATCTATTGTTTTCTGTGGAAGACTTAAATGGACCCTAAATCTTAGGTCGTTAGGTCATCAAGTTGGCTCAGCGGTTAGCATTATTGCCTCACCATGTTGGAGTCCTGAACGGTGTTTGTATGTTCTCCCACAGTCCAAAAATATACAGAAATTGTGTAACTCCAATTGGGACAGTGAGTGATGATGGCTTATATACAGAGCTGAGATATAAGTTGTCACTCTATAGATAACATAATAATATCTTCTATAGGGTTCTTCAGTGGGATGACTTCATGTCACATATCACCAGATCTGGGAAGGTTTATTTACACATGGAAATTATGTCAAATTATGAAACCACCCAATAATTCCAAATAGACCAATGGTAGGAGGCTGCGTCAACATCTTAATAATCACAGACTGATTCCAATTACTCCATCCAGTACAATGTGATAAAAAAAAAATATTCTAGATCTGTTTAATCTATTTTGGAACTTCTTACTCTTCTGCTGTTTCCAAAAAGTCTAATGAACCCTTATGTTTCACAAGAGATAGTTGCAGGTGGGGTGGACTGCACTGAAGGGACTTGCAGGTTTTTCAACTTCAGATTTTGCCCTTTTCTAATTGTGGCAACAGACAAAACTCTCATTGTCGGTGTGATTCACTTACCAATGCCTCTCCCCTGTGCCAGTCACTGAAGTTGACCCCCTACATCAATGCCTCTACCCTGTGCAGTGACTGTACTGGACCTCTACAAAAATGCCTCTCCCCTGTGCCAGTCACTGCACTGGTTGCCTATTCTCTTCGGAATAAGATTGAAAATAATTACTCTCACCCACAAAGCTCTCCCCAGTGCTGCACCTTCTTACATCTCCTCCCTTATTTCTGTCTACCACCCTACTCACGCTCTACGTTCTGCCAAGAACCTTAGATTAACATCCGCAATAATCCGAACCTCCCACTCCCGTCTCAAATATTTCTCTCGTGCTGCACCCGTCCCCTGCAATGCACTTTCCCGGACATTAAGATTAATTCACAATATTGGGACATATTTTTAGACAGTCCTATAACAATCTCTCATTTGATTTCTTTCCTTGACCACACTATTACATTAGTCATGAGAACCTGACCCCCACAGATACTGTCTGGTGACCGGCTCATACAGCTTTATGTGTAATACCCCATTTGTGTATAAGTCGGCCGGACCATTGTACTTAACAAGCATTTTTTACCTTTTGTGTCTCCCATATTTCCTCATAGATTGTAAGCTCCTGCGATCAAGGTCCCCACTCCTCTTGTTTGAATTGTTCATTAGTTTTGTCACTATGTAAAGTCTGATAATATGTTGGCACTATATAAATATTCTTAGGATTATTATTATTATTATTGTTGTTATTATTATTATTAGGGGTAAATAACCAGAAGTTGAAGCTGCAGGGTGGTAGCCTTGGCTGAGATGGCAGAAACAGAAAAGCACAGTCAGTTCATGCTGAAGTCAGGAGCCACATGTAAAGTCAACAGGAAAAGGTTGTGGTCTTTGTGAGATAGACTGGGCCAGGAACAAAGCAAGTGCAATGGTCAGAGGTCCGGGTGTGTGCCATGTACTGGTCCTTTATGAGGAATTGTTTGCGTGATAGGGCATGGTGCCACATAGGAACTCAAGGAAGACAATGGCTTCAAACTGAGGATGCTCCAAGTACTTCATGTACCTCACTTTACTATTAGAAATGTTTTCTTAGACAGCACATTAATATTACCATCTGGATTGGTGTTGGTTGGGTAAATATTACATTGGACCGGGTAAATAGTTGTGTATTTAGCTTTATATTGTATTTATGAATGCCAACAGGATTGTGTTGCCAAATCTATTGAAAGAAACGGCCAATGCCCTAATTATAGGTTGTGTCTAAATGATGTCACAAAGTCTCTCAGTGTATATAAATAAGGGGTGGGTTCAATCACACAGTATTAGTGGAAGAAATATAGCTCAATATCATATATCTAATCCCTTTCGTCACCATGAGACTCCTCATCACTCTCCTTGGTACCATCTGTATCCTACCATTAGCTGGTGAGTTAATTACTTGTGTTTTTGAATACTAAAAAATGGACATGTATAAGGTTGGCACGATCGCTCAGAGGTTAACTTGAAAAATACCAATTGTTCCATCCTTATTAGAGGGAAACATCCCGTTTATGAATATTATTTTCCACCTTAGAACGCTCCCTCGCTCTACTATATCTTATTCACAGTGTGGAGCCCAAAATTGTACCCATATTCAAGATAAGAAATATTACATTAGAATTCCAGGGTTTTATTTGTTTTTATATGTACCCTTAAATTGTATATGCTTTTTCAGCAGCTGATTGGCATTGAGTGCTGCTGCTTAGGAAATCTAATGCTTCTTTTGCTTTGTTTCCAGCTGCTCAACAAAAAGGTTAAACATATGAATTGGCTCATTTTGATTTTGAGGTTTCTGATATTTTTCTTCTATGTAACTTTCTCTCCTCACAGCATTTGCCCAGTGTGTTGAGAAAAACAGTGATTCTTGTGACGGAACTTCTGTTATTTCTAAAGATAGCACTGGTAAAATTTTAAATAATCTCATGTATTTTTTATATTTATATTTCCAATAGTGCCCCCTGATAAAATATACTTACTAATGAATTTTTATAAAAAATAAATAAATATGTTTTATGTTTTCCCATATGCACTGAATCTCTCTTCTACCTCAAATATACCATTAGCAGTGATTATACTAAGCTGACTAGGTCATGAAGAAAAAATGGAAAAATTGAAAAACTATAGCAGTAAGTGAACGATCTGATGTCCCATCAGGGACTGATAGTATAAGGGGATAGTATTATTGTCAGGAGTGATTTGGTTTACCATTAAATGGGTTGCATGGAATTTGAAAAGTATTTTTTTTTTACTACTGAAACAGTGCCACCCTTGTCCATGGGCTGTGACTGGTACTGCAGTTCAGCCCATTTCATTTGAATGGGACCGGAATTGCAAACCCAGGCACAACCACTATGAATGTGCACGGTCCTGTGTCCGGTAAGCTATGAAGAGGCCGCAATGTTCATGACAGCGGCCACTTCAGACAGCTGACTGTGGGGGTGCCAGGAGTCAGACCGCCACCGATTTTATATTAATAACCCATCTCAAGGATAGACCATCAATATAAAATGCCTGGAGAAACCCTTTAAAGTATATAGTAAAATATAAAAAGCACAACTTACAGTGAGATTTTGCTTTTGGCGTTCTGTTGCGTTTTTGTGGTCAGTGGCGTTTTTTTTCCTAGACGCAGCATGCTTTGGGTGTGGCTTTTTTCTAGCGTTTTTGTCACGTATTTTAAAATAATAAAATGAATAAAATAATAAAAATAATTTCATGAATTTAAAAAACAAAAAAAAATATGTGGGAAGGAAGACTAAAGGGGTTGTCTCACTAGTGACATCCACTTTCACATGGAGCCTGTCAAAATATTTAGGGGGAAATGTTGTATTACATGGCCGCCATTCAAATATAATAAATGGACGGCTCCAGTCTGACTCATTTAGGGGGGTCCTGAGTGGGTCCCCACCCTCTATGACGTCCATATGCACTAATAGGGCCCATGGACAGGTGTTGATTTCATGAGACAATCCATTTAAAATGGAGTTCCAGATTAAAGGAACACTCCAGTCAAAACTGATACACTGTGTTAAGCCCAGCTAAGGGGGCGTTGCATGAAAAATCAGCAGGGAAATTGGGGCATGCTGCGGATTTCCAAATTCACAGCATGCCCACTTTGTCGTTGAAAAGCTGTCAATTTTCATTGCAGATTTTACACTTTGCAATGCAATGGGGGAAATCCTCGGTGGAGTTTTTCTGCCACATCTGGACTTCTCTATGGAGGTCTGGAAGCTGACTACCCCCACCTGATTCCATCCTCTTTTTACAATGAGGAGGTGGCCGTCCAGCATAGCACATTAAAAAAAAAATTGTGATGATTTCCGTGAAGATGATATCACTTTAATTCCTGATTTCAGTGCCTTATGAGGACTTTCTACCAAAAGGGATTTTATATTCTCCCTGTTTCGGATGCACCGTGAGGGAGTGTAACAGAAGACGAGACATCAGATGTGCAGAGAAAGCAGAGGAATGCTTTAAAATGTTGGGGTAAAAAGAAGACCCAGGTAACGGCGCTGCATTCTAACTTAGCTGTAAACTGTGGATGTAATGTCTAGTGATGAGCCAGGGGCCGGCCAAATAAAAATAACAAAATAAAAAAAACATTATTATTGTTATTATTATCATCATCATCATCATTATTATTATTATTATCATTATTACTTATATTATTGTTAATATTATTATTATATTATTAGGCCCTATTCACACGGCGGGATATTTGCGTCGGATTTCGCTGCAAAATTCCACCTTCCATTCATTTCAATGGGAGTCTGAAGCTTCTTTTTCCTGCTAGCTGATATTTTCAGCTAGCGGGAAACTGAAGCGTCCTGCCCGATCCCGACCCAAACCTCCCGTTGATGTCAATGGAAGGAGGAATCTTCCTGCCGACGGCAGAAAAAAATCTCGCGTTGTATTTTGTGGCGGGACCCGCCAGGTGAACTGCCCCTTATTATTATTATTATTATTATTATTATTATTATTATAGAGTCTGAGATTCGAGCCACTATCCAGTTAAAGCGTGACAAGACCAAGACTACTGGGATTGTGCATGCTCTGGAAAATTACTCAGAGGTGTCCTGGGGGGGGGGGGGGTGAGCCAGTTTGGATATAGCCGCAAAGCAACTTTGTTCTTCAACCTCCTCATCTACCCTGTGCAGGGCCGCCATCAGGAATTTCAGGGCCCCATATAGCCAAATTGTCTGCCTTCCCCCCCCCCCCGCCCGTGGCACTGCCTATTAACGGTTCCCCGTCCAGCACCATATCACGCTCTTTGTGTCATACATAACTAATAACTATTGATTTGACTAAGGCCTTATTCACACGACCGTGCCCATGATTAAGGCCCGCATTTTCGGCCCGTGCTCCCATACAAAGTATGGGAGGACGGACCATAAAAAACAAAAGAAAGGACACGTCCTATCTACACTTCTATGGCCCAGACAGCTTTCCATAAATAAACAGGAAGGTGTCCATGGATAGAAGTAAATGGGTCCGTTATTGCAGACCACAAATGCGGTCCTCAATTACGGATGATTTTAACGGTTGTGTGCATGGGGTCTGAAAGATTTTGACGTCATGAGCGTGAGATCAAGATCAGAAGTCTGCAATAAGGGAGTATAATTTTTTTTTATTTTTCATATTACTAACTTTATTTTTTGGGTTTTGCAGGTTCTGCTGGACCATTTGGAATACGTCGTAGATTCCTTGAACTACATTAATGATCTACGTTTCTTTCTAATAAAATGGTTAATGAGGGTTGTTGTTTTTGTTGTCGTTGTTTTAATGAAAATAAAGCTAGCAATATGAAAAATAAAATACTTATGCTCACCTACAGCGACTTCTGTCTTCTTCCCTGCGCCGCAATACAAATTAGAGGTCAATGAACTGTAGTTTCTATTCTTACGCACAGGACCTAGAGATGCGCCACAAATATTAATAGTTATTAATAATTCTGTCCCATTAAGGAGGTACCATGCGCCAGAAAAAGCTCCTAAAGTAAAGAGTCCCGGCATTAGCTATGTGACAGGGATTACTATTCAGTGACCTACTTTCAATGTGACCGCTGGTAACCCGGTCACATTGAACTCTCCCTTCATAAGAAATTGATGGCCTAGCCTCAGGATAGGCCATCAATACCTGATCGGTGAGGTCCGACTCCCGGCACCCCCGCCGATAAGCTGCTTTGAAGGATCAGCGGCGCTGATCAGCTGCTCCTTTATTCCTTTCTCCTACTGTGAATCCTTATTATGCTTGTAACAGGGGTTCACGTATTACAGCATTCTCCCATTTACTTGAACGGAAGAAGGCTGTAATAGAGTCAACCCCTATTACAAGCATAAGATTGATTCACAGGGAATGTAGGGGAAGCAGGAGCGTACGAGCATTGCTGTTCCCTCAAAGCAGCTGATCAGGGGTGCCGGGAGTCGGACCCCACCGATCAGGTATTGATGGCCTATCCTGAGGATAGGCCATCAATTTCTTATCAATGGAGAGTTCAATGTGACCGGGTTACCTGCGGTCACATTGAAAGTAAGTCACTGAAATCTCATCCACTCCGCTGCTACTGTATTGCGCTGCCGGCCTTAGGATAGATGGGGCCCCATGTGAAATGATCTTTTGTCACCCCACCCCATCATTAAAAAAAATGCCCCATAAAAAAGTATAATGCCCCCTAAGTGCCTCCCATACAGTATAATAATAATATTTAATAATATAATATATTACAACCCCTTCAAGGACACAGTATTTTGTCCTCTAATTGTGCCCATAGTATTATGCCCCCTGTAGTACCCCTACACAGTATAATGTCTGCTTAGTGGCCCCCTGTAGATTTTGCCATACAGCCTCCCTGTAGACAGTGCCATAATCCCCCACATCCTCCTTGTAGGTCGTGCCATACAGTCCCCCCACCTTCCCTTGTAGACAGTGCCATACAGGCCCCCCACCTCCCCCTTGTAGACAGTGTCATACAGTCCCCCGCCTCCCCCTTGTACACAGTGCCCCAAAACAAAAATTGTACGTAGGCCAGCGTGATCCTGTAGCCTAGTACAGAGTTTCCCAACCTTTTCAGACTCGAGGCAGCACTGAAAAAATAACATTTCCTCAAGGCACCCCTACCAAAAATTGTTTAGATAAAGACAGAAAACGGCTAAAAACAAGCACTACACTCGTAGGGTTCACACACGTTTTTTGTAAGGCAAAAAAAAATCTGCCTCAAAATTCCTACATGAATTTTGAAGCAGATTTTGTATTGACAGCGTTGTTTGACTTTTTTTTTTTGCGTTTTTTTCTTAAGCCGTTGAAGCTAATGCAAAAGACGCAGGCAAAAAAGCTCCAAACGGCACCGCAGGTATTTTGTGCCACCTATTGATTTCAACTGGAGGTCAGAGGCGGAAACCACTTGAAGACCATCAGCCCCCCACTCACAGTAAAATGACCATCAGCCCCCCACTCACAGTAAAATGACCATCAGCCCCCCACTCACAGTAAAATGACCATCAGCCCACCACTAACAGATTCCCTATGTAGGTAGTTCCACACAGCCCCTTGTAGGTAGCGCCATACAGCCCCTTGTAGGTAGCGCCACACAGCCCCCTTGTAGGTAGCGCCACACAGCCCACTTGTAGGTAGCGCCACACAGTCCCCTTGTAGATAGTGTCACACAGCCAGCTTGTAGTAAGCGCCACACATCCCCCTTGTAGATAGCGCCACACAGCCCCCTTGTAGATAGCGCCACACAGCCCCCTTTTAGATAGCGCCACACAGCCCCCTTGTAGATAGCGCCACACAGCCCCCTTGTAGAGAGTGCCACACAGCCCCCAGTAAAGAGTGCCACACAGCCCCCTGTAGAGAGAGCCACACAGCCTCCTGTAGAGAGTTGCACACAGCCCCCAGTAGGGAGTGCCACACAGCCCCCAGTAGGGAGTGCCCCACAGCCCCCCAGTAGGGAGTGCTACACAGCCCCCCGGTAGGGAGTGCCACACAGCCCCCTGATAGGGAGTGCTACACAGCCCCCCTTGTTGGTAGTGCCACACAGCCCACAGCCACCTTCTAGGTAGTGCCACACAGCCCACAGACCCCTTGTAGATACCACCCCCCTTCCTGTAGATAGCGCCACTGTAGCTCCCTGAAGGAGCGCTCCGCTTGATTTCTCTGTCCATATATGGACAGTAACATCAGGGGAAACTCCTGAGACTGAATCCCCGTCCACAGCATTGCCAACGCTGTGACGGGGATTCCACTCCAGGAGAAACTCCTGTCGTCTGTGTCCATTTTTGAGATGTAGTCCCCCGAGTTGCAGGGTATGCCCGGATTGCAGACCTTTATAATGGAGTAATATGTCATCTCCTGTAAAATAAAAAATAAAAATTTTCAGGAACCATCAGGTCCAAGTAACAGGTCAGAGTACAATTCTGTACTATAGGGGAGAAGTTAGTGGCCTAGCAGATCACAGTTTCCAAGGGCCACGGGAAATCTGCCCCAAGCAGTTGCGCATATGGAAGAGAAGGGGCCCCATAACAAGTATCAAAATGGGCCCCCCTTATGGGACCGGAATTTGACATCGAGGACAGAAGGGCTTGGTGTTTGTGTCCCTCTCCATGCCTTTTCGATACAAAAAAGGGCAAAGGGGATGTCTCATTAAGGGATGTTATAAAAAGAGGACCCCCCTACTCGGAACTCCTCTTCTTTTCGTCAGAGAGGAGTGCCGCTAACAAAGAGTACGATGATATCGCAGGACACAAGGAAAATCCTAAAATGTTCATTAATAAAAAGGTGCGGCTATTGGATTCATAATGGGGGTTTTGTGCTCTATATGGCCCTTCTACTTTGGGAATTAGTGAGATCAGAGCAGGCAATAGGACAAGAAGAATTGGTACCCAAGTCATAGATGGCATTATTCTGCTTTCTATAATAATGTGCTCCCCTCCTCCTCACTCATCACACTTGCACCCAATGAGAGCCCCCCGCTTTGGGTCTGAGTTCTATAAAACATGTCACAAAATGTTGAAAATCTTCTTTAAAATAGAATTAAAGTGGTAGTGTCCCTTTATTAGTATCAAGTGTAACACTAAAACAAAAATAGCATATACTAGATTGAGAACTTAGTAATACTCACCGGAACGATAGAGCTCGGAGACCACCAAACATTCAGTAGAGTTCAATCAAATGAGACCCCCACACATTTCACAGTTTTTTTTAATACATTGAAGACATGTAAGAGCGAGACCGAAGACAGAACATTATCTTATTAAGGGATTATTTTTTATGTCTGAAAATGTATTAATAGTTAGTAAAGACAACGAAACCCAATGGTGAAAAAAACAACATGTAGATGGATTGTCCTCCTCCGAGTGACCAGCGTCAAGGCAAAATAGTTCCTCCAAAGAGAACAGGCTCAATAGTTTTACATTCAAAGAGGGCACAATATACAAAGCAAATAAATTAGAACACGAGACCTGCTGAGATGTTCCCTTTAATCTACATAACATACTTTGAGTTACATTTTGTTCTTTAAGTAAAATCTTGTAGACCCTGGTTGAGTGTTGGAGAAGTTCATCATATTGGTGACTGTCTTTAGATAGGACGTAAAGAATACATCTATAAGGAGTAATATACAGCACCTATCCTATACATATACAGTCATCTACTTGGATGAGTCTACAGGAAGAGTCTACCTACCACAACAGATATTGTCTTACCTGTGCATGAGATGGCACAGAAGATAGTAAGAGAGATGATGAAGGATCTCATCATGGCCGAGACAAAGTGAAGTTACACAATTCTGATTCTCTGTATGTGGGATACATATGACTATTGTATTTATACAATGAAATCCGGACTGGACCTCTACTTCTGGTTATTCAGTTATCATGCATCAAGATCTCCTCTGTGACAAGGCAAACTTCATGCACCAAAATTAACACAACACATCTGTAATTGCAAATATGGTGCTAGACCAAGATTTCATTTTTAAGAATTTTAGATCAACTCTATTTCATACATAGTTAAAAATATAGAAGCTCACTAACTGCATAGAAAGGTTATGTTCACACAGGGCAGATACGCTACGTAAATGAACACAGTGTATCCGCACTGGATGCCACAGGGAATTTCTGGCCTGAAAAAACACATTTTTTTTCAGTTGGTGCAGTTTTTCGGCCAGAATGTCCGCTGCGGAAAACAGCACGTAAAAAAAAATACAAATTATACTTACCCGAAGCCATGGTGGCACGTCCCTCTGATGATGTCCTGCAGCCCGGCCTCCTGGAATTATATTTCATCCCATGTGACTTTTGCAGCCTGTGATTGACTGCAGCCAGGGCCAGTGTTAGGGGGGGGGGGGGCAAACTGGGACCCCATAATCTCAGGGCCCCCTACCCACTAGAGCAGCCATAGCGGCTGCTACGGAGTCCAAGGTATGAGTGACATAACATTTATGGGCCTGGTGGCACGGGCCATCTCATGCCCGGTGGCGTCGCTAGCACCAGAGGGGGCTGTGCTGCTAGCGACAACCAAATTCAATTGCATTTGCATCCTCAGGACGCAGATACAATTAAATACTGTAGACTGCAGGCCACGTTAAGCCTGCAGCCGATAAGGCACTGGGAAGAATCCCTGCGCAGGCCGGCGTGATGACGTCACTGCATCATGCCTGCTTGCGCAAGGGTCCCGCCCGGAGGCTGTGAAGTGCTCAGTCCATCGCAGGAATGGGGCAAGGCAAGTATAATATATATATATATATATATATATATATATATATATATATATATATATATATATATATATACATTTATATACAGTGAAGGAAATAAGTATTTGACCCCTTGCTGATTTTGTAAGTTTGCCCACTGTCAAAGTCATGATCAGTCTAGAATTTTTAGGCTAGGTTAATTTTACCAGTGAGAGATAGATTATATTTTAAACGAAACAGAAAATCACATAGTCAAAATGATATATATTTATTTGCATTGTGCACAGATAAATAAGTATTTGATCCCCTACCAACCATTAAGAGTTCAGCCTCCTCCAGACCAGTTACTGCTCCAAATCAACTTGGTGCCTGCATTAAAGACAGCTGTCTTACATGGTCACCTGTATAAAAGACTCCTGTCCACAGACTCAATTAATCAGTCTGACTCTAACCTCTACAACATGGGCAAGACCAAAGAGCTTTCTAAGGATGTCAGGGACAAGATCATAGACCTGCACAAGGCTGGAATGGGCTACAAAACCATAAGTAAGACGCTGGGTGAGAAGGAGACAACTGTTGGTGAAAGAGTATGAAAATGGAAGACATACAAAATGACTGTCAATCGACATCGATCTGGGGTATCCTTGACAATGACCCGAAACATACAGCCAAGGCAACAAAGGAGTGGCTCAAAAAGAAGCACATTAAGGTCATGGAGTGGCCTAGCCAGTCTCCAGACCTTAATCCCATCGAAAACTTATGGAGGGAGCTGAAGATCCGAGTTGCCAAGCGACAACCTCGAAATCTTAATGATTTACAGATGATCTGCAAAGAGGAGTGGGCCAAAATTCCATCTAACATGTGTGCAAACCTCATCATCAACTGCAAAAAAGTCTGACTGCTGTGCTTGCCAATAAGGGTTTTGCCACCAAGTATTAAGTCTTGTTTGCCAAAGGGATCAAATACTTATTTCTCTGTGCACAATGCAAATAAATATATATAATTTTGACTATGTGATTTTCTGTTTTTTTTTTAAATATAATCTATCTCTCACTGGTAAAATTAACCTAGCCTAAAAATTCTAGACTGTTCATGTCTTTGACAGTGGGAAAACTTACAAAATCAGCAAGGGATCAAATACTTATTTCCTTCACTGTATATGTATATATATATGGGGGTGTTTGCAGTGTGGCACTATATACAAGGGGGGGTTTGCTGAGTTGCACTATATGCATGGGGGGGTCGCTGGGTGGCACTATATACAAGAGGGGGTTTGCTCTGTGGCACTATATACAAGGGAGGCTTTGCTGTGTGGCACTATATACAAGGGGGTTTGCTATGTGGCACTATATACAAGGGGGGGTGGAACTATCTTTAAAGGGGGGGCTGTGTGGAACTATCTATAAAGGGGGGCTGTGTGGCAATATATACAAAGGAGGGCTGTGTGCCACTATCTACATGGGGGCTGTGTGTGGCGCTATTTACAAGAGGGTTGTGTTTGGTGCTACCCACAGGGGGCTGTGTGTTGTGCTATCTACAGGTGACTGTGTGTGGCGCTATTAATAGGGGGCTGTGTGTGACGTTATCTATAGGGTGCTCTGTGTGGCACTATCTACAGGGGGCACAAAGGAGGCATGGTTAATGATGGGGTACTTTTATTGTGTCGAGCACTGAGGGATCAATATTACCATCTGGGACACTGTGGATTCCGAGTTTGTTTAGCGGATGAGGTATAGGTGTGGAGGGTGCTGGAAAAGCAAGAAACCAACCTGTCTGTGTGTCTAATTCTGCAGTGATGAGTCGTGGCTGGAATAAGTCATTACAGTGGTCTGGGCCGGAAGGAGAAAAAAAGGGAAACTGAACGCTCCAATCAGTGAAAACATCACCTGTGAGTCACTGGATATAAATATGGTGTAATCACTTATATCGTCTGCAGAGCTCCTGTGTATAATTGGCATCTACCACTATATGGTTACTACATGGTGGTAATCTTTGTCTTTGTATAGTGGTTTTTATTCAGTAACAGTATGGGGTATTATTCAGTCACTGTGGTTATGGCGTAGAGGCATTGCTCAGTAACAGTATTTGGGTAATTTTCAGTCACCATGGGGTTATGGTGTGGAGGTATTATTCAGTAACAGTATGGGGCTATTATTAAGTCACTATGTGGTTATGGTGTGGCGGTATTATTCAGTAACAGTACCGGGGTATTATATAGTCACTATGTGGTTACGGTATGGGGGTATTATTCACTCACTATTTAGTTATAGTGTGGCGGTATTATTCAGTAACAGTATGGAGGTATTATTCAGTCATTCTTTGCTCATGGTGTGGAGGTATTATTCAGTAACAGAATGGGGGTATTATTCAGTCACTGGTTATGGTGTGGCGGTATTATTCAGTAACAGTATAGGGGTATTTTTCAGTCACTATATGATTATGAAGTGGCGGTATTATTCAGTAACAGTATGGTGGTATTATTCAGTCTCTATGTGGTGGTAATATGTGGCCATGGTATGGTGGCATTAATCAGTAATAGTATGGGGGTATTTTTCAGTCACTATGTAGTTATGGTGTGGCAGTATTATTCGGTAACAGTATGAGGGTATTATTCAGTCACTATTTGTTTATAGTGTTGCGGTATTTTTTGGACCTTATAATGTATTATTAATGGCAATATTTGTCTTATAATAGTGAGTTGTATTCAGTAATAGTATGGCGGTATTATTCAGTCACTGGTTATAATGTGGTGGTATTATTCAGTAACAGTATGGGGGTATTAGTCAGTCACTATGTGGTTATGGTGTGGCGGTATTATTCAGTAAATGTATGCAGGTCATATTTCATCTGGTATAGCGGTATAATTTAATAATTGTACATGTATATACTATAGATAATTTTTTATGTGGGAGGGGGGACATATGTTTTGGGGCTTGCAACACTTCTGGAAGCACTAGAAATCAGTAATGCAGTTCTCTACTCATCGCCTTCTGAATTGACAGTATTATTGATACAGTAATTCAGCATTTTCGGCCCCACCTCTAACTTTGCCCAGGGCCACACTTTGTCTAAAACCAGGCCTGGCTACAGTAGTCACATGGGATGAATAATAATTCCTGGAGCCCGGGCTGGACGCAGGAGCAGAGAGAACTGTGTTTGTATAGACTTTTTTATATACTGAGTTGTGAGTTTTGTGGCGGAATCACAGCTTTTCTGACACAAAAATCTGCTTATTGTTGCTGGTTTTACCTCCCCATTGAATTCAAAACAACAGAAAACCAGTGATTCCGCAGCATAAATTGACATACTGCGGATTTAAAAAAAAGCACCACAGGTCAATTTATTAACTATTTTTGTTGTTTGTTTTACGCAGTGTGTGGATACGAGTTGCTTAAATCTCATGGTACTTTGCTGCTACTGTATTACGCTGCAAATTTTCCGCAATTAAATCTGCAATATTTACGGTACGTGTGAACCCGGCCGCAGAGTGAAATGAAAAGGCAATAGGTGTGGTGGCTAAGACTCGGTGTATCCGTATAGACGTTCTTTACTTCTTTGCATTTACTTGTGTATTTGCTATTTAGTTTACACTATTGTTATTAGTATCTGATTGATATGTATGATACCAGCGAGGTTTATCTGTACTTGCCCATCTCTTCGTTTGCATTTGACACCTCTTGAGCTTTTAATCATTATTTATGTTTTTATTTATGTTTGAAATAAAGTTGATATAAATTCTTAATATGTGATTCTTGGTTTCGCACTATATTTGCTTTTATGGGTGTTCTGATTCTAATAACTGATTATAATATGAAAAGACTTCACAAAACTGAATAATTCAATGACTTATTTGGTTTTTGTGTTTTGTTTCCCTGTATATTAATTTGTTCATTTATCTTCACAGCCGGCAAGGAACTTAAAGTCAACTTCAAAGGTTGTCTCGCTCCGGAGGGCTGTGTGCTTGGATTTAAATCCTTTGTCGGGGTGATTGTACTTGTGCCTGTTTTATTCAACTGCAGTGAATCACTTGAAAACTAAACAATGATAAAATAAATACAATATATCATATCATATGTGTCAGTCTTTGTGCCAACTTCTTAGAGATTTGCATTAACCTCATCAGTTCCTAAAAAAATCCATCTAGTGTAAAATAACAAATAGAAGACAGAGAGGAGTGGGAGGAGGGGGATGCAGGTGAATTTTTACTCTTTTTCTGTGTGTGTGTGTGTGTGTGTGTGTGTGTGTGTGTGTGTGTGTCTCGTTTTGTGAAAGGTGAATAAGAGCAGAAGTAGAGACATCTGATTGGTTTACAGCACATCTGCAAGAGCCCACCCACTCAGTAGGCATGGGCGAGAGGGCGGTCTTTGTATATTTGTAAAAACCAGCAGAGAGAAAATCTACAGGTTGCACCCAACATACATCATGCACTACATACTTTAACATTCCTCTACTAAGTTTGCCGTCACGCAGGATCCGAGCATTGTCTGGACTGAGACGTTCTGTCGGTGAGCTATGTTTTTTCATATTTGTGGTTTTTCATTGGACTGCAGGTAAGACTACGGGGGACCCCCTCTATGACCTTCATAAGACAACCCCTTTAATTTACTTACCTTCTTTCTTACTAAAGAAAGACGCTCATGGTCCACCGGTACATTAAATAAGCAGAATGGGCAGAGTGTCCAATTGGTTGTACATGGAAATGTAAAGGGAGAGCGTCATTCCTTATACAGGTTTCCAGGAGACTGCAGGATGGAGACCAAGTGGAGACCAAGACGGCTGGTGGGGTGCAAGTATAGTAGGTGAACAAATGGAAAGGTGGCCTCTTTCTCTACTATAGTCTAAGGGAAAAATGTAAACCGATAAACATTTGCTCTCCTCCTGTCTGCGGCTACCTTGAATTGCAGATCAAGAGTCCGAGGACCACAATTTACACAATAGGTGGTGCTCACATGAATGAGTAGGACCTCCACCCTCCAGACAGTTAGTTCATATAATATCCCACAGAGGTCACAGATCTCTTGGCTCCACACTCTCCTGTCCTAGCTCTTACTGCCAAGTGGCTTGCTCTCTACCGCCGCTGTTCTGTCTGAGTCCCCTCTGCTCAGCATCCCGACCCAACCCCATAGCTGTTCTCCTGCTTCGTACTATTCTTTGGACGCATGCTGGCTGACTCCTGGTTATTATAGGTCCAGCACGCACCACATTCTCTGTTGCTTTAGCCACTGGTACTGTATCTTTTCACTGACATTTTTAGGACCCTTCCTAAACCCCATAGTGCCTGAGCAATTAGTCTATTGTGCTTCCAGTACTCTGCTTTAGTTGTATACTATATCTTTCATTTGGTTTTGATCTAGCTTGTCCTTTGACCACGTCTGTTGCCTGTTGCCCATCCTGACCTCTACCTGTCTTCCATTATCAACTATACTCCGCCTGTCCTGACCTCTACCTGTCTTCCATTATCAACTGTACTCTGCCTGTCCTGACCTCTGCTTTTCTGATTATGTCATCTGCATGTTGTCTTGATCCTAAGTCCTGGTAAAATCTACTCTGCTTCATCAGCTGCTGCCAATGAAGATTACTCCTGTAGCAGAGACCGCTAAAATCCTTGCAGCGAAGTCCCTTTATATGGATTAAAGGGGTTTTCCAGCCACTAAAAATTTCATTTCAGTTCTGACTTTTGAGACCCCCACCGTTCAACTGTTTTGAAGGGGCCACACTGCTTGTATGAGCACTGCTTCCCCTCCATCTCTTCTTGAGTCTTCAACTGGCATTTTAGCAGCAATTCACAGGTACTGCAACCGTTTCTCCCATTCACTTCAATGGCAGAAAAGGCTGCAATACCTGTGAATCGCCTCTAAATGAGTGTCAACGATTCACAGTGAGCAGGAAGAAATGAATGGGAAGCGTTGCGGCCCTTTCAAAACAGCTGGTCGACGGGGTCCTGAGGATAGGCTGTAGCGTCCATGGCTGCGGACCACAGCAATGGATATGTGAGTGCTGGCTCGCATCTCCTTCATGGGAGATGCCAGCGCTCACTTCTCCTTCCCAGGAGATGCCAGCGCTCACTTCCGCTCCGGTCCGCGGTGTCCCGTAGGGTGCGCACACACGCTCGTGCCCGGCCTTAAAGGGCCAGCGCACATGGGAATCATCATTATTAACTAGCCAATGATTTCCTGGACTATAAGAAGGGCCCTGCCCCTTTGCTCATTGCCTGAGCGTTGCTAGTATTCCCATGTCAGTCTTGCAAATGGTCTCTTAGTGTTGTCCTGTTCCTGTTGTTGCCCTGTTACCTGTATCCTGTACTCCGTGCTGTGCTTTTGTTCCTGACCCTATTAGTGTTGGAGTCGTGTCCTACTGAACCTGCTTTGATCTGCCACGTCCAGTGTTATCCGCCACTTCTGGCGCAACCTGTTGCACCTGCTGTCATCCATGTATCCAAGCTAAAGTTTCGGCCACTGTCTGGACTATTCAGGTACCCTAGAGCGGGACTTTGTATTGATTGCTTGCTCTGTTGCTTGGCCAGCTGCCTACCCGTTATGGCGGTGCGGCCTAGTGGGTCCAAATAACCATAGACCGTGGCCATCAATATTTAGTGGCTGGAAAACACCTATAAAGGCTATGTGCACTTTTGAATTTTTTTTTACAGAGTAGCTGTAACTTGTGCTGAGACCTGAATCTGTCAGATCCGCGGGACTGACGGGTTCAATGTCAAAGGGGTTCGCAGAATCAAGCTTTTACTGATGGCATCTGAGTTCATAACTTAAATGTGATGAGAGAGACACAGAGAGAGAAACAAACAATCATGATGAGAGAAGTGATAATTAACCCCTTTCCGACAATTGTCATATGGATACGACATGGAAAGCTAGGACTTCCTGCATTTTGCCGTATCCATATGACAAATGGTAGACATCGGCTCAGAAGCTGAGTCAGTGCCACCATCCCCGAATGTCAGCTGTATCTTACAGCTGACACTCTGTTGTAATAGCAGGGACCGAAGTTAGCTCCGATCCTCATCATTAACCCCTTAAATGCAGCGGTCAAAAGCGATTTCTGCATTTAGGGGTTTGCAGCTCATCGTCACCCCGGCAATGAAATTGCCTGGGGTGCCGGGGCTGCAATGGCAACTGGAGCCTAATACTGGCCTCCCGGTCTGCCTGGTACGGAAGCCTTCCAGGCCACGCCTGAACCGATGTCATCAGCGCTGGATGTCAGCTATATGTTACAGCTGACATCCATCTGTAAGGGCAGGAACCGGAGCTAGCTCTGCTGTGCGATCGCAGAACTACCGACTGCTGCTTTGGCAACAGGATGCCTAACTATGGCCTCCTGCTCCGCAACTACATAAGCCGATTAGGCTCAACCCGGTTAGTGAATGACTGACAGTTCTAATACATTGCACAACACAGGTAGTGCAATGTATTAGAAAAAAAAAAATGACAGTTGGACCTCCAAGTCCCCTAGTGGGACCTATAAAAAGTGTATCAAAAAGTGAAAAAAAAGTGAACAAAAATATAATAAGAGTTTCAAGTAATAAAATTAAACACAATCGCCCTTTTTCCCTTATCAAGTTCCCTATTATTGGAAAAATTAAATAAACCATACATATTTGGTATCACCGTCCGTGACCTTAATGGCCTAAACTATAAAAATATTATGTCATTTATTCCACGTGGTGAACGGCGTAAAAAAAAAAACGTACAAAACATTGCCAGAATTTCTGTTTTTTGGTCACTTTACCCTACAAAAATTGGAATGAAAAGTGATCAAAAGGTCACATGTATCCAAAAACCTATAAAAACTGTAGCTCGTCTCGCAAGAAAAAAGCCCTCATACAGCTCTGTCGACTAAATATTTAAATGTTATGGTTCTTACAATATGGCGACAGGAAAAATACATTATTTTTCTAAAAGTAATTTTATTGTGCAAAAAGTTTTAAAACATAAAAAAGTGCTACAAATTAGGTATCGCCGGAATCATACGGACCTGCAGAATAAAGTTGACATGCAATTTATAACGAATGTTAAACGCTGTATAAAAAAAAACCCTAAATAACTATGCCAGAATTGCTGTTTTTTGATCACTTAGCCTCCAAAAAAAATTGGATAAAAAGTGATCAAAAAGTCGCCCAAAAATGTTACCAATAAAAACTACAGCCCGTCCCGCAAAAAAAAACAGCCCTCATACCACTACGTCTATGAAAAATAAAATTAGTTAAGGCTCAAATAAGTCAGGAAAGAAAAAATATGCAGTTGTGCAGGCCCGAGGGGAACATTTCTTCTGTTTCAAGAGGCGAATTATCAAGGCCCTAAAATTAGGGATGTCTGGAAGGAAAAAAATGTACACAGTGCCACATGATGCAAAATAAACCTGATAGGTGGGGTGATTATAGTATTGGTAAGTAATTGCACTCACCTAAGGTATATATATATATATATATATATAAAACCTAAATAAAAAGCACTTCAGGAATACTTGTTTGGTTTGGCTTTCAAGAAATTGTTATTTTATTATTTTTTATTTCCAAAAAATAGTAACATAGAATGTATTTTTGAAGCAAGCGATGTATAGTTAACGTTTCGGCCCAACCTAGGCCTTTCTCACAATCGCTGCATAGAATGTGGACAAAGGAAATCCCGGCGTCATCCAGACGCTCCTGGTAAGTAGTGTACCTAAGGTAGTTTGTACTGGCAGGTACAACTTATGAAGGTAGGCAGTAGTAAAATGGTTGCAGCTTTCAATATCCAGGTACCGGCATTATGGTTGTGGTGCCGCAGAAAATCTAAAAAATCTATATATTTGAAAAAATATATATTTAAAAATGGATATAAAAGGAAAGCGCTACTCAAAAGGAAGGGATAAGCAGGGTAATGATGATGAGTAAATTTATTTGCAAAAATGGCAACGCGTTTCAACGCAGAACCTGCGTCTTCATCAGGCCTAAAGATAATAACATAACAAAAGATACAGTTTATATGCACATGTGGATTAGGGGGAGGAGATCAAAGGAAAACCGCCAAACAAGGCAATCAATTTAAATAAAGCAACAGATGTGAATGACATCATCAGGGATTAGACAGCAAACAGAGCTACAATGTGGGAGATATCAACAACAAAGGCTTGCTAATTGATATGATAATGGTATTTCACAGATGGATGCAATTCAAAGCATAGGTACATTGTAACAGGTTTGGCAGAAATAGAAAAAATATTAGATAATCAGGATTTTAGTGAGAACATTGTCTTTTATCGTCGGTATATTGACGACCTGCTTTTTTATTTGGAAGGGGAAAGAAACTGAGGCCTCTGTTTTTATCAGTCTCTTAAATCAAAATGACTTTGGACTCTCTTTCACACATAACTTTTCTACCACTTCAATTGATTTCCTGGATCTCACAATTAGGAAGAATGACAAAGGTGTTTATACTACAAACACGCATTTTAAAACTGTAGATGTAAATAGTTATTTGGATTTTAAAAGCGCACATCACCGCTCTTGGCTCAGAAATATACCTTTTGTTCAATTTAGACGCATGAGGAAAAATAGTTCGAGCAGTAAGCGATTTAAGTTAGAGTGCACTGTTTTAAAAAAAACACTTTAAAGATAAACATTTCCGCACCAGTCTTATTCAAGGAGCCGTATCCAAAGCCGCTGCATTGACGCAAGAATCACTAAACTGTAATAAAATAAAACCTGGCACTGATAAAAATCTCCGTCACAACTTTATCACCACATTCAATTCTGGCAGTAATGCGTGTATGAATATCCTAAAAAAAACACTGGTATATACTGAAAAGTGATCCCTATCTTAAAGATATCCTGCCAGAGAAACCTAGGATAACTTCTAGAAGGAGGAATATTGAAATAAAAGTGCACAATTCATTGCCTCCCGTCATGGGCTCCTACAGATACGGCCACCAGAGATGCTTAAGTTGTAGAAACATTACACTTGGCTGCAACTTTTTTACATCTACAGTGACAAATGAGTCGTTCCCAATTAAAACTTACATTAACTGCAGTAGCAGCTATGTTGTATATCTGTTAAAATGTCCTTGTAATTTACAATACGTGGGGAGAACCACCCAACGATTACGATGCAGAATTAATAAACATAGAACGTTACAAATGTTTTTTTGAAACAATGTTTCACGGCATTTTACCGCTGTAGATAACAACAATTTTGTTAATATTCGTATTACCCCTATTGAATCCATCTCAATATCATACAGTGTTTAACAGACAAACAGAGAGAAAATTATTAGATTTTCAAACTCTCTTGCCTGCAGCCCAGTGGTCTTAACGACATTTCTGAATTCTCATTAGACTGAATGCATTTTTTATGTATTTTTTAATGAAATTTTTTATGCCAAATATATTTTTATTGAAATATCGTCTATTGAAATATTCTCTATATACCTCTGCGTGCATGACTGTTTGTATAACTGTCTGATATCAAGTTATTATTACATTTAATATCCCTGTGCACACGTCTTGAGATTTAGTTTTTTATGGTCATATGCATTTGGTTGTATCTTATGAAATCCCATATTTTGATATATTTTTATGGTCTTATGCATTCATCTGTATCGTGTAACTCTATGAAATTTCATTCCTTGACGATATTGTTCTTGTTTTTAACTTTTAGTCATATATACATCTATATACTTTTATGCGTCTTTGTGTCCACTACTGATGTTCTCTAATATTTTTATACCTTATTTAGATGTTTTTGCCATCCTCCACCTTTCTGTTTTTCCTTTGGCTCTGTAGCTCCCTGGTTGTCATACCAACAGGTGACCTTGGCGGGCCTCCGTTATTTAATCTTTGTGTACATATGTATATATGCATATATGTCTACACACTAACTCTCCACATCCGTTTGCCTACATACATACTCCCCATATCTGACAAATAACAAATACGCATATCATGAACGATTAGTTTTATTTTATATTTATTTGTATCTCTATTACTAACACTTTTTACTAATAAAACCAATTCAATATTGCCTTACTCACATATTGCATGTTCCCCACCCGAAGATCTCTTCTTCTTCCAAGCGGTATCTTCTAAGACTGATCCACTTTGCCTTCGTCATCTTTTTATACCTCACTGGCCACCGTAGTACTTCGGTTTCCTTGACTACGCTGACGCCGGCGATTCGCTCTCGTGTCCACATTTCTTTTGTGTGCCGCTGCATCTTTCTTCTCCACGTCCTTGCCGTTTCTTAGTTATCAACAGACACGTAAATATTTTCATTCTTTTCATTTATTCTGTAATACTTCTACTGGCCGATCTTTATTTTTTACGTTTTGCATATGTGTTTGTCTTTGTTCTTTGTTTCTATTTTTGCCAAACCTGTTACAATGTACCTATGCTTTGCATTGCATCCATCTGTGAAACACTCATTATCATATCAATTAGCAAGCCTTTGTTGTTGATCTCTCCCACATTGTAGCTCTGATTGCTGTCTAATCCATGATGATGTCATTCACATCTGTTGCTTTATTTAAATTGATTGCCTTGTTTGACGGTTTTCCTTTGTTGTCCCCCCCCCCTAATCCCCATGTGCATACAAACTGTTTGTTTTGTTATGTTACTATCTTTTGGCCTTATGAAGACTCAGGTTCTGCGTTGAAACGCGTTGCCGTTTTTGCAAATAAATGTACTCATCATCATTACCCTGCTTATCCCTTCCTTTTGAGTAGGACTTTCCTTTTATATCCATTTTTAAATATATATTTTTTCAAATATATATATTTTTTAAATTACCCTAAAATTAGGGAACCAGGAAGGGGAGGGCCCAAACATATCTCCTGGAAGCGAGGGTGCCCATATTATATCCGGACATTACTTCCCAGCAAAATTCCCCAAACTGCAAAGGTGCAGAGTGTGGACCAAAAGGGGGATAAGAAAGGAGATTTATTAGTGTGACACCGGCCTGTGCAGAAAGGATTCTTCACAGCGTAACACACATCTATGGATTATTTTATTGTTTGTTTTATAACACCTTTATTATGCCACCTGACTATGCCCCTGATATACTCTGCCCAGATTACATGTACCCCCACATTATAAACTGAAAAAGAGTAAAACTCCAAACAAAACTACTACCAAGCAAAATCCACGCTCCAAAAGCCAAATGGCGCTCCCTCCCCTGTGAGACCTAAAGTGTGCCCAAAGAGCAGTTTTCTTCCACATATAGGACATCGCCATATCCGGGAGAACTCTTTTAACAATTTTGGGATGTGTATCTCCAGTGGCACAAGCTGGGCATGACATATTTCCCACTGAAATGACACATCTAGGGAAAAATTGCTATTTTTACTTTGCACCATCCGCAGTGCAATAATTTATGGAAAATACCTGTGGGGTGAAAATGCTTACTACACCCCTTAATAAATGTCTTGAGGTGTGTATTTTCAAAAATGGGGTCACTTCTCAGTTTTTTTTTTATTATTTCACATCACAGTTTCTGCAATTGTGAACCAATACTTTGTAAATCGCCAAATTAAGCTTCAATTTTGCATGATACTCTTTCACTCCTGAGACATGTCAAATGTCCAGGCAAAAGATTAGGGCCACATGCAGGGTGTTTCTAAAACCGGGAAACACAGCATAATAATTAGAGAGCTGTTTTATGGTGGCACAAGCTGGTCACCACATATTGGCATGTCTATGGAAAAATTCCCATTTTCACTCTGCAACATCGAGTGCAAAGTAATTTCTGCAAAACACCTGCGTGGTTAACATGCCCACTATACCCCTAGGTGAATATCTTGAGGGGTGTAGTTTCCAAAATGGGATCACTACTGGGGGATTTCCACTGTTTTGGTTCCACAAGGGCTCTCCAAATGCGACATAGAACACAGAAACCAATCCAGCAAAATCTGCACTCCAAAAGCCAAATGGCGCTCCTTCACTTCTGAGCCCTACTGTGTGCCCAAATAGCAGTTTATGACCACATACTGGGTATTGCCGTACTCAGGAGAAATTGCTTTAGAAATGTTGGGGTACCTTTTTCCCTTTATTTGTTGAGAGAATGAAAACATTTGAGCTAAAGCTACGTCTCATTATAGAAAAAGTATGTTTTTCTATTTTCACTGCCCAATATGTTCATTACACCACTAGATAAATTCCTCAAGGGGTGTAGTTTTGTAAATGGAGTCACTTTTGGGTAGTTTCCACTGTACTGGTACCTTAGGGGCTTTTTAAAAGTGACATGGTGTCAATAAATCAATCCAGCAAAATCTGTACTCCAAAAGCCAGTTGGCGCTCGTTCTCTTCTGAGCCCTGCCGTGTACCCAAACAGCCATTTATGACCACATATGGAGTATTTCCGTACTCTAGAGAAGTTGATTTACAAATGTTAGGGTTTTTTTCTTCTTTATTCCTTGTGGACATTTTTTGGATATGTTATTTGAAAAAACTTACATTTTATTATTTTTGCGTCCAAATTCTAATAAAATCTATGAAACACCAGTGGGGTCAAAATGCTCACTATACCCCTAGACTACTTCCTTGTGTGTGTAGTTTCCAAAATAGGGTCTTTGTTGGGGTGTTTCCTTTTTTATGGCAACACAAGACCTTTTGAAACCTGACATGGTGCCTAAAATATATTCTGATTAAAAGAAGGCCCCAAAATCCATTAGGTGCTTCAGCGATTAGCACACTAGTGCCACATGTGGGATATTTCTTAAAACTGCAGAATCTGGGCAATAAATATTGAGTTGTGTTTCTCTGGTAAAACCTTATATGTTACAGAATAAAAAATAATAAAATACGAATTTCTGAAAAAAAATTAATTGTAACCTCCACTGTGCATTAATTCTTGTGAAACGCCTAAAGGATTAAGAGACTTTCTAAATGCTATTTTGAATACATCGAAGGGCTCCATTTTTAAAATGGGGGTTTGTATTGTGTAGGCTTCTCAAAGCCACTTCACATCTGAACTGGTCCCTGTTAAAACATCCTTTTGAAATTTTCTTGGAAATGTGAGAAATTTTTGCTACAGTACTAAGCCTTGTAATGGGAAATGTGAATTAGCAACTATTTTGTATGGTATTACTATCTGTCTTACAAGCAGATAAATTCAAATTTAGGAAAATCCTAATTTTTGAAATTTTCGCAAAATGTTGCTGTTTTTAACAATTACATACTGAATGTATTGACCAAATTTTACCACTAACTTAAAGTCCAAGGTGTCATGAGAGAATAATATTAGAATTGCTTGGATAGGTAGAAACATTCCAAAGCTATTGCCACATAAAGTGACACATGTCAGATTTGAAAAATAAGGCTCTGTCAGGAAGGTCAAAATTGGCTGAAGCGGGAAGGGGTTAAAGGGAAACATTAGGTTCGAGCACTACCACTATATTGTAATACATGATGTAAACATGTTTCTAAAGATTCCCATCTTCGCCGGTACCTGCATTTAAACCAGCGCATGCGCAGTACACAGATGAATCCAGTGGACAGCACACCTGAATTTGAAGCACAGGCATCGGGAGTTCATAGCTGGTTTCTTCCACATCCCATATCCCGTAGATGACTCTACTCATGTATTTGTATACAGCACACAGGAATTTCAAAGTTCCTCAATCAGATTTTACAGATTATACAATGTGCAGTTTCACGTGCGGGTAGCGGCGAAGATAGTAATCTTTAGAAACATGTGTACGTCATGTATTACAAAATGGTTGTGGTTAATGGAGCTCAAGCCTAATGGCAGGTTCACTTTAATTTAGATTTATTGTTCAGTTTTGCTTTTGTTCATTGTTGCCAATACCTACACTGGAAGGCATCACCAGGTACTTTGTGCTTAAGTAAATCTTTAATGGCAATAAGCTTGTGTGCTTAAGGAATGGCTAAGGATGCGTATTTATTTTATTAAGATTTAGGACAGATAGTTCTAAAACAAATAATAGTTGGATGAGCAAATGTATTAAGACAAATTGCAATAAATAAGATTTCAATCAAAGAAATCAAATTAAACTTATTCCCCAGCCCCTTGTCTAACTTCACTCTATCTTTCACCTCACCAATCGCTTACCCTACTTTTCCACTCCTCTCCTACTTATTACACCTTGCCCAGGTGAGACCACCCCCATCTTATTGTTACAATGATTTCTGTTATCTCTGTGGGAGTTGCTAGGCCATTGGTCTGAGTCTGGATTTGGTGTAATTTCACTGTCTAGTTTGATAGAAATCTAATTGTGCTCCCACAATATGAGTAAATTATATAGTTCACTGAAGTAACAATAAAGTAAAAAATACCTTTTAATTAGTAACTGGTTAAAAACAGGGGTAACACACCACTGTGACATAAGCCCCACCGTGATTGTTAAAAAACGTATTAAACAAAAAACACTGAGTCATTGTGATACATCTAACTCGGTGTTTATAACAATATTGTGTCTGGAAACAGCATATATCCAGGGCACATCAGTAGTACAATCCCAAAATAAAGCACAGGCGTCCGAATAGATCGGGTCTCCTAGTGCTGGGTGTAACACGATATGACTATCCCCAATGCAAACATTCCATAAACAGTACAACGACCCTACGCGTTTCAGGTACTCATCCTCAGGGGTCCGTATAATGGTAACTCTGGCCTTCACACCAGCGATAGAATCCTTTAACAGCAGATATTCTGCTGTGCGTCACGGCAAAGATGCACGTATTGATGTCAACGGCATACTTCATTGCAGGCGCTACGTTACTATAAACGCTAAACTCCACCCCTCGTATTCTGGCGGCAAACATGAACTGACCAATCCCCACACCCTCACGATTAGTGACACCTGCCCATGTGACCCCCCGCCGTCAGCTGACAACCAGGGGTCATCATCGGCCGCATCAAGCCGCACGCGCAGGCGCAGTAGAAGTCAGGGACAATTCGCCCAGACTGCCAAAATAGGAGAAGGTAAGCGCTACACGATAATGGATTGTAAGTAAATCTCGCGGGACAGTTAAACACCGCAAGTAGGCTACCTCACAAAGCAACTAAAAATGTAATTAATCACATGTAGGGTGGAAGGAAATACGATCCCTCATGACATGGGGGACCGAGAGACGATCGCCGTTAAAAAACGGCAGACCAATAGGGCCATCTCAAACCTACATGTGTTGGGCAAAAATGAACTCACCCACCCCCTGGGCAACCCAAGGGAGATAGGTCGTCCATACGGAGTGTTAAATAAAACATGTATAATTAGTCTGCTCATTTAAACCTGCTGGATGTATGCATTCCAGTCTGTGGATCCATTGTGCTTCTTTGCGTAAAATCAGGTTATCCCAATCACCTCCTCTTTTGGGGGGTCTAACAAGTTCAATAGCTTGAAACTTTAAACATGCTGCCTGGCCTTGGTGTTTGGCATGCACATGCTTAGATATTGGGGTGTCCCTATCATGGACAATGTCTCCAACATGCTCCCTAATACGGCGACGAAATTGTCGTGCTGTTTTTCCCACATAGTTAAGGGGGCATGGACATGTGATTAGGTAGACCACTCCCGCAGTCTTGCAATTGACATAATCCCGAATAGTGTATTGTTTCTGTGTGGTGACGCTAGTGAAGCTATTACCTTTAAAAATGAAATCACAGGCTTTACAGCTACCACACCTAAAGGTGCCTGGTATTTGTCTGTCCAGCCACGTGCCCCTAGGTGAAATGGGGTCAAAACAGCTGTGCATGACTCTGTCCCTTATATTTTTCCCTCTCCGATAGGTGACAGACGGCCTCTGTGTGATTTGATCTACCAGATCTGTATCAGAACTGAGAATACGCCAATACCTATTCAGTATCTGCATAATATCATTTTGTTTGGAGTCATAGGTACCTATGAGTCTTGTGACCTGTTCTTCTTTCCGTTTTTTAGGGACCAGAAGACATTGCCTATCAGCATCCCTTGCTCCCTCATAGGCCTTCCTGATAACCCTCTCGGGGAAACCTCTGTCCTTCAATCTTGTTTTGAGCTCCTTGGCCTGGAACTCAAAATCACCCATAGAACTACAATTCCTACGTACTCTCATAAATTGGCCTTTTGGTATGCCACTTTTGAGGGAATGGGGATGACAGCTATTCCATTGCAGGAAACTATTTGTTGCTGTTTCTTTCCTATGTACCTTAGTGTGGATTGTGCCATCTGATGTTTTTGTGATTTTCAAATCTAAAAAAGACAATTCTTTCTCACTGATCTCACATGTGAATTTAAGTCCTACATCATTCTTGTTGAGGGCTGCTACAAAATTATGGAACTCATCTGCTGTAGAGTTCCAGAGGATCAACACGTCATCAATATATCTAATCCATAATCCAACAGATGAAGTCCAATTGACAAATTTGTCCCCAAAGACAATTGTCTCCTCCCACCAGCCAAGAAATAAATTTGCATAGGTGGGAGCAGCAGGACTCCCCATTGCAGTACCACATTTCTGATGGAAAATTTTGTCTTCAAAAATAAATATATTTCTTTCAAGAACAAACTGTAATAACTGCATGACAAACTGGTTATGAGCTACAAACTGGGTACCTCTAGATCCCAAATAGTACTCGACCGCTTTATAGCCACATTTGTGCGGTATGGATGAATACAACGCCTCGACATCCAGACTCGCCAAAATTGTATCTTTCTCCAGGGAAATGCCATCAATCTGTTTCAGGACATCCATTGTGTCACGCACATATGATGTGAGACTCAAAACAAAGGGACGCAACACTTGGTCAACATACGTGCTCACATTTTGAGTTAAATTATTTATGCCTGAAACAATAGGTCTGCCACGTAAAGGAGGATAACCTTTGTGGATTTTGGGCAGGCTATAGAAACACGCCATAACAGGAAATTGTGGGTATAAAAACCCAAATTCCCCTGCACTAATCAAAGATCTGCTCTTTGCATCACTCAAAATGCTCAGCAACTCTTTCTTGAATAATGCCGTGGGGTTATCCTTTAAAATGGTATAGCAGTCATGGTTAAATAAAATGTCCTCACACATCTTCTTATAGCCATCCCTGCTCATGACCACAATGTTCCCACCTTTATCGGATGATTTGAGAACAATATTCTCTTTTTTCTCTAAAGTGGTCAGAGCTAATCGTTCAGACCAAGACAAATTATTATCCATTCCCCTGCTATCCTGACTGAGACTTTTGATCTCATCTCCCACCATATCCACAAATAAATCCACATTGGTAAAGTCTCCTATAGGTGGCAATTTCCTACTCTTCATTTTAAGGTTGGTGAAGGGACCTATACCTGGAGTGCGTCCAGATTCCTCTAATAGCCCCTCAAGGGCCGAAAGACCTTCCATATCAGACTCCTCTAGGCCTAATTCCATGCATTTTTTTCTATTATGGTGTTTAAAAAATTTTATCCATTTAAGTTTGCGAGCAAATAAATTGAGATCTTTTATCCACGAAAATGAGTCAAATTTAACTGTAGGGACAAAGGAAAGTCCCTTTTCTAATAGTGTAATCTCTGATGCACTCAAATTATATTCAGAAAGGTTAATGATTTGAAGCCTATCCATGTTATTCCCCTTCACTAATCCTTTTGACCCCTCAGCATATAGCGGGAAATGGGAGGATTGTTGGCTAAAAAATTATTGCCACTATTAGAAGAGGCTCTCCCACGGCCTCTATTTCTACTTCTTGCTCCTCCCCTAAATTTGTGTTTCCCACCACTACCGCCAAAGAATGGGCCCACTCTTTCAGAGTCTGTAGTTTCACTCTCTGATGTGGAAGGGTCAGATTCCCTCGGCCCCCTATTGGTCTGTTGATATTGCTGTTGTTGTGTAGTGACAAAATCATACGCTTTTTTCTCCCTAAATTCCTGTAGGTCTCTCTGGAATTGGAAGTGTTTTCGTTCCTTAAGATGATTAGTAAACCTTTCCAAAGTTTGTTGGAGGATTTTGTCCCTTTTTTCAAAACCTGGGGTATCTACCAAAGACTTGGCTGCCTCAATCTCTTTTTTAAGCTCAACACTAATAAAGTCAAACTGGACTTTTTCTTCCTCTACCAAGATCTGCATCAGCCTAAGTGAGCTCCCTGTAATCTCCTGTTCCCACCTTTCTTTAATATTAGCGGTTTTTAATCTTAATGCTGGGACAATGGGGACCCTGAGACCTCTGGGAACTATCTTATTCTTTAAATAGTTTTCCAGACTCTGGATCTCCCACCAACTTCTAGTATAATCTTTGTGCAGTCTATTAAGATTTTTAAAGGTGGATTTGAGAGATGCACCCTGAACTGTATACGTCAGTTCACACTCTGAAAAGACGCTTTTGGCCTCACTCATCCACCCATCTGTGTTTAATTCAGAAAGTGCAAAGGCTGCCATACCTAGATAAACTGAAATTATTAACTGTATGGATTAAATGTAATTTCACTGTCTAGTTTGATAGAAATCTAATTGTGCTCCCACAATATGAGTAAATTATATAGTTCACTGAAGTAACAATAAAGTAAAAAATACCTTTTAATTAGTAACTGGTTAAAAACAGGGGTAACACACCACTGTGACATAAGCCCCACCGTGATTGTTAAAAAACGTATTAAACAAAAAACACTGAGTCATTGTGATACATCTAACTCGGTGTTTATAACAATATTATGTCTGGAAACAGCATATATCCAGGGCACATCAGTAGTACAATCCCAAAATAAAGCACAGGCGTCCGAATAGATCGGGTCTCCTAGTGCTGGGTGTAACACGATATGACTATCCCCAATGCAAACATTCCATAAACAGTACAACGACCCTACGCGTTTCAGGTACTCATCCTCAGGGGTCCGTATAATGGTAACTCTGGCCTTCACACCAGCGATAGAATCCTTTAACAGCAGATATTCTGCTGTGCGTCACGGCAAAGATGCACGTATTGATGTCAACGGCATACTTCATTGCAGGCGCTACGTTACTATAAACGCTAAACTCCACCCCTCGTATTCTGGCGGCAAACATGAACTGACCAATCCCCACACCCTCACGATTAGTGACACCTGCCCATGTGACCCCCCGCCGTCAGCTGACAACCAGGGGTCATCATCGGCCGCATCAAGCCGCACGCGCAGGCGCAGTAGAAGTCAGGGACAATTCGCCCAGACTGCCAAAATAGGAGAAGGTAAGCGCTACACGATAATGGATTGTAAGTAAATCTCGCGGGACAGTTAAACACCGCAAGTAGGCTACCTCACAAAGCAACTAAAAATGTAATTAATCACATGTAGGGTGGAAGGAAATACGATCCCTCATGACATGGGGGACCGAGAGACGATCGCCGTTAAAAAACGGCAGACCAATAGGGCCATCTCAAACCTACATGTGTTGGGCAAAAATGAACTCACCCACCCCCTGGGCAACCCAAGGGAGATAGGTCGTCCATACGGAGTGTTAAATAAAACATGTATAATTAGTCTGCTCATTTAAACCTGCTGGATGTATGCATTCCAGTCTGTGGATCCATTGTGCTTCTTTGCGTAAAATCAGGTTATCCCAATCACCTCCTCTTTTGGGGGGTCTAACAAGTTCAATAGCTTGAAACTTTAAACATGCTGCCTGGCCTTGGTGTTTGGCATGCACATGCTTAGATATTGGGGTGTCCCTATCATGGACAATGTCTCCAACATGCTCCCTAATACGGCGACGAAATTGTCGTGCTGTTTTTCCCACATAGTTAAGGGGGCATGGACATGTGATTAGGTAGACCACTCCCGCAGTCTTGCAATTGACATAATCCCGAATAGTGTATTGTTTCTGTGTGGTGACGCTAGTGAAGCTATTACCTTTAAAAATGAAATCACAGGCTTTACAGCTACCACACCTAAAGGTGCCTGGTATTTGTCTGTCCAGCCACGTGCCCCTAGGTGAAATGGGGTCAAAACAGCTGTGCATGACTCTGTCCCTTATATTTTTCCCTCTCCGATAGGTGACAGACGGCCTCTGTGTGATTTGATCTACCAGATCTGTATCAGAACTGAGAATACGCCAATACCTATTCAGTATCTGCATAATATCATTTTGTTTGGAGTCATAGGTACCTATGAGTCTTGTGACCTGTTCTTCTTTCCGTTTTTTAGGGACCAGAAGACATTGCCTATCAGCATCCCTTGCTCCCTCATAGGCCTTCCTGATAACCCTCTCGGGGAAACCTCTGTCCTTCAATCTTGTTTTGAGCTCCTTGGCCTGGAACTCAAAATCACCCATAGAACTACAATTCCTACGTACTCTCATAAATTGGCCTTTTGGTATGCCACTTTTGAGGGAATGGGGATGACAGCTATTCCATTGCAGGAAACTATTTGTTGCTGTTTCTTTCCTATGTACCTTAGTGTGGATTGTGCCATCTGATGTTTTTGTGATTTTCAAATCTAAAAAAGACAATTCTTTCTCACTGATCTCACATGTGAATTTAAGTCCTACATCATTCTTGTTGAGGGCTGCTACAAAATTATGGAACTCATCTGCTGTAGAGTTCCAGAGGATCAACACGTCATCAATATATCTAATCCATAATCCAACAGATGAAGTCCAATTGACAAATTTGTCCCCAAAGACAATTGTCTCCTCCCACCAGCCAAGAAATAAATTTGCATAGGTGGGAGCAGCAGGACTCCCCATTGCAGTACCACATTTCTGATGGAAAATTTTGTCTTCAAAAATAAATATATTTCTTTCAAGAACAAACTGTAATAACTGCATGACAAACTGGTTATGAGCTACAAACTGGGTACCTCTAGATCCCAAATAGTACTCGACCGCTTTATAGCCACATTTGTGCGGTATGGATGAATACAACGCCTCGACATCCAGACTCGCCAAAATTGTATCTTTCTCCAGGGAAATGCCATCAATCTGTTTCAGGACATCCATTGTGTCACGCACATATGATGTGAGACTCAAAACAAAGGGACGCAACACTTGGTCAACATACGTGCTCACATTTTGAGTTAAATTATTTATGCCTGAAACAATAGGTCTGCCACGTAAAGGAGGATAACCTTTGTGGATTTTGGGCAGGCTATAGAAACACGCCATAACAGGAAATTGTGGGTATAAAAACCCAAATTCCCCTGCACTAATCAAAGATCTGCTCTTTGCATCACTCAAAATGCTCAGCAACTCTTTCTTGAATAATGCCGTGGGGTTATCCTTTAAAATGGTATAGCAGTCATGGTTAAATAAAATGTCCTCACACATCTTCTTATAGCCATCCCTGCTCATGACCACAATGTTCCCACCTTTATCGGATGATTTGAGAACAATATTCTCTTTTTTCTCTAAAGTGGTCAGAGCTAATCGTTCAGACCAAGACAAATTATTATCCATTCCCCTGCTATCCTGACTGAGACTTTTGATCTCATCTCCCACCATATCCACAAATAAATCCACATTGGTAAAGTCTCCTATAGGTGGCAATTTCCTACTCTTCATTTTAAGGTTGGTGAAGGGACCTATACCTGGAGTGCGTCCAGATTCCTCTAATAGCCCCTCAAGGGCCGAAAGACCTTCCATATCAGACTCCTCTAGGCCTAATTCCATGCATTTTTTTCTATTATGGTGTTTAAAAAATTTTATCCATTTAAGTTTGCGAGCAAATAAATTGAGATCTTTTATCCACGAAAATGAGTCAAATTTAACTGTAGGGACAAAGGAAAGTCCCTTTTCTAATAGTGTAATCTCTGATGCACTCAAATTATATTCAGAAAGGTTAATGATTTGAAGCCTATCCATGTTATTCCCCTTCACTAATCCTTTTGACCCCTCAGCATATAGCGGGAAATGGGAGGATTGTTGGCTAAAAAATTATTGCCACTATTAGAAGAGGCTCTCCCACGGCCTCTATTTCTACTTCTTGCTCCTCCCCTAAATTTGTGTTTCCCACCACTACCGCCAAAGAATGGGCCCACTCTTTCAGAGTCTGTAGTTTCACTCTCTGATGTGGAAGGGTCAGATTCCCTCGGCCCCCTATTGGTCTGTTGATATTGCTGTTGTTGTGTAGTGACAAAATCATACGCTTTTTTCTCCCTAAATTCCTGTAGGTCTCTCTGGAATTGGAAGTGTTTTCGTTCCTTAAGATGATTAGTAAACCTTTCCAAAGTTTGTTGGAGGATTTTGTCCCTTTTTTCAAAACCTGGGGTATCTACCAAAGACTTGGCTGCCTCAATCTCTTTTTTAAGCTCAACACTAATAAAGTCAAACTGGACTTTTTCTTCCTCTACCAAGATCTGCATCAGCCTAAGTGAGCTCCCTGTAATCTCCTGTTCCCACCTTTCTTTAATATTAGCGGTTTTTAATCTTAATGCTGGGACAATGGGGACCCTGAGACCTCTGGGAACTATCTTATTCTTTAAATAGTTTTCCAGACTCTGGATCTCCCACCAACTTCTAGTATAATCTTTGTGCAGTCTATTAAGATTTTTAAAGGTGGATTTGAGAGATGCACCCTGAACTGTATACGTCAGTTCACACTCTGAAAAGACGCTTTTGGCCTCACTCATCCACCCATCTGTGTTTAATTCAGAAAGTGCAAAGGCTGCCATACCTAGATAAACTGAAATTATTAACTGTATGGATTAAATGTAATTTCACTGTCTAGTTTGATAGAAATCTAATTGTGCTCCCACAATATGAGTAAATTATATAGTTCACTGAAGTAACAATAAAGTAAAAAATACCTTTTAATTAGTAACTGGTTAAAAACAGGGGTAACACACCACTGTGACATAAGCCCCACCGTGATTGTTAAAAAACGTATTAAACAAAAAACACTGAGTCATTGTGATACATCTAACTCGGTGTTTATAACAATATTGTGTCTGGAAACAGCATATATCCAGGGCACATCAGTAGTACAATCCCAAAATAAAGCACAGGCGTCCGAATAGATCGGGTCTCCTAGTGCTGGGTGTAACACGATATGACTATCCCCAATGCAAACATTCCATAAACAGTACAACGACCCTACGCGTTTCAGGTACTCATCCTCAGGGGTCCGTATAATGGTAACTCTGGCCTTCACACCAGCGATAGAATCCTTTAACAGCAGATATTCTGCTGTGCGTCACGGCAAAGATGCACGTATTGATGTCAACGGCATACTTCATTGCAGGCGCTACGTTACTAAAAACGCTAAACTCCACCCCTCGTGGAGTTTAGCGTTTATAGTAACGTAGCGCCTGCAATGAAGTATGCCGTTGACATCAATACGTGCATCTTTGCCGTGACGCACAGCAGAATATCTGCTGTTAAAGGATTCTATCGCTGGTGTGAAGGCCAGAGTTACCATTATACGGACCCCTGAGGATGAGTACCTGAAACGCGTAGGGTCGTTGTACTGTTTATGGAATGTTTGCATTGGGGATAGTCATATCGTGTTACACCCAGCACTAGGAGACCCGATCTATTCGGACGCCTGTGCTTTATTTTGGGATTGTACTACTGATGTGCCCTGGATATATGCTGTTTTCAGACACAATATTGTTATAAACACCGAGTTAGATGTATCACAATGACTCAGTGTTTTTTGTTTAATACGTTTTTTAACAATCACGGTGGGGCTTATGTCACAGTGGTGTGTTACCCCTGTTTTTAACCAGTTACTAATTAAAAGGTATTTTTTACTTTATTGTTACTTCAGTGAACTATATAATTTACTCATATTGTGGGAGCACAATTAGATTTCTATCAAACTAGACAGTGAAATTACATTTAATCCATACAGTTAATAATTTCAGTTTATCTAGGTATGGCAGCCTTTGCACTTTCTGAATTAAACACAGATGGGTGGATGAGTGAGGCCAAAAGCGTCTTTTCAGAGTGTGAACTGACGTATACAGTTCAGGGTGCATCTCTCAAATCCACCTTTAAAAATCTTAATAGACTGCACAAAGATTATACTAGAAGTTGGTGGGAGATCCAGAGTCTGGAAAACTATTTAAAGAATAAGATAGTTCCCAGAGGTCTCAGGGTCCCCATTGTCCCAGCATTAAGATTAAAAACCGCTAATATTAAAGAAAGGTGGGAACAGGAGATTACAGGGAGCTCACTTAGGCTGATGCAGATCTTGGTAGAGGAAGAAAAAGTCCAGTTTGACTTTATTAGTGTTGAGCTTAAAAAAGAGATTGAGGCAGCCAAGTCCTTGGTAGATACCCCAGGTTTTGAAAAAAGGGACAAAATCCTCCAACAAACTTTGGAAAGGTTTACTAATCATCTTAAGGAACGAAAACACTTCCAATTCCAGAGAGACCTACAGGAATTTAGGGAGAAAAAAGCGTATGATTTTGTCACTACACAACAACAGCAATATCAACAGACCAATAGGGGGCCGAGGGAATCTGACCCTTCCACATCAGAGAGTGAAACTACAGACTCTGAAAGAGTGGGCCCATTCTTTGGCGGTAGTGGTGGGAAACACAAATTTAGGGGAGGAGCAAGAAGTAGAAATAGAGGCCGTGGGAGAGCCTCTTCTAATAGTGGCAATAATTTTTTAGCCAACAATCCTCCCATTTCCCGCTATATGCTGAGGGGTCAAAAGGATTAGTGAAGGGGAATAACATGGATAGGCTTCAAATCATTAACCTTTCTGAATATAATTTGAGTGCATCAGAGATTACACTATTAGAAAAGGGACTTTCCTTTGTCCCTACAGTTAAATTTGACTCATTTTCGTGGATAAAAGATCTCAATTTATTTGCTCGCAAACTTAAATGGATAAAATTTTTTAAACACCATAATAGAAAAAAATGCATGGAATTAGGCCTAGAGGAGTCTGATATGGAAGGTCTTTCGGCCCTTGAGGGGCTATTAGAGGAATCTGGACGCACTCCAGGTATAGGTCCCTTCACCAACCTTAAAATGAAGAGTAGGAAATTGCCACCTATAGGAGACTTTACCAATGTGGATTTATTTGTGGATATGGTGGGAGATGAGATCAAAAGTCTCAGTCAGGATAGCAGGGGAATGGATAATAATTTGTCTTGGTCTGAACGATTAGCTCTGACCACTTTAGAGAAAAAAGAGAATATTGTTCTCAAATCATCCGATAAAGGTGGGAACATTGTGGTCATGAGCAGGGATGGCTATAAGAAGATGTGTGAGGACATTTTATTTAACCATGACTGCTATACCATTTTAAAGGATAACCCCACGGCATTATTCAAGAAAGAGTTGCTGAGCATTTTGAGTGATGCAAAGAGCAGATCTTTGATTAGTGCAGGGGAATTTGGGTTTTTATACCCACAATTTCCTGTTATGGCGTGTTTCTATAGCCTGCCCAAAATCCACAAAGGTTATCCTCCTTTACGTGGCAGACCTATTGTTTCAGGCATAAATAATTTAACTCAAAATGTGAGCACGTATGTTGACCAAGTGTTGCGTCCCTTTGTTTTGAGTCTCACATCATATGTGCGTGACACAATGGATGTCCTGAAACAGATTGATGGCATTTCCCTGGAGAAAGATACAATTTTGGCGAGTCTGGATGTCGAGGCGTTGTATTCATCCATACCGCACAAATGTGGCTATAAAGCGGTCGAGTACTATTTGGGATCTAGAGGTACCCAGTTTGTAGCTCATAACCAGTTTGTCATGCAGTTATTACAGTTTGTTCTTGAAAGAAATATATTTATTTTTGAAGACAAAATTTTCCATCAGAAATGTGGTACTGCAATGGGGAGTCCTGCTGCTCCCACCTATGCAAATTTATTTCTTGGCTGGTGGGAGGAGACAATTGTCTTTGGGGACAAATTTGTCAATTGGACTTCATCTGTTGGATTATGGATTAGATATATTGATGACGTGTTGATCCTCTGGAACTCTACAGCAGATGAGTTCCATAATTTTGTAGCAGCCCTCAACAAGAATGATGTAGGACTTAAATTCACATGTGAGATCAGTGAGAAAGAATTGTCTTTTTTAGATTTGAAAATCACAAAAACATCAGATGGCACAATCCACACTAAGGTACATAGGAAAGAAACAGCAACAAATAGTTTCCTGCAATGGAATAGCTGTCATCCCCATTCCCTCAAAAGTGGCATACCAAAAGGCCAATTTATGAGAGTACGTAGGAATTGTAGTTCTATGGGTGATTTTGAGTTCCAGGCCAAGGAGCTCAAAACAAGATTGAAGGACAGAGGTTTCCCCGAGAGGGTTATCAGGAAGGCCTATGAGGGAGCAAGGGATGCTGATAGGCAATGTCTTCTGGTCCCTAAAAAACGGAAAGAAGAACAGGTCACAAGACTCATAGGTACCTATGACTCCAAACAAAATGATATTATGCAGATACTGAATAGGTATTGGCGTATTCTCAGTTCTGATACAGATCTGGTAGATCAAATCACACAGAGGCCGTCTGTCACCTATCGGAGAGGGAAAAATATAAGGGACAGAGTCATGCACAGCTGTTTTGACCCCATTTCACCTAGGGGCACGTGGCTGGACAGACAAATACCAGGCACCTTTAGGTGTGGTAGCTGTAAAGCCTGTGATTTCATTTTTAAAGGTAATAGCTTCACTAGCGTCACCACACAGAAACAATACACTATTCGGGATTATGTCAATTGCAAGACTGCGGGAGTGGTCTACCTAATCACATGTCCATGCCCCCTTAACTATGTGGGAAAAACAGCACGACAATTTCGTCGCCGTATTAGGGAGCATGTTGGAGACATTGTCCATGATAGGGACACCCCAATATCTAAGCATGTGCATGCCAAACACCAAGGCCAGGCAGCATGTTTAAAGTTTCAAGCTATTGAACTTGTTAGACCCCCCAAAAGAGGAGGTGATTGGGATAACCTGATTTTACGCAAAGAAGCACAATGGATCCACAGACTGGAATGCATACATCCAGCAGGTTTAAATGAGCAGACTAATTATACATGTTTTATTTAACACTCCGTATGGACGACCTATCTCCCTTGGGTTGCCCAGGGGGTGGGTGAGTTCATTTTTGCCCAACACATGTAGGTTTGAGATGGCCCTATTGGTCTGCCGTTTTTTAACGGCGATCGTCTCTCGGTCCCCCATGTCATGAGGGATCGTATTTCCTTCCACCCTACATGTGATTAATTACATTTTTAGTTGCTTTGTGAGGTAGCCTACTTGCGGTGTTTAACTGTCCCGCGAGATTTACTTACAATCCATTATCGTGTAGCGCTTACCTTCTCCTATTTTGGCAGTCTGGGCGAATTGTCCCTGACTTCTACTGCGCCTGCGCGTGCGGCTTGATGCGGCCGATGATGACCCCTGGTTGTCAGCTGACGGCGGGGGGTCACATGGGCAGGTGTCACTAATCGTGAGGGTGTGGGGATTGGTCAGTTCATGTTTGCCGCCAGAATACGAGGGGTGGAGTTTAGCGTTTATAGTAACGTAGCGCCTGCAATGAAGTATGCCGTTGACATCAATACGTGCATCTTTGCCGTGACGCACAGCAGAATATCTGCTGTTAAAGGATTCTATCGCTGGTGTGAAGGCCAGAGTTACCATTATACGGACCCCTGAGGATGAGTACCTGAAACGCGTAGGGTCGTTGTACTGTTTATGGAATGTTTGCATTGGGGATAGTCATATCGTGTTACACCCAGCACTAGGAGACCCGATCTATTCGGACGCCTGTGCTTTATTTTGGGATTGTACTACTGATGTGCCCTGGATATATGCTGTTTCCAGACACAATATTGTTATAAACACCGAGTTAGATGTATCACAATGACTCAGTGTTTTTTGTTTAATACGTTTTTTAACAATCACGGTGGGGCTTATGTCACAGTGGTGTGTTACCCCTGTTTTTAACCAGTTACTAATTAAAAGGTATTTTTTACTTTATTGTTACTTCAGTGAACTATATAATTTACTCATATTGTGGGAGCACAATTAGATTTCTATCAAACTAGACAGTGAAATTACATTTAATCCATACAGTTAATAATTTCAGTTTATCTAGGTATGGCAGCCTTTGCACTTTCTGAATTAAACACAGATGGGTGGATGAGTGAGGCCAAAAGCGTCTTTTCAGAGTGTGAACTGACGTATACAGTTCAGGGTGCATCTCTCAAATCCACCTTTAAAAATCTTAATAGACTGCACAAAGATTATACTAGAAGTTGGTGGGAGATCCAGAGTCTGGAAAACTATTTAAAGAATAAGATAGTTCCCAGAGGTCTCAGGGTCCCCATTGTCCCAGCATTAAGATTAAAAACCGCTAATATTAAAGAAAGGTGGGAACAGGAGATTACAGGGAGCTCACTTAGGCTGATGCAGATCTTGGTAGAGGAAGAAAAAGTCCAGTTTGACTTTATTAGTGTTGAGCTTAAAAAAGAGATTGAGGCAGCCAAGTCTTTGGTAGATACCCCAGGTTTTGAAAAAAGGGACAAAATCCTCCAACAAACTTTGGAAAGGTTTACTAATCATCTTAAGGAACGAAAACACTTCCAATTCCAGAGAGACCTACAGGAATTTAGGGAGAAAAAAGCGTATGATTTTGTCACTACACAACAACAGCAATATCAACAGACCAATAGGGGGCCGAGGGTATCTGACCCTTCCACATCAGAGAGTGAAACTACAGACTCTGAAAGAGTGGGCCCATTCTTTGGCGGTAGTGGTGGGAAACACAAATTTAGGGGAGGAGCAAGAAGTAGAAATAGAGGCCGTGGGAGAGCCTCTTCTAATAGTGGCAATAATTTTTTAGCCAACAATCCTCCCATTTCCCGCTATATGCTGAGGGGTCAAAAGGATTAGTGAAGGGGAATAACATGGATAGGCTTCAAATCATTAACCTTTCTGAATATAATTTGAGTGCATCAGAGATTACACTATTAGAAAAGGGACTTTCCTTTGTCCCTACAGTTAAATTTGACTCATTTTCGTGGATAAAAGATCTCAATTTATTTGCTCGCAAACTTAAATGGATAAAATTTTTTAAACACCATAATAGAAAAAAATGCATGGAATTAGGCCTAGAGGAGTCTGATATGGAAGGTCTTTCGGCCCTTGAGGGGCTATTAGAGGAATCTGGACGCACTCCAGGTATAGGTCCCTTCACCAACCTTAAAATGAAGAGTAGGAAATTGCCACCTATAGGAGACTTTACCAATGTGGATTTATTTGTGGATATGGTGGGAGATGAGATCAAAAGTCTCAGTCAGGATAGCAGGGGAATGGATAATAATTTGTCTTGGTCTGAACGATTAGCTCTGACCACTTTAGAGAAAAAAGAGAATATTGTTCTCAAATCATCCGATAAAGGTGGGAACATTGTGGTCATGAGCAGGGATGGCTATAAGAAGATGTGTGAGGACATTTTATTTAACCATGACTGCTATACCATTTTAAAGGATAACCCCACGGCATTATTCAAGAAAGAGTTGCTGAGCATTTTGAGTGATGCAAAGAGCAGATCTTTGATTAGTGCAGGGGAATTTGGGTTTTTATACCCACAATTTCCTGTTATGGCGTGTTTCTATAGCCTGCCCAAAATCCACAAAGGTTATCCTCCTTTACGTGGCAGACCTATTGTTTCAGGCATAAATAATTTAACTCAAAATGTGAGCACGTATGTTGACCAAGTGTTGCGTCCCTTTGTTTTGAGTCTCACATCATATGTGCGTGACACAATGGATGTCCTGAAACAGATTGATGGCATTTCCCTGGAGAAAGATACAATTTTGGCGAGTCTGGATGTCGAGGCGTTGTATTCATCCATACCGCACAAATGTGGCTATAAAGCGGTCGAGTACTATTTGGGATCTAGAGGTACCCAGTTTGTAGCTCATAACCAGTTTGTCATGCAGTTATTACAGTTTGTTCTTGAAAGAAATATATTTATTTTTGAAGACAAAATTTTCCATCAGAAATGTGGTACTGCAATGGGGAGTCCTGCTGCTCCCACCTATGCAAATTTATTTCTTGGCTGGTGGGAGGAGACAATTGTCTTTGGGGACAAATTTGTCAATTGGACTTCATCTGTTGGATTATGGATTAGATATATTGATGACGTGTTGATCCTCTGGAACTCTACAGCAGATGAGTTCCATAATTTTGTAGCAGCCCTCAACAAGAATGATGTAGGACTTAAATTCACATGTGAGATCAGTGAGAAAGAATTGTCTTTTTTAGATTTGAAAATCACAAAAACATCAGATGGCACAATCCACACTAAGGTACATAGGAAAGAAACAGCAACAAATAGTTTCCTGCAATGGAATAGCTGTCATCCCCATTCCCTCAAAAGTGGCATACCAAAAGGCCAATTTATGAGAGTACGTAGGAATTGTAGTTCTATGGGTGATTTTGAGTTCCAGGCCAAGGAGCTCAAAACAAGATTGAAGGACAGAGGTTTCCCCGAGAGGGTTATCAGGAAGGCCTATGAGGGAGCAAGGGATGCTGATAGGCAATGTCTTCTGGTCCCTAAAAAACGGAAAGAAGAACAGGTCACAAGACTCATAGGTACCTATGACTCCAAACAAAATGATATTATGCAGATACTGAATAGGTATTGGCGTATTCTCAGTTCTGATACAGATCTGGTAGATCAAATCACACAGAGGCCGTCTGTCACCTATCGGAGAGGGAAAAATATAAGGGACAGAGTCATGCACAGCTGTTTTGACCCCATTTCACCTAGGGGCACGTGGCTGGACAGACAAATACCAGGCACCTTTAGGTGTGGTAGCTGTAAAGCCTGTGATTTCATTTTTAAAGGTAATAGCTTCACTAGCGTCACCACACAGAAACAATACACTATTCGGGATTATGTCAATTGCAAGACTGCGGGAGTGGTCTACCTAATCACATGTCCATGCCCCCTTAACTATGTGGGAAAAACAGCACGACAATTTCGTCGCCGTATTAGGGAGCATGTTGGAGACATTGTCCATGATAGGGACACCCCAATATCTAAGCATGTGCATGCCAAACACCAAGGCCAGGCAGCATGTTTAAAGTTTCAAGCTATTGAACTTGTTAGACCCCCCAAAAGAGGAGGTGATTGGGATAACCTGATTTTACGCAAAGAAGCACAATGGATCCACAGACTGGAATGCATACATCCAGCAGGTTTAAATGAGCAGACTAATTATACATGTTTTATTTAACACTCCGTATGGACGACCTATCTCCCTTGGGTTGCCCAGGGGGTGGGTGAGTTCATTTTTGCCCAACACATGTAGGTTTGAGATGGCCCTATTGGTCTGCCGTTTTTTAACGGCGATCGTCTCTCGGTCCCCCATGTCATGAGGGATCGTATTTCCTTCCACCCTACATGTGATTAATTACATTTTTAGTTGCTTTGTGAGGTAGCCTACTTGCGGTGTTTAACTGTCCCGCGAGATTTACTTACAATCCATTATCGTGTAGCGCTTACCTTCTCCTATTTTGGCAGTCTGGGCGAATTGTCCCTGACTTCTACTGCGCCTGCGCGTGCGGCTTGATGCGGCCGATGATGACCCCTGGTTGTCAGCTGACGGCGGGGGGTCACATGGGCAGGTGTCACTAATCGTGAGGGTGTGGGGATTGGTCAGTTCATGTTTGCCGCCAGAATACGAGGGGTGGAGTTTAGCGTTTATAGTAACGTAGCGCCTGCAATGGAGTCTGGATTTGGTCAATATTTAGCTTTGCCTCATTAATTAGGGCAGAGTACTTTTCTTGGGCTTATATATACCTCAGACTTGGATTGCACAGGTGCTGGTTCTACTGTTTCTGGCATGTGCTAACTCTTTCCAGATTCTTGTTGGTGATTTTGCACTTGTTTATGTGTTTGTTTGTACTGTGGGACCTGTTGGTCCTCTGAGAGATCTAGTTTTTGTATGGTGGTTTTATGTGTATTCTAGGATCCATAGTTCCACTGGTTTGTTTGCCTTTCCTGTGAATTTGGTCTGCTGCCCTGCTGTGAGATAGTGTTTAGATAGGGTTAGATAGAAATACACTCTATACATTGTTAATGTTCTAAATGACTATTCTAGCTCCAAACGTCTGGTTTTTAATGCAATATCTACATAGGTGTATTGAGGCCCATTTCCAGCAACCATCACTCCAGTGTTCTAATGGTACATTGTGTTTGCTAACTGTGTTAGAAGGCTAATGGATTATTAGAAAACGCTTGAAAACCCTTGTGCAATTATGTTAGCACTGCTGTAAACAGTTTTGTTGTTTAGAGGAGCCATAAAACTGACCTTCCTTTGAGCTAGTTGAGAATCTGGAGCATTACATTTGTGGGTTCGATTAAACTCTCAAAATCGCTAGAAAAAGAGAGCTTTCATGTGAAACTCGACAGTCTATTCTTGTTCTTAGAAATGAAGGCTATTCCATGAGAGAAATTGCCAAGAAACTGAAGATTTCCTACAACGGTGTGTACTACTCCCTTCAGAGGACAGCACAAACAGGCTCTAACCAGAGTAGAAAGAGAAGTGGGAGGCCCCACTGCACAACTGAGCAACAAGACAAGTACATTAGAGACTCTAGTTTGAGAAATAGACGCCTCACAAGTCCTCAACTGGCAGCTTCATTAAATAGTACCCGCAAAACGCCAGTGTCAACGTCTACAGTGAAGAGGCAACTCTGGGATGCTGGCCTTCAGGGCAGAGTGGCAAAGAAAAAGCCATATCTGAGACTGGCTAATAAAAGGAAAAGATTAATATGGGCAAAAGCACACAGACATTGGACAGAGGAAGATTGGAAAAAAGTGTTATGGACAGACGAATCCAAGTTTGAGGTGTTTGGATCACACAGAAGAACATTTGTGAGACGCAGAACAACTGAAAAGATGCTGGAAGAGTGCCTGACGCCATCTGTCAAGCATGGTGGAGGTAATGTGATGGTCTGGGGTTGCTTTGGTGCTGGTAAAGTGGGAGATTTGTACAAGGTAAAAGGGATTTTGAATAAGGAAGGCTATCACTCACCGAAAGCACACCTCCAAATTATGCAAGAACTATTTAGGGAAGAAGCAGGCAGCTGGTATTCTATCTGTAATGGAGTGGCCAGCGCAGTCACCAGACCTCAACCCCATAGAGCTGTTATGGGAGCAGCTTGACCGTATGGTACGCAAGAAGTGCCCATCAAGCCAATCCAACTGGTGGGAGGGCCTTCTGGAAGCATGGGGTGAAATTTCTCCCAATTACCTCAGCAAATTAACAGCTAGAATGCCAAAGGTCTGCAATGCTTTAATTGCTGCAAATGGAGCATTCTTTGACAAAGCAAAGTTTGAAGGAGAAAATTATTATTTTAAATAAAAATCATTATTTCTAACCTTGTCAATGTCTTGACTATATTCTCTAGTCATTTTGCAACTCATTTGATAAATATAAGTGTGATTTTTCATGGAAAACACAAAAATTTCTGGGTGACCCCAAACTTTTGAACGGTAGTGTATATATATATGTATATATATATATATATATATATATATATATATATACAATTGGGTTGATTTATCTTTTCAGAATACCCTTAAGTCAGGGTTCTGTATTTAATCCTCTATGAAGTAGACTGAGGTTTCTTTATATATGCACATACATATTTGGCATTCTAGTACATATTGTCTTCCTGTATTAAGTAGGAGTGACAAGGGGTTTTTCCTTTCACTCGTAAAATCCATTTCTTGTTGTGGATTTTCTTCACATGTCTATGATTGGCATTTGCCCTCTTCTGGTATGGCTGACTGGCGTTCCTTTCGAGACTGCGCATGCGTTACATGCGCAGTACGAATACTAATGCTTCTGACAGCCTGACATTCATGAGTCTGCGCAGTAGCAGCTCGATAATGGTGATTACAACACATGCCCTGTGTTTACGTTGGAGCCGGATCCTTACTCTCGGTGAGTCCCTCAAGTGTACCCACACATGTGCACGATCCTATCTAATTGTATACAATTAAAAGATTGTTAGATTGTATAACTTTTTGTAATGTATTACAGCCCTGTTGGGATAGTATCTTTATAACACATTTCTTACTCATTTAATGTTGCATATATGTATTCACTATGTACTTTTTTGGCAACCTCATATGTGTTGTTGCATTTTATTGGCACTACTTTTTTATAATATTGGTTCTCCTATAAATGTGTGGTCATAACATGAATCTGTTCACTTGAAAAAGGCTCCTGTGTGTGTATATGGACCAATAAAGCACCTTTTTCTACTTTGCTTATATCTTGGAGTGCTGCCTGATTTTTGGATTCTATCTATCTATCTATCTATCTATCTATCTATCTATCTATCTATCTATCTATCTATCTATCTCATATCTATCTATCTATCTATCTATCTATCTATCTATCTATATTAATCTAGACGTGCATATCCTATGGTTGTTATTTTCTAATTGATTTATGTGTAACTGAAGGTATTTAAGTAAAGGAAATTACTGAAGCCAATAAGAACCTCTTGTACATCAAGAGCCCACAGCATTGTAGTGAGATAAGTCTCTTTCAGCTGGTCATTTCTGAGCATCCTGGACAAATTCTATTATTGAGAATGGAGCTTAGACTACTCTAACAATAACATTACAGTAGACTTTATATGTGTACATATGGATATTCTAGGAATCTATTCTGTGAATTATAGATAAGTACAATATATATGCTGATGTTTACATGTACTAATGGTCAGGTACTGGATGTGGCTTCGGTTCTAATTGTAGTTCCAGGAGACTGTGTAGTGTTGAGATCTGGATATATATTATTTATACATACACATTACTGGCCACATGTGCTCAGTACCCAGGGAAGGCAGGAAAAGGAGGCGGCTGTGTGTGATTGTGTTTTCTATGTAATCTAGTGTATCTTGATTTAATTTAAGTTGCTTTGTCTCTTCCATGTTATATGTAAAGTATTTTGATATATTTAAAGGGTTATTCCCATCTTCATAAATGTAGCTATGAAGCTCACCCTTCTAAAGTTAATAATTTTTCTAATTATCTGTCTGTAGCCCAGCGATGAAGTTTTCCTGCTATTCTTGATTGAAGTCGCTGTCAGTCCCTCTTTGTTTGTAGCTCGTTGTCTAGGGATCTGGCCACCACTATTTACCTTTAGCGGTGGCCACGCATACGCAATGATATCCTCTCCGTGCTTAGTAGAGGATGTAATTTATCTCATGAACGCGCATATCAGCGCATATCGGCGCATGCGCAGTAGATGCAGGGCAAGGCAACAGTCGCGAGGACAAGTCTGCATGCACAACTACAACTACATGCACAACTGTATATATTATGCTGAAAGATTACATAGAGTGGACAGTTTGAAAAACATCAGCTGTTCGGTGTATGTAATCAGAAAAAATATGTCATGCTTAGATACAATTGCCAATGTGCGAAATATTATCAAGGCAAGTGTATCTAAGTATGAAAGCTTATATGCTTGCATACACAACCTGTTTATTTAATTTTTTGGGCCAATGTATGTGTGTGTATGTGTGTTTGTGTGTATATGTGTGTGTGTTTGTGTGTGTATATATGTGTGTTTATGTATGTGTGTTTGTGTATGTTTGTGTATATGTGTGCTTGTGTATATGTGTTTGTGTGTTTTTGTTTGTATGTGTGTGTTTGTGTATATGTGTGTTTTTGTTTGTATATGTGTGTTTGTGTATATGTGTGTTTGTGTATATGTGTGTTTGTGTGTGTGTGTGTGTGTGTGTGTGTGTGTGTGTGTGTGTGTGTGTGTGTGTGTGTGTGTGTGTGGGTGTTTGTGTGTGCGTGTATATGTGTGTGTAGGTGAGTATAAGTATTGGTATTGTTCACATTGATAACTTCCTTTTGATGTTGTTGCAGATTTTGCTATACCGATTGGTCTGCATCTTTGATTCTTTTGACTACTGCGTGGATCTACGTTTTCTCCAATTTTAATAAAATGGTTAACGAGGGTTTTGTGGAGGATTTCTTATTTCAATAAAAAAAATTGTATTTGTGTTTTTTTTTTAAACTTTATTAGTGCCTAGATAATGACAGTAGGCTGATTGAAAGAGTCCATTATTAAGGCGGGACTTAGTGTTAGCCGTTGCAGAGGCTAGCACTAACCAGCCATTATTACCACGGTATCCACCGCCACCAGGGGTGTCGGGAAGAGCTTTGTACGATCCAGTACCCGACCATCTGTTGTGACGATCGGGCACTGGGGAGGCCGCAGGCTGGTATTATGAGTCTGGGAAGGACCAAAAACAGTGGACCTTCCCACCCTTGTAATGCTAGGCTGCTGCCGTGTTGTATCTGGATGGTTATAAAGATGGGGGGGAGCCACCACGTCGTTTTTTTTTTAAAGTTAAAGTTTTTAATAACCAGACAGATACAACACAGCAGCAGCAGCCTGGCATTGCACGGGTGGGAAGGGCCACTGGTTTTGTCCATTCCCAGGCTAATAACACCAGCCTGCGTCCGACACAGTGATCTACCATCACTGGATCGTACCAGACTCTTTCCGATAACCATAGTGGAGGTTGATACTGGGGTAATGGCTGTTTACTGCTAGCCTAATGGACGTCGTCAAAAAGACAACTGTCATTATGCATGTGCTAATAAAGTATATAAAAAAAAAAGATATTACAAAACTTTTTTATTGAAAACAATAATCCACCACAGAATCCTCGTTAACCATTTTATTTCAACAAAAATCGTAGATCATTGCAGTAGTCCAGCGAATATACTACGTCGTACAATAGGTCCAGTGTAACCTGATTAAAATATATAAATTAGGCCTGAAGCATTTTTATAAGTTACAAAGATGTTTTTTGTTTTTTTTACAGTTTCGGTTGTTGACGCCGCTTTCTTCTTGTGTTAGGAGTGCTTTATTTCAATAAAATTCTGTATCTATATCTTTGTATTTTCTTTGAAAGTTTTATTCCTACCACTTTAGTAATGGACGCTGACTGATTGACAACGTCCATTACTAAGGTGGTATTTAGTGCTAGCTGGTCCATTATTACCCCGATACCCAACACCAACAGTGTTGTGATTCAGGCCCATGTGTGATACTGACTGTTATACCATGTATATAAGCCTGCCGCAAAGTTGGCTTAGATACAGTGCCCCAGCAGACAGTATCATACATATCCGTACAGACATATATACAAACAAACATACATACATGCACATATATACATGCAAACATACATACATGCAAACATACATACATGCAAACATACATACATGCAAACAAACACATATATACATACATACATACATACATACATACATACACACATATATACATACATACATACATACATACATACATACATACATACGAACATACATGCACATACATACATACATACATACATACATGCAAACATACATACATATATACATACATACATCCAAACATACATACATACTCACATACATACATACATACATACATACATAAATACTTACATACACACATATATACAAACATACATACACACATACATACATATATACACACATACATACATACATAAATACATACATACATGCATACATACATACATACATAAATACTTACATACACACATATATACAAACATACATACACACATACATACATACACACATACATACATAAATACATACATACATGCATACATACATACATACACACATATATATATACATACATACACACACACACACACACATATATATATATATACATACATACATACATACATACATGACCCCATATAATAGTTATTCCGTTGTCCATGCTCCCAGGTTTGTTGACTTCGCTCCAATGGAAAAAAAAAACTCACATAAGACATTCCCACGAAGATCTGAACGGTCCCGTCACTTTTCTTTTTACTGCTCCCATTCACAATAACAAAGCAGTGGGCGCAGATGACGTAATCACGTGAGTGTGATATGATTACGTCATCTGCGCCACAACGCATTGTTACTGTGAATGCGAGCGGCGCCATGTAGCAATAAGATGGAAAGTGACGGGACCGCTCAGATCTCCGTAGGAACGTCTTAGTTTTTTTATAAATATATTTTCTGTTGTTCGCCGGGTGCTCATGCTTAGCATAGGGGGGGGGGGGAGAAGTGGCTTGCCGAAGTGGGGTGAATAGAGTGCTGCATAGAAGGGTTGCGTGTTATATACATTCACGGTTTGTTCATCTCAACCAGGCTTACCATGCCTGGTTGAGACGAACATTCTCCCGATGCTGCTAGTACTACAGTATCTAGCAACGTCCGGAGCGTGCACACTGCAGAGCGGCTTGATTGACATCGAGCCGATCACGCCCATTTTTAAAAAGATAACCAGCACTAGCTGAGTTATCAAGTTTGAAAAAAAGGTAGTTAGGGAATGAATTTTTAAAAACATTTCACAGCAAATGTTTTATTATTTAATTTCAGCTTAGAATGTCTAAAAAAAAAATTTGACTCAACTTGGGGATAACCCTTTAAGTATCTGTGAGGGTTACTGCTGTGGTGTAAAGTGTGTATGCATAGTAAATAATACAAAGTAAGTGGACTGTATAGGGAACAGCGGTAACGTACTAGGAACGAAGTAAAGGGACAAAGTACAAATACATAAACGTCTCTTTTATTAATGGCGAGCTAAGTCTAAACTGTTTTCATTGTTCTTTATTAGTATATAATGTTGAAATTGTTGTTATACTGGAATCTCAGGTTAATAGACCTGTGCGGTTCGGAGACGTAACACAGTTTCATCCTAGGCTTGGTGTGAGTGTGTGTAAATTACAGCAGTATGGCTGATTATTTTGTGTTTAACTGGAGTGTTCCTTTACTATTATATTGTGGGGTCATAGAGAGTCTAGGTGTCAGATTCTACAGGGCTTCACAGGAAAGATTGACAAGGGTAGGTAACCCTGATACAACACCCATATATTTTTATAAGATAATGGGTTTGGTAACACAGGGATATGGTTCCACAAACTTGGAATTGTGAAATTGGAAATGAACCACAGAACAGTGCTTCATCCATGGCCCCCCTCGAATATCCTAACCTATGAAGGCAGCCATTAATATTTGTTTGATACAGATGGATGATCTAAGAAAAGGATACAATCCTCTATTATGACCGGGTGCTTAGACACCAATGTTGGGATACCGAGCGATCCTGTGAGATGAATTTCAATCCAATGCCCTACTCAAGACATGGGTCAAGGGTATTATGTTGATACCAAGTGCAAAATTCCTACTACACCATCTAGGCGACTATTTGCACCAAAGGAGAAATACTCCACTATAGAGCATTGTACCCTTTATCTTGTCCTAGGCATCGATGTAGCAGAACGGAAAGAAAGAACTCCAGTCACCCCTGAGAAGAGACTCAATATCCGCCCAGATACTCCTGTAAGACTCCAGATGATCCCTCTTGGGTTTGGCACTGAACTGCAATGGCTCCAGCTAGACTTCAGTAAGGAAGAAGATATAATGAAGAAGCTTGGGAATCGAGCCACCATCCAGTTGCAGCATGACAAAACCAAGACTACTGGGATTGTGCATGCCCTGGAAAAAGACTCAGAAGTGTCCTGATGGGTCACACATGTCCTAGAAAAAGACTCAGCTGTGTCTTGAGTCTGTTTGGATACAGCCCCAAAGCAACTTTGTTCTTCAACCTGCTCATCCACCCTGTGATATTCCTTCTTGTTATAGTAGTCATCATGTAATTTGGACTGTTCCCCATCTACAGATGGGTGAAAGGACTGGCCAACCAAGTAGAATGAGGTGTGGCAAAAAATCAAGTATTTAATCAAAGACGGGGATTAAAGACATGTGTTCTACAAAAAACTTTCAAGGTGTACATATAGACACTCTAGGTAGATGTGTGTCCGCGACATAGGCATGCTCAGTAAGGACATGCTTGTCCCACAGTGAGTGTGTATGTGTAGGCGGGCAAATATTTACAGCCTGTAGTCACCCCATTTACATGTGTGCTCTGCACGTGTCTATGGATTAGAGAGTATAGAGATATGCTGTTTAAAGATGAATATCTAAATGTACATATAACTATGATATTCTGACTGGGAATATTTTTGTATGTATGATTATTTTACACTTTTTATGTCTGATTGGGAAGGGCGTAGGATACCTTAGGGAGAGGTATGGTACCCACACTTTGTAAGGTATTTGCTTACTCAACCTTAGAGCTGGTATGGTTCATAAATTGATGGATTGAATGTCAGGTAGAGGGGAAATGGAAGATGACGCTCTTCACCGCAATTAAATTTCAGGTACCGAGACTTCACCTCCTACTTAGGGATTCTAACATGCCATGGTAGAGACATGGGTATCGGCCCACAGATATTACAACTTTGTTTATGTTTCGTCTTCAATCAAGGTGACAAAAAAAGCTTCTGCAAAGTTTGTACCCAAGTGACAAGTCGGCAATATGGTGGTGCTGCATGGGTCGACTAATGGACTTTGTAGGAATGGTTGTCAGAAGGCAGGATGAGGTAATTTCAAGGCTGACCGTGCGAGTCAATCTAAATAGTCCTATATGTGTTGGCATGATAAAGTGGTATCAGCCGCTAAAAGGAAATGGTGACAACTCTACATCAAGTTTAAAATTAAGACTCGTGCTACAGCGAAAGAACTCCAGATACAGATAAGAAGGAAAGAACAGAAAAGATCCAAGAAAGAAGAAGATAAGCTATTCTAAGGACTTTGAGTGTTATGACTGGCAGGAAAGTGTCATTGAAGAGATAAGTGATGTCTAGATTACCTAAATCCAAAAGTATACTTTATTCCATCTAAGGCCATTACTATTAACAAGTAAGGTTGAGGGGGTTAATACGGACTGACAAACACTACCTCAAATTTCATTGTTGAGATCCCGACAACAGGGGGATTGTAAAGGGAAATGTTTTATTTATTTATATCTATATACATGTATAGTATATACTATGGGGAATAGCTGATTAGTTACAGTCAGGGACAGTCAGTGACAGTTTATTCCTATGTTACAGGTGCTATTCCCTTACTAGAGGTAAACATTCATTGTATCCCAGCACCTACAGCACTAGAAAAAACGTTGTTTTAAAGGCAGAGGTTTTTGTTTTTTTTCAATCCATAAATTGTGCTCCCTTCCTAATGGTGCCCTAGGTGGCTGCCTCCTCTGCCTTCCCCTCATTAGTTCTGGCCCTGAACTGACGGGTCCTGGGCATCTACCATCTTTCTGACATGGCCCACTCTGAGGACCTGTGCCTCAGAGATTAGACTACAGGACCAAGGTGAATATTTTCCAATATGAGACAAGTTTTGACACACATTGTCTTAAAAGCTTTATTTGGTTTTAGTTACAACCTTTACAACATTTTGTTATTCACTGCGCTACAATTTCTTTGTCTGAACTTCTTGCACGCCAACCTTTGATCCTAAGCAAATAAGGTAAATGAGACATGCACTCCTTGAAATCGCGTTCTATGATATTATTACCTGTAAATAAAGAACATTAGAGATTATTCAGTGATGTCATTTATGTACATACCTCCCGTTAATTGGAGATATGAAAGAACAATTTAAGTCATGCCTCTGTTCTGACCTGAAATGCTCACTTACCATTGAAATACCCTTTTTAAACATATAATCCCAGTCTAATTTTGGTCCTGCTTGTGGGACAGATTTGCAAAACACCTGGACTGTTGGGAGATATGCTTTGGTGAACCTCCACTCATATACCTTGAAATTTAACAAAGGGGTGGTCTAGTTTAGAAAATCTATTTTCAAATATCTTATTAGGTATTACTGATTTAATAGTGGGGAGTTCTCATTCAGTCCTCTGATCTATTAGTTACAGTAAAGAGAATCAAAGAGCGTCTCTCACTCTGGAGGACCCAACATGTCCATGTGTTACAGGGACTGTCCATTAATTTTAATGGGAAATGTAATGCTTCATTTCTCCTGTGGTGGCGCTGCAGGGAAACTTTACACTTGCTGCTGGGTTCCCCATAGAATAGAGCTGATGACTGGGTCTATTTAATCCTTATCTAATGTATCATGGCTCCTTCAAAGATGCTACAAGTCATCTATAAAGTCAGAAATAGCAGATAATTCAGAATATAAACAATATATATATATATATATATATATATATATATATATATATATATATATATATATATATATATATATATATATATAAAATACCTGGATCTTGGCATTTTCCAATAAGATTGTATCCTTCATTCAAACACTTAATGGGGTGGTCACTGCCACATTCTTCCAGTCCACCACCAAAACAAGAGGTGCTCAGCCTTCCATTGTGTTCTATTTGCTCCTGGGGCACTAAAGACAGAAGTGGGGGAAGAATTAAGGTCATTCTGACCTACTGATGTAATCAGAAATCATAGAGACTTGAAGTGGCTTAGTGACTCCTCCGGAATACACTGTGCGCTGTAGATAAGATGTAGTCACTGATCATTGTGTAAATAAGAAGCTAATTACTACATGGAACCATAAAAAGGCTGCTCTTAACTTATTTTATTATAACTTTATTTGCATCCTAATTATTGAGAATACCAAGGATATCCCAAATCATTAACACGTGACTACCTGTTATTTATTAACACATCAATACCTGATATTTATTAACACATCTACTACTAAATGGTCTGATTAAATACTATAGAATAATCCTGACACTGATATTTGTTAGCCACATGTTAATAACAACAGCCACAGATAGTACTAAGATGTTAATAAAGAGTTAATATAATATATAGCAGGACACCATTATGCCCTATATGTTAAGTACTAAATAGGAACATATCATTAGAATGACAGATCCATCAACAGCAGTTTACTGATGGTTTCAAATTACTAACAGACAAGTGCTTTTCTATACTGCAGAAAAGTGGGGAAAAACGTAAAGTATAAAGTAAGTGTAAACTGCAAAAACATGATAGATTTTACATCTGCTGACTGTGTATCCAAAGTTAATCAAACGTAGAGCTTCACTTAAAATTTTTTAAAGTGTAATTACTGTGAGGAAGAATTAACAACTAATTTATAACAGTTTTCCCTGCAGTCTTCAATTTGATAATAAGGAACCAGTTGGCGTATCACTGTCTCCAATGTAGTTCGTCAGATGTAGCAGAGCTGAGTTTAAATTTAGGTAAAACTTACTGTT